>NC_068309.1:27691557-28020404 GCF_025860055.1 Xyrauchen texanus | reverse complement strand
ACACACCATCAAATTGCAGTCACAAGGATTTTTTTCTCTCTTATTCAGTACAAAGCATTCAGTACAAATTCACAAACTTAATCACCTTTTGTAAAAAAAATTAAAAGTGGTCACACTTGCTTTGCAAGTTTTGAGTAAGATGCATTTTATCTTAATCCTAATGCTACAGCATACAGTGGTATTCTAAAGAATTGTGCATTTCCTGTGCCCCTTTGCACAAATTTAGATCTATAAAGAAATTAAAACCTGAACCCCACTGAAAATCTTTGGGATGAATTGGGTGTCTGCTGTGAGCCACTGTCCATCATCCAACATCAGTTTCGGATTGTACTGCTATCATGTGTCTGAATGGGAGAAAAGAAGAGAGGCATATGTTGTAGTATTAAAAAGTGGGATTAATCTGTATGGTTCTGAAATT
The DNA here is from genome assembly GCF_025860055.1 of Xyrauchen texanus. Classification (NCBI taxonomy): domain Eukaryota; kingdom Metazoa; phylum Chordata; class Actinopteri; order Cypriniformes; family Catostomidae; genus Xyrauchen; species Xyrauchen texanus. The sequence continues at coordinate 28,019,986 of NC_068309.1, read as the reverse complement.
AAATGTTTAACAAGCACATATGAATGTTGTTGTTCAAGTGTCCACAAACGTTTTGCCATATAGTGTAAGCTTGCACTGTCTAATGTCTTGTTTTCCTTTTCATCCTCATTTATGATTAAAGTCAAGTTTTCAGGATTATTAAGCACACAGTTAAGACTGGCAATGGGCATGTGGACCTCCCTAAAATCATGTTAATGTGTCTTTTCTTGCTCTGCCTCTTTGGCTGTTTGTCACTTATCAGACTAACAGCCAGGTCGTTAAGCCTTTAAAAAAATTACTACAAAATAAATTTTTCATCTTAATTTTCTGTAAGTTATCCTATCCATCCTACTCTTTCCAGACCTTGCTCCCAATAGGTGTCTCCTCAGACCTGGGCCCTCCTAAAATTGTGGTAAATGGCTCTCGACACAAATAATGCATAAATAGCTGTTTTGCCCAAGTAAGTTATCCTCTTAAAAGATTTAGAAGCCTCTCCCATACTCTCTCCCACTCTCTCAGTTAATTCATCAATTTCTTATGATAGCAACAGTTCGGAGCAGCGCAAGTGTTTAAGTACCAATTAGGGGCCTGGTTCCCTTGGTCCTCTCTGCCACACCTCTTCTCCTCCCCTATTTCTCTTCCTTCCCCTGTTACTTCTTCCTTCACCATCCTCACTGTCCATCTACCCTCACACTTCTCTCTGCCCCTACTGACCTTCCATATATTCTGTCATCTTCCCATCCAAACTTCAAACCCCTCCTGTCTTCTAAGACACCTTCTACATAAATGAGGTTCATGATATTTTCTTTATTAACTTTTTAGTACTCTAAATTATTTATCTTAGATAATCTCTGATCATAAGATTGAAATAAGAGCACATCAATCAAAATAAGTTTTTTTTTAAAAGCTTCCTCGGCCAGGGACAGTGTCTCCGCTCTGAGCAAACAACATGCCAAATGATGGTGTCCTGAGCTGGTGCTCTCCAATCTTAGATGAACCCACTAGACTTCCCAAAAACACAGTCTGAAATCTTAAACAGGGCATTCACTTCAACCTCAAACACTTGCACATGCACATACACATCTTGCAAAAAGCAGGCCAGAGACAGATGGTGTTCGTTTCTATCATGTCAGAAGATCTTGGGTTGGCTCCCTTGAGGAAGAGCTTGACAGCCATAACTGGGTTTATAATTAGCCTGTAACAGGCCGGTCATCACTTTTAATTCTGATGTCTTGCCACTTCTTGGAAAGCAGTTCAAACTTGACTTGTTGGGAGTCTTTGTGATTGGAAGGAGGGAGCTTTTCTTGGATGATGCTTCATGCTGAGGGCTGGAGAGATATTCTGTAGTACCACATTCTTCTACAGTGGGATCTCTTTTCATACAAGGCAAAGCCAAAGCCTAGGCAACTCCGACTCCTGAAGAAATCATTAAAACATATGGTCACGGCTAAAGAAGCACTTGAGAGTAAAACCCTTTTGGGACATAGTCTGAATTTATTACTGTTGCATGTGGGGCAAATGACATTCTTAGAAGGAATACAATCTTAGTGTGTGTAATGAATAAAATATGCACAAATTTTTTTGGTGCTTCAACAAATTGAGTAGTCTGTTCTTAGTACCTGCCATTCTCACTATAACTGAACAAGTTCTGTAGGGTCCTGGACAAACCCCAAATACATGTTATTACCCAGGTTTGTTTAAATATACTGTACCTAGGAGTTTAAAGCCTAACCTCAAGGCACATTGAAAAAGACCTGTGTCGAAACATCTGCTTTTAGATTCCTCACCTAATACCACAATTTATTGAAAGAACTATAATCCCAGGTGAGAATTTCCCAAGAGAGCCCCAGTGTCATATCTATAAGTGGCAAGTCATGGGCAGCAGTCAGATTATACTTAATGTGTCCACCTAAAGTTTCTCAGTTATAGCTAAATGGATCTCTGCCACCATAAGTTTTGTGCCCCCTTAAAAACTTTGTCTTCTTACATTTCTTTATGATTATTTAATTTTCCCTTGCTTTGATCTGAGTTGCATGCCAAGGGACACACCATTTTTTCCACGTTCAAAGATGTTTTGGAGCCAACTAACTTTTTCTGTTTTCTGTTTCTCTACCCCTCCCACCTCCTTTTTTCCTGAAGGGCAGGAGAGAGGGGCTTTATTATGATTTGACACCCTAAGTTGGGCATGTTTTTTTTCTCTTTTTTTGCTGACGTTCCACATCAGAATTGCATTCTGAAGAGAAGGAATAAAAGATCATCTTTGAGAGTCTCCCAAGATTCCCAGTGCCCTTTCAAGATGCGCTTCTCAATTCATTTACTTGCCTTTCATGTGAAAAACTCGGTTTCATTATGGCAATTAGCTACTTTATCTCCACACCAATTATTGCATTAAAATAATCATCCTTTTCGTCTGAAGCACCATCTTTCTTGGCTTTCGCTAATTGATTTTTCTGGATAGCACTGTTTCTTCATTGATGTATATGGTGATTTGTTGGTCTACCTCATTTAAGCGGCACTTGCTTACTCATTAAGTGTAGCTTGTTAAATTTCATGCTTGTGGGTGCATCATGAATTTCCACTACTGCCAAATCAGCAGCACAGCCATGTTAAGTAATTTGTCAAACATGCTAGATAATGGGCTGTACCATGGAGCCATGATACAAATAGACGACCATCCTTTGTTGCTTCCTTCATGCTTTGTTTGAAAGGCAGTCTGTCTTAAAAAAAAGAATGAAAGAAAAACCGAAAGAAAGGGAGCAAAAATGTGATGTGTGTGTGTGTGTGTGTTGCATGCATGATTTATGAGGTCCACGGAGAAAGGGAGCATGGAGAAAGAGAAACAGAGGAGACAGCTTCAAAGAGGAGCGCTGTTGATTTTTCTACTCCGTCCAGAGATCCGGGAGGTCGGGCAGAAGGGGAGCCCAAGGGAGAGGCTCCTTGGTGGTTCACTCAGCTTTCACACACCCCCTGCCTCCACCACCCCCCAGTATCCAGAGATTCCTGCACCCCCCTGATCTGTGCCCTGCGGCAGCCAGGGTCAGCCTCTGGCTCCCTCTAATGAAGCCCCAGGCCCCTTGCCTGAAGTCTGAGTGGCATGTGTTCGTTTCGCCTCCTTCTCGACACGTCCCTGTGTGCCTGCTGAAGCCCAGCACATCGAAACACACACACACACACACACACACACACACACACACACACACACACACACACACACACACACACACACACACACACACACAGATATATACAATATATATTTGTATCTGCCACCCAAGCCTTTGATTTGTGCTTCCCCTTACAGATACCCAGAGAACCATCCTTCTCCAAACCATCATTAGTCAAAATGTCCAATCTTATGCCAGCTTAGTCAGCTGAGAGCGGAGATAATAATTATGAAATGACTGTTGGTACCTTCCTCTTATTAACCTTTAGAAAATTTTTTTATTTATTTTGATATATAAGCACTGGGTTAAATGTTAAAGGTTGCCTTGCAGGCTGATAAAATTGTTTTATTGGGAAGTGATCTATACACTTGAAATCTTAGGATTTTGAGGTCCTTTTTCATAAGAAGCTTGGGATTTTAAGCCATAACCAAAACTTTGGTGTTGGTTATGGCTTAACCATATTGTCCCAGCTTCAAAACTTGTACTAACTGAGATTTTTGTAAACTTTGTTAATACTTTTTCTATTGTGCTGTGAAATACCCACCCTTCTCCCTCCCTTGCTTGCTCACAAAAATAAAATAAACACTTCTGGGAGTCTTAGAGGTGGCTTAGCGGCTAATTAAATTAGCAGCTAAATTAAAACTTGATTATTCACCTAGTAAATGGTGGAAATGTATTTGCACAATAACATTCTTTTTTTTTCCTGTTCTTCAAGGTCATGTATTGAGGGGGATCGTCTTATATAGCGGTTCCCAACCCTGGTCCTGGAGTGCCCCCAACATTGCACATTTTGGATGTGTCCCTTATCTAACACACCTGATTTTAACTCATCAGCTTGTTAGAAGAGACTCCATTAGCAGAATTTGGTATGTCAAATAAGGGAGACATCCAAAATGTGCAATGTTGGGGGCACTCCAGGACCAGGGTTCTAGACTTCTAGACCAGGGACATAGAGCTTCAACTCACTGTAAATTACTTTAATCCAGTGTTAGTGAGTTGATATGGATTGGAAATGTCATTTTTGACAGAAAGGATTAGATGCAGTGATTGACATGGAACTTAAATTCTTGAGACACGGATCTAATATAGGACTTTTGATGTGGTGAATGGTTTGAAAACAGCAGTGATGTTGGCATAATGGGTGTCGTTTCAGTAGAGCTTTTCATTATTTTAAAGGTTAGGGTTGGGATTGGTAAGGAATGTAATGGTTCTGGTTCCCCTTAACGATTCCAGTGCCTTGATGGTTCCATTTAATGTTAATTTTGGTAATATTCCAAATATTTGGAAACAAGAACCGCAGATTTGTATTGCATTTACTGCCCTCCACAGCCTGTTGCCAAATGATGAGATGTTTCACAGACTTTTTAGAGGCATAAATACAATCCAATAATTAATCTTAACTAGGCTATATAAAGGGGTTAATACTACACTGAATCTTTCTTTTGTAAAACCTGAGCTGTATTTAAACTTAATACGTAATTTTAAACAGTTGTTTATGGATTACGGATTTATGTCGCCATGACAATTAAGTTGTAATATGTATTATAACTTCACACAGATAAGGTTAGAAGTGATTTTATCCCACTAAAATCATGATAACACACATATTGTTTGCATCTTGTGGCTATACTTTTAAAACAGAATGGCCGTTTTCACTTTCATTGTAAGTGCCTCACAGTAACTCAGAATTTTGCTTTTATTAACGAAAGGAAGTGACAAGTCTAAATAAATGTGTGTATTAATCAACATTATTCCACAAATTCTGTCAATGGAACTTGTATTGAACCCTGAAAATTCCTTTGATACGTGCGTGTTCATTAGGACACATTGAGTAAGTGATGCTTTGTCAAAGGCTCAAAAAGTCTTCTAGATTTTCATGGCCTTAGCCCCATTTATGTCACAAGCATTTTTCATTATGAGTCTATCAGTGCACTTTTGTGTGGACAGCAGCCAGTGACTTGGAAAACATAACCCTCCATTCATAATTTACTAGTATAGCATAGGACCAGTTCCATTAATGGTGTATTCTGGTACTGAGGTTCTGGACATAGAAGAATTTATAGAGCATGGACTTCTGGGAGCCCTATTTTCTTTGTCTTTCTGATGCGCCCAATGCCAGTAGTCAGATGTAGGCTTCCAAGGGCACTTTGTTTCATTTTCATTCATGCTCCTGTTTTGTAATTCCTTGATATTTTATGTAGGGCCTGTGTTTGTATGAACTTTGAAGATTCAGGTAGGTCTTATTTGAACATCTATGTATGTTTATGGTTATGTACACATGTGTAAAAGTACTTAAATTCTTTGACTTTGTAAGAGTGTGTGTGTTTGCGGACTGGAGTTGGAAGAGTAGATTGGGGTACGGTGTTGGCCCTGAGGGATGAAGCAGTAGGATGGCTGCTGTCTTTCCGCTTTACTGAGTCATCCTTCTGCCCCTTTAGTGGAGATCCTAACCTACTTGACAGAGACACAGCTTTCCATTGATTCTCGCTCACTGACTCTCCCTGTGGCCTTGTCCTTTAAAGCATGGATGTTATGAATGCTCTGCCCTGCCCTATGTGTATGTCTGTGTTCACAGAGCTATGATTTTGAATGCCTGAGTGGATCTGTATGTGTGTGTTTACCAGGTTACATGAGGTGTGTGTAGAGAAGGGCAAATCTTAGAGGTTGGGTATTGTGAGGGAATTAGTTTCATTTATTTGAAACTTGTATCTCATCTTGTGAAAGTACACATAAAACACACCTTTTTTTTCTCTCTCTCTTTCGCTCCTCTCTCGTCTTGACAAAACTTTGCTCTTGATGAGTAAAGTCTCTCGGCCCTAGTCTTGGCCCTGCTGAGTAGGTGGATGATCATCCTGCCCACTTGTTTTTACGTACCATTGACCTTCCCATGTAAGAGAACTGTCTGGTAGCCTCTGCATCGTTTAACAGGCTGTAGCAGGTGAGACATCTATCTGTTGGCACCTCTTTACAATGCCACGCACAGCTTGCTGAGTTATCGGAATAGTTCACCCAAAAATATAAATCCTGTCATCATGTACTCCCTTTCATACAGTATCATTCCAACCTGTATGACATTTATTTTATATGCCCAACCAGTGTTAGAATATATTACTATGGATCAACAGAGTGAAGAAGCTACACCATGGTAACAACAAACAGACATTTAATGAGCTATTATTGCAGTTTGTCTAGTAATATCACAGCACACAAACAATTCCTTATTATAACAAGAATTAAGAGTTCTATAATGAATTACATTGTCAGTAAAACAAAATTGTACTGGAAACACTAACCAACCTCATAGTCAATGTGGCCCTTTGCTGTACTGGATGAACAGGGCATGTGTGTTTGTTGGTGTGACAAAAGTGTTTTTTGTAGAAATGTTGAAAATGAAGTCAAACTGAAAAGGCTATGACAAGGATGTAACTTGGGAGGATATATTTTCTGCTTTGTTTCCTTGGAACCCTCTCCTCACTGCCTGTTTTAATATGACTAAATACGATAACCTGCTCTTCATAAAAAATGTATGCTACTTCATTCAATGGGACCACCGTGGCCCCTGGGGGGGCCCATATGCACGGAGGTTGTGGGGTCTGCTAGCCAAAATCACGGGGCGTAATTAATTTCCCCATAAATGAAATTTGGTTAAAAAGAAAAAAAAGAGGCAGAGCAAAGGGGAGCGCAGACACTCTTGCCCAATCATGTGGGAGAGTTTGTCAAGCAGGAGATTGCAGTCTAAAATATTAATCAGCCTCCCTCCACCAAGAATGAGTGAGCCAGCTCCTAGAAGGGACATGACCTCTCAATATTTCATGAGCCAGTCCTGGTCCAGACATGGGGCCCACAACTGGGCTGCTTTCCCCTTTAACGCTACATGCATCAGCCGTCTCTTTAATGGACCCAGAGATTGGGGCTGGCATGGGGCAGGATAAGGTATGTATTTTGATGGGGGTGGGTAAGGTAAATAGAGTGGTATTCAGGCAAACCATGACCCCCCACCTTTTAAAAGAATGATAACAATAATTGTAAAAGGTAGTTGTAAAACTGAAGCAGTTATGCATGTCAGATTGAACGTCAACATCAGGTAAGTAAGAATCCTGAAATTGTGATGAATGGTCAATTAGCAGCAGCTTAAAGACAAACTGACCCAAGTGCTCTTCAGGACTTGTACCCCAGTAAGCTGAGCTACCATGCAATTTGATTGCAAAAGCATATAAAGATAGTTGGTTATGTACAAGTCATGCACTATACTAAAAGTTTTTTGATGTCATAAGATAGCATTGCGTATCAGTTTATGAACTGATAATCTGTAATTTCACTCATGATTTGTGTCAATGGATATTAATCAAAGTAGTCAATTTAGCATCTCTAGTGTTTTGTTTTATTTGACCAGGTAACTGCTACGATAGAAATAATTTAGCACGCAAAAATCATTTAGCAAAAATGTAGGTAAAGTATTGTGATTCTATGAAACCAGGTTGGAAATATCCCCTCTGTACATTTAGTATTTTTATTAGTTGTTTTCAGTCTTTCGCCTGCACAATCCCCCAGTCCGTATGCAACATTAATACAGACTAGAGTAGGAATTCACCCTGAACCTGAGCTCTGGTCTGTTGTAAAGCACCCGCAGTCATCGTTGGCTCTGGTCATAGGAAACCCTGTTCTTACAACTGTTAATTTGAAGGATAAACTACAACATATTTTATGGGGACAAATTGAACCTCTGCTCAAGCAATACATTATGTAATAGTCCCTGGCATCAGAGATTCAGAATATCTCCAATAAATCTGATTTTCTCTTGGCTATTTTGAGAAAATATCTTCAACCAAACCATAGCTATGAGATGTAGTAGAGGACCGAAGGTTCAGTATCTGTTGGACAATAAGCAAAGGATAATGCATGTCTGTAGGGCTGCCACTGGTTATTGGCTCAAAAGATTTTCTAAGAGGTATTTTTCTAATTCAACCTCAGTTCTTTTATGTCCCAGCTAGATTAAATCTGTCCTGACACTGAAATGGGAGATGAAGACAAAAGGTTTTTAGTATGAAAGCTACTCTGGACAAATAGCTTGATCAAAAAGTTCAAGCTAGGCCTATTGATCGAAACTGAAATGCAATAAAACCAGAAGGCATTCTGGTGAGCTCTAGCATGTGGGAGGTGGAGTATTTTACATGTCCCTGAAACCACATTTAAATGATTGTCGATTTACAGACAGTAGCCAGATAATATACTGCAGGGATAAAGTGTTGTCACCTCATGTATATTTCAAAGGAATGCCTTGTGCTAACTTGGTGCCAACAGAGCATGCTAATGAAGAAGTTTACCCCTCATCTTCACTTAGCCCAAGCTGTGAGGGTTGTAGCAAATCCAGCAGTAGCTCTGTATATACCTGAATTATATCTTTGTCAAATTTTCTGACTCCAATGATCAAAAACCCATTGGTTCTAAGCTCCATTTGAGTTTGATATCGTCCCTTTTGACAAATATCAGCATGAAAGTGAGATAGAATCAGTGAGGTGATGTGGTGGTCTTTCAGGAGAATTACTGGGTGTTTTAATTCCTGACTCAGAGATGACAGTTTCAGTCTTCCACCCACACCAAAGACCACTTTCTAGAATGGGACCAAGGTGAAACAGCAGACTAGAATTCTGAATATTATCTCCCCTATATTTATCTCTTGGGAGAAAGCTTGCTGCTGAGCAAGTTTGATTATAACTTCAGCAGCCCTCTAAGGTTCCTCAACTGTTACTTGGCCACTGTGATATTTCTGCTTGGACTCCAGCCTCTTTGTTCTTGCAATCACCTTTTAAAAGTATAGGCCAAGAAGAGAATCAACTGAGATGGCTGAGAATATCAGTACCATCACTGACTCTGGTCACAAATGCCTGGACTACCCTTCATGATCACCAATGAGTAGATCGATAGAGGATGTTGTTGTCGGATGTACTTTTGACCATTTATTAGTAAATTTGTCCTAATAACCAGATTGCTAAAGGGATGTCTGACAAATGAAGACCTCTAGAGGTGTGATCATCTGGGTTTTCTGTGTTCACTGGCTAGGACCAGTGATTTCTCTTAGGAGCTGGACACGATTTGCAACAATTACATGAAAATCTCTTGCTTTATTGTTTATGTATGCAAGAATAACATGTGAATCTGTCCAGAAGACTTCTGGATCAATCATCATTTCAAGCTCAATTTTCAGCATGACACTCATTCTGGCAGATAGTTCTAAATGTCGAATGCTTGTAATCAGAATCAGAATCAGCTTTATTGCCAAGTATGCTTACACATACAAGGAATTTGTCTAGGTGACAGGAGCTTCCAGTCAACAACAATACAAACAATACCAAAAACAGCAGCAAGACATAGGTAATTAAAAACAAAAAAGAACACAAAATAAATAATTATACATATACGTACATACACTCACCTTCATACATACCCACATACACACACGAAGTGCAAATCTAATACAATCTATTATATAAAGAACAAAAAACTGTATATTATGTACAGAGCAATGTAAGTAATGGCAGAAGTGGATATGTTGGATAATATAAATTAAAATTAAAATTAAACTGTGTATTGCACATAATTATTGCTCAATGGGGCAATTTAATTGTTCATTAGATGGATGGCCTGAGGGAAAAAACTGTTCCTGTGTCTGACGGTTCTGGTGTTCAGAGCTCTGAAGCACCGGCCAGAAGGCAACAGTTCAAAAATGTAGTGGGCAGGGTGAGTGGGGTCCAGAGTGATTTTTACAGCCTTTTTCCTCACTCTGGAAGTGTATAGTTCTTGAAGGGGAGGGGGCAACCAATAATCCTCTCAGCAGACCGAACTGTCCTTTGTAGTCTTCTGATGTCTGATTTTGTAGCTGCACCAAACCAGACAGTTATTGAAGTGCAGAGGACAGACTCAATGACTGCTGAGTAGAACTGTTTCAGCAGCACTGGTGGCAGGTTGAACTTCCTCAGCTGGCGAAGGAAGTACAACCTCTGCTGGGCCTTTTTCACAATGGAGTCGATGTGTATCTCCCACTTCAGGTCATGTGAGATGGTAGTGCCCAGGAACCTGAATGACTCCACTGCTGCCACAGTGCTGTTTAGAATGGTGAGGGGGACAATGTTGGGGTGTTCCTCCTAAAGTCCACAATCATCTCCACTGTTTTGAGCGTGTTCAGCTCCAGGTTGTTTTGACTGCACCAGAAAGCCAGCCGTTCAACCTCCTTTCTATATGCAGACTCATCATCATCTCGGATGAGACCGATGACAGTGGTGTCGTCTGTAAACTTCAGGAGCCTGACAGAGGGGTCCTTGGTGGTGCAGTCATTGGTGTACAGGGAGAAGAGAAGTGGGGAGAGCACACATCCCTGGGGGGCACCAGTGCTGATAGTACAGGTGGTGGAAGTGAATTTTCCCTGCCTCACAAGCTGCTGCCTGTCCGTCAGAAAGCTGGTAATCCACTGACAGGTAGAGGTGGGAACAGGGAGTTGGTTTAACTTAGTCCGGAGTATATCTGGTATGATTGTGTTGAAAGCCGAGCTGAAGTCCACAAAAGGATCCTTACGTATGTCCCCGGTCTGTCCAGATGTTGCAGGATATGATGCAAACCCATGTTGACTGCATCATCCACAGACCTGTTTGCTCGATAAGCAAATTGAAGGGGGTCCAGAAAGGGTCCAGTGATGTCCTTCAGGTGGGCCAACACCAGTCTCTCAAATGACTTCATGACCACAGATGTCAGGGCTGACAGGTCTGTAGTCATTAAGTCCTGTGATTTTAGGTTTCTTAGGGACGGGGATAATAACTGAGCGTTTGAAGCAGCATGGGACTTCACACTGCTCCAGTGATCTATTGAAGATCTGAGTGAAGATGGGGGCCAGTTGGTTAGCACAGGAATGAAGGCAAGCTGGTGAGATGCCATCTGGTCCTGGAGCCTTCCTTGTCCTTTGCTTCCGAAAGACACGGCACACATCGTCCTCACAGATCTTGAGTGCAGGTAGTGTAGCAGGAGGGGGAGGAGGGGGTTGCAGGAGGTGTTAATGGTTGTGTGAAATGAAGGTCCGAGTGCATGTGGGGTGTGAAATCGGGCCTTTCAAATCTGCAGTAAAACACATTCAGGTCATCAGCCAGTCGTTGGTCCGCCACAGGGTTGGGGGTAGGAGTCCTGTAATTAGTAAGTTGTTTCAGGCCACTCCACACTGATGCAGGGTCGTTAGCTGAAAACTTGCTTTTCAGCTTCTCAGAGTAGCTTCTTTTAGCCACTCTGATTTCCTTATTCAGTGTGTTCCTGGCCTGATTATACAAGACTCTATCCCCACCCCTGTAAGCCTCCTCTTTGGCATGACGAAGCTGTCTGAGTTTCCCTGTGAACCATGGTTTATCATTGTTGAATGACAAAAATGTCCTAGTAGGGATGCACATATCCTCACAGAAACTGATGTATGATGTAACAGTATCTGTGAGCTCGTCCAGGTCTGTAGCTGCAGCTTCAAAAACACTCCAATCAGTGCAGTCAAAGCAGGCTTGTAGTCCCAGCTCTGCTTCATTAGTCCATCTCCTTATAGTCCTTACAACTGGCTTTGTTGATTTTAATTTCTGCCTGTAGGTCGGGAGAAGATGAACCAGACAGTGATCAGAGAGTCCCAAAACTGCACGTGGGACAGAGCGATATGCATCCTTTAATGTTGTATAGCAGTGATCCAATATATTCCTGTCTCTGGTGGGGCATGTAATGTGCTGTCTGTATTTGGGCAGTTCGCGTGTGAGATTTGTTTTGTTAAAGTCCCCAAGAATAATAATGACTGAGTCCGGGTATTGTTGTTCTGTGTCTGTGATTTGATCAGCCAGCTGTTGCAGCGCTAAGTTCCCAGACGCGTTTGGAGGAATGTAAACACTCACCAAAATAAACGAAGAAAACTCCCGTGGCGAGTAGAACGGCTTACAGTTAATAAAGAGCGCTTCCAGATTAGGACAGCACATCCTCTTTAGTGTTGTTACATCTGTACACCAACTTTCGTTGATGTAAAAGCATGTTCCACCGCCTCTCGTTTTCGCCGTCCCTGGTAAAACTGATTGGTAAAAGATTGCTAAACACAGGACAAACTAACAAAAACAACAAAAGAATTGAAGAGCTCCACACCGAGGCGGTCATCTGCGGCGCCATGTTGTATTTTAATCTTGGTTGGTGTAACTCTTGCCTTCACAAGACAGTGGACTTCATTCTTGACATTTTTGAACCGGAGATATGAACAGGCACAATATCCTATATTGCTTGCATCTGAGAAGTGGTGCAGCTCAGTTCTGACTATGTAACTGTAGGTTTGTGGGTGGTAACATCTTGGTATGTTGATTACCTTCAGCATTTGAAGACTGTTTTTCCACTCCTTCCACCATGGACATAAGTCATCAGGATGTTGATCATCCCATCCGATGCCTCTATGACACAGTTCTTGCAGGATACACAAACGAAAGGTGCAACAAGCCCAAGTGGGTCATACAGAGAGGCGATGATTGACAGGATACCACACTGAGTTGACGGCTGGTTTTTAAGGTCGATGTTGAAGCCAAAAGTGTCATCCTTTGTTGACCACTGTATGCCTAGTACACGCCCCCCTGGTGTTGCTCCCAAATTAAAGACAAGAGGTTTAGATGTGGTTGCCCTTTCAAAAAGGTCTACACAGTAGAATTGCTCTGATACCAACATTTTGGATTTGGTATGATATCAGCCCTGGTACCTCGGTATCGATACTAAAATGATACTATAATCAACAAATAAAAAGCCTCAAATTTTTTATGAAATTACACCGAAAATAGCTTGATTAAAAAACGACATAAAGTCTTAAAAATAAAAATGATGCATTTTGCTTTTTTATTTATTTTACAAAAACTAGAATTTCATTTTTGGTAAAATAAAATACTGCGCAACAAAGCTTCATAGTATTAATGAAAACATTCATGAAAAAAATTTGATTACCTGTATCACAAGGCTGCTTGTGTTTGTTATATTGCTTACGGATAATAATACTAATACAACCATTTAATACTACATAACTGTTATTATGAGTATTATTACTTCTTTTTACTGGGACATTTTGTACCTGTTTTTATGGGTTAGTTATATCAAGCTTCCCATTAATGCTGGGATACACTCATTGCAACTCTTGAGCTGAAATCTCTGAGCTGCACCCGAGGAGTTCATTTTAATGTTAGCATCTGTTTATACTCTAAAAACACCATGTAAATTAAGCACCCATTGTGTTTTGAGTTTGTGTGAGTGTGTGCACATGCGTGCGGCTGTGTGTGGGAATCGCATGACAGAGCAGCACCTATTGTTCATTCTGTAGAATGCAGCACATGTGACTGTGTATTATTTAATTAAATTACATCCTTCTGCTGTTTAATGATCACACTTAACTATATCCAGAGTTTTTTTTTTTTTTTTCAAATTTATGAATTTCATCTAACATTTTTAAAATCTCATATTGTTTTGCTAATGACAGTATACTATAATATTGTAACGAAATTAGCAACAAGATGATATCGTACCATTAAAATGTTTTGGCATCACGATAACTGCGCAACCCTACTACACTGCAGAGAATGTCTTTCTTGTTTGAGTTGAATTTGTGGAACCGTAAACCACCACAATTACACATGCTTGAGCTTTCACAATCAGTTCTTTGACTGGTCAACCCATCATCTACGTAGAAGTTCTTCTCAATGAATGCTGATATATACTTAGGTTTGAACAACTTTGCCAAGTATTTCAGACTGAAGTTGGCACACCCAGGACATGATGCAGCGCCGAAGAGGTGGACTGCCATTCGATTTTCTTGAGGCTCCTTTTCCAAATATCTGCCCTCCCACCATAGGAAACTCAGATAATTCTGTTCTTCAGGAGAGACGAGGAGCTGGTGAAACATCTTTTCGATGTCGCAGATTACAGCGATAAATTTCTTTCTGATGCGGCACAGCACTCCCGCCAAAGAGTTGATTAGATCAGGTCCTGTCAGAAGTGTGTCATTTAGAGAAATACCACAGAACCATGCAGAGCAATCGAACACAACCCTTAGCTTATCCGGCTTCTGGGTGTGGTACACTACGTGATGGGGAATGTACTGCGCAGTTTCTCAGGTGTTACTGGGGCTGGTTCAGTGTCATCTTTGTTGATTATATTCTTCCATGAAGGCCTATGGTCGTAATACTTGTAGCGTCTGGAGGAATCAGTGAAGGATAATCATTAACTCAGCAGGTCCATGAAAACAAGAACTTACTGTTCCAACTCCCCTAATTACTGCAATAGCGCCGACTAGTCTCCACGAGCACAATAAATGTATTGACAAAGAGACAAGGAACTATTGACAGGAAATCCTCGTGACTGCTAAGCCCCCTTTCCCATATGACTCAGCCTCACACGCGTGCTTTACCATGTGAGATCTTGAGCGTAAAAATGTGGGTGTGTGTGTTTTCAGTTTTAAACTTAGAAATGTATTTTCTAGTGAAATATGTTTTAATCCACGTATGTTTTGTGTGTCTGATGTTACATCAAACTAATAAGACTGTCTAGTAGTGTAGTAAAACTAGTTATAGTTAATAAGAGGCCTTATATTTAATAGCCTAACAGTGTAAACCCATTTTTAAGGGTACCAAATATACTTTTCTTGGTATAAAATTAAACCTTACGATTTGTCCTAGCCGAATTCTAATATAAGATCTCCGTAGAATGATATTTCGGCTATGTTTACCATCTTTTGAGTCATTCAGCCCAAAATCTCTTACCGTCATAAACACAGTCATAAACATGCAAATGAGTGAGACGGGACAAAGGAATCATTCTCCTGCCCAAAGAAAGGAGAATTTTACGACCTCCAAAGGAATGCTCAGACAGGGCTGATTCTCACTCAATTCTTACTGAGAAGGAGAAATGAACACTTTTTAATCCTATATATTCCATATACATATATATATATATATAATCCATGTGATAAAAATATTGTGATCTATGTTCTCATCTAATGTTGATCAGACTTTGCATACCATGGTTACCCGAAATCATATGTGTGGCATATTTGGTCTCTATAACTTGGTATTTCGAAGATTGAAATGACTGTGTACATGATATGTCGATAACAACAACATATTCGTATTACAAGTATATTTCCTAGTTTTCTTTCTTGCACATGCAATGAGAAATGTGAGAACAAAAGAGCAATAAACCAAATTCCTGCCTGGAACCCAAACCCTTCTCATTGGTCGAGCCAATGAGAGGTGGGACATGTTTTCTAAGGGTATAAAATTGCTGCGCCCACTTCCTCTCACTCTCTTAGTCCTCTTATCTCTTAGCTCTCTTATTCCTCTTACTTCCCTTATCTCCGAAAGCTCTTATCTTCTTCCTCTCTCTCTTGCTTCCAACTCCCAACTTACTTCATCTCTCCTTGGACTTCCCCCGGCACCCCTCTCTCTCCTCTTCTGCTGAACATTTGCAACTGCTTGGAACAACCCCTCAACTCTCTCTTCAAGTGAGTCTCAACTCCACGCTCTGGAAACACCGAACCGAAATCCTCCGCCTCAAGAAAGCCCCGAGGACGCGACATCCACGCAGCCTTGCTCAGCCACACATAGGCCCATTTTGCAAGTATCATTTCATCTGAAATCCAAACGCGTTAAAGTGTGTAATTCCATTTGCTGGCTCTTAAGGGTTAACTGTTGTAATAAGTTGCTATCCTTAATAATCTCTTTATTTTCCTTATTGCTTCTACTCTGTTTATTTTATGTTTATTTTATGTTACATGTTAAGTGTCTGTTTGTCAAGTGTAGTGATATATTCTAGTTCCTTGTATTAAACCCAATTATATGCTTGATTGTCTGTGTGTGTTGATCATAAAACAAAGCCTCTTTAATGTGCGATTTTAAGCTACGAGCTGATATTATCAAAGTAAGTTAACGTGCTTTGATGAGTAAGCTTATAACTAAGAATAGACCTTCAAGGGAATTGATCAGAAATATTTAGCAAAGCTGTTCGCTGGACGAACTGACTGGTTGCCGTAGCCTACGGGTCAATTCCATTGAGGGTCTAATTAAATTAATATAGCCTGTCTGCATATAATGTATATTCCTAATTAATTATAATTCGTGGTGTTTAATTATCTATATATATTTGAAGCAGACTCCTGGACTATATAAGCCCTTTTTGGGGCGTTTTTACAATGTGTATGGGTATCCGGGTCAAATCGTCTGATTAATCATTGATTACGATCATTGAAATTAATTATACATTTCCCCAAACCTGACCTGTATACCCTACATACTGTTGTCAAGTCAAGTGGTTTTTATTGTCGTTTCAAGCATATACAGTTAGTACAGTACACAGCAAAACGAGACAACGTTCTTCCAGGACCATGGCGCTACATAAAACAACATAGGACAAACCCAGAACCACATGAGACTACACAGACTAAATAACAAACCTATATAAAGTGCACGTGCAAATGTGTGCAAAAAGTACGGGACAGTACAATAAATTACTGACAATGAACAGGACAATAGATACAGTAAGAGACTGAAGAGAAAAAATGCCAAATATAAACATAACATACTATGAGATGAGTGTTCTGTGCACATAGCAGTTATTGAGTTAGCAGCCAGTTATAAAGTGAAAAAATTAAAGTGCAACTCAGGACATGTGTGTGTGTGTCAAACCAGTCTCATGAGTATTGAGAAGTCTGATGGCTTGGGGGAAGAAGCTGTTACACAGCCTGGCCGTGAGGGCCCGAATGCTTTGGTACCTCTTGTCAAACAGCAGGAGGGTGAAGAGTTTATGTGAGGGGTGTGTGGGGTCATCCACAATGCTGGTTGCTTTGCGGATGCAGGGTTTTTTGTAAATGTCTTTGATGGAGGGAAGAGAGACCCGATGATCTTCTCAGCTGTCCTCACTATCCTCTGCAGGGCTTTGCGGTCCGAAACTGTGCAAGTCCCAAACCAGGCAGTGATGCAGCTGCTCAGGATGCTCTCAATATTTCCTCTATAGAATGTAGTGAGGATGGGGGGTGGGAGATGTGCTTTTCTCAGCCTTCGTAGAAAGTAGAGACGCTACTGTGCTTTCTTGGTAATAGAGCTGGTGTTGAGGGACCAGGTGAGGTTCTCTGCTAGGTGAACACCAAAGAATTTGGTGCTCTTGACGATCTCCACAGAGGAGCTGTTGATGTTCAGCGGAGAGTGGTCACTCTGTGCTCTCCTGAAGTCAACAACCATCTCTTTTGTTTTGTCGACATTCAGAGACAGATTGTTGGCTCTACACCAGTCCGTTAGCCGCTGCACCTCCTCTCTGTATGCTGATTCATTTGATGAGAGACAGCTGATTCATCTGCTGATGAGACACACCACGGTCGTGTCATCGGCGATGTTGGTTTTTTCTTTCGATTCTGGAGTCGAGCAGTTTTCAGCTTCTTGTTGTTTGGTAATGAAGGTTGGAGAGGCAGTTTATAATGGCTGTTGCACTTCTGTCTGATATTGGTACTGAGAATCTGTAGGAAGCGAACATTCTCTTGAGATGGTCAAAGCTCTGATTTCCTTGTCTGTCCAGATGTGGATTAGAGAGGCCTATAATACTCCAGCCAAGCATAGTTATTTGTGCAAAAGGGGCATTTTCACCACCTGTGATGACCTTTAAGGGAGATAAGAGCTGATGGACAGACATATCCAATTGACAGTCCCACGTCACAGTTCGGGAGTGGTAGCAATTGATTGGCTAGAGAACTTCTTTATGTGGCTCCTCTACTGTTGTGATGAGAACTGCGACAATGCTTGACATAGCAGAAGCACACTGTGTAAATGCATGTGCCATGACCTTGTTGAATTCCTGACTTGCTTGAACTTAAGTGGAAGCATAACCTTTCTTTAATTCCTTTTGAAGGCACTTTTTCCCTTCATGCAAGCATGTTGGATGGAGCTGGCTGCATTTTCCACAGGTATGTTGTCTTTTACAAACTTTAGTGATGTGACCCTTTCTCAAACATCCATTTCTGTGAATGTAGGGGATTCATCCACACAGACAGAGCATGGTGATTTTGGCTTAGAGTTTGTTACATATTTTACTTATGTCTTACATATGTCTGCTAGAGAGGTGCTGTTGGCCAGTGCCCATGAGGATGCCACACTCCTCGTGGAGTGTGCTCAAACCCACAAGGGGGCAGGAACTGACTGGACCTGGTAGGCCAACTCTATGGCGTCCACAATCCAGAGGGCAAGCCTCTGTTTGGAGACAACATTCCCTTTCCGCTGTCCACCACAGCAAAAAAAGAGCTGCTCAGAGCGTCTAAAGCTCTGCGTGCAATCCAAATAGATGTGCAAAGCATGCACCGGACACAGCAACAATGAGGCTGGGTCTGCCTCCTCCGGGGGCAGCGCTTGTAGGCTCACCACTTGATCCCTAAAAGGCACTATTCGCTGACAGAGAACAATTGCAGGTCCCCAACCCTCTTGAGGAAGAGAGCGCGGTAAGGAGGGCAGTATTCAGAGAGACTGCCTTTAACTCAACTGACTCTTGGGGCTCGAAGGGGGCTCTCCTTAGGCCTGAGAGGACCACAGAGAGGTTCCATAAGGGAAATAGGCACAGTCTAGGAGGGTTCAGCCTAGAGGTCATGCTTACCGAGGGATTTACCTTGAACCACTTCGTGGTGTGCTGCTATGGCAGCTATGTAGACCTTGAGAGCAAAAGGGGACAGCTGCACATCCAACTTCTCTTGCAGGAAGGCAAGCACTGACCCGACTGTACAGCTCTGGGGGTCTTCATACAGGGAGGAACACCACTTAGCGAAGATACGCCACTTCAGGTAGTAGAGCTGCCTTGTAGATGGGGCTCTGTCCTGAGTGATTGTGTTAAACACAGCGGGCGGTAGACCAGTTAGGTCTGCCGCACCGCGTCCCGTCCAGAGACCAGACATGGAGATTCCAGAGGTCTGGGTGTGGGTGCCAGAGGGTGCCACGTCCCTGAGAAAGAAGGTCCCTCCTCAGGGGAATTCGCCAGGGAGGAGCTGTCGCTAGGAGTGTGAGGTCTGAGAACCAGGTCTGAGTGGGCCAGTACGGAGCCACAAGGGTGACCTACTCCTCGTCCTCCCTTACCTTAAACAGAACCTTTGCAAGTAGGCTCACTGGTGGGAACGCATATGCACAGCCCTCGGGGCCAGCTGTGTTCCAGCGCGTCTGTGCCAAGGGGAGTTCCCGTCAAGGCATACCAGAGCGGGCAGTGGGAGGATTCTTGGGAGGCAAACAGGTCTAACTGTGCCCTGTAGAATCATCTCCAAATCAGCTGGACTGCCTGAGGGTGGAGTCTCCACTCTCCTCTGAGCGTTACTTGTCATGACAGGAGCCCACAGCTGCTTGCCCATTGCACACGGTGCCCCAGCCGGTCTTGGAGGTGTCCGTCATAACCACGACGCCCCTGGACACTTGGTGTATGGGGACTCCTGGCCACAAGAAGACAAGGTCAGTCCAAGGGCTGAAAAGGTGGCGATGCGTGCCTCGGAACTCGGGCCTGGAGCCAGTGCTGTAGCGGTCTCATATGCATTAACCTGAGCGGCGTGACCATCGCTGAGGATGCCATATGCCCCAGGAGCCTATGAAAGTAAAGTGGGACCGACTTTTGCCACCTGGATAAGATCAGGCAGTTCAGCTCGTCGTGAGTCACGCTATAATTGACACAGAGTCTAACTCCATGCCGAGAAAAGAGCATGCTCTGTACCGGAGAGCTTGCTCTTTTCCCAGTTGACCAGAAGCCCTGAACCACTGACGTGTGGAGAGGACATTGTACTGATAAGCCCGACCGTTGAATCCGAACCATAGTAATGGTCTGTGTCAAGGTAAAATACCAGTCGCGAGTGATCAGGGTTCCACTCAAGTATTTTAAAAATGTGCACAATCACTAACAAACAAAGCTTCAAACCATGATTAAATAAACTGAAAATACATCATAAATTGAGGAAAAATACCTTCCTCCACATGCCAAAGGGTGCTAAGTTAAATGAGAGATATTTGAACCATTTTTTCAGAGGAATCTTTGATCTTGAAATCAGGACCTTGTGAAGCTGCACACATTACTCTCACTCTGCTATGAGCTGCACTAATTTGCGTTACCCCTTTATTAGCTTAGGTACGTAAAATATATTTAAAGTGACCAACAACTGTTTGGGCAGTCATTTACATTCTGTCATACTTTTTTCATTTAAATTGAGCTTTTATTTTGATGGAGCTTTTATTTTGAAGTGTTTCTGTGTGATGACAGTAGCTTTTCAGTCTGAAAAAGCCTGCTATTTAATTAAATAAGTATGTACTCTGTATGTGTCTCATGCTAGAAAGTATTTGCACTCTGTTTGCTGGAATGTCGGTTTGAAATTTTGTCTGACTAATGTACAGATTTAGCTGTTTTGGAAGTAAATTGATACTTTAATTCACCAAAGTGGCATTCAGCTGATAAGAAGTTATAGTCGGGACATTACTGATGTAAAAAACAGCACCATCACTATTTGAAAAAAGTAATTTTTGATCAAATCTAGACAGGCCCCGTTTCTAGCAGCCATCGCTCCAACACCTTATCCTTGAGTAATCATGCTAATTTGGTACTAGAAAATCACTTTATATCATTTTGTCATTATGTCAAACACAGTTGAAGCTTTGGTTCGTTAAATGAAGTTTAACATTGTCTTTGTGTTTGTTTTTGATTTGCCACAGTCTGTAATAGTCTGGAATATCTAAAGGTCAATATTAGGTTAAAAAAAAATGACAAAACAATAAACAGCTTTCTCTAAAAACTTGTCAGTCAAAGATTTCATACAAAGGTGTACACTACAGTTTTCAAAGACAAAGGACAACTTGCTCTAATAAGGACAGAAAGAGATGTGGAAGGCCAGATGTACAACTAAACAAGAGGAGAAGTACATCAGAGTCTGTAGTTTGAGAAATGGATGCCTCACATGTCCTCAGCTGACAGCTTCATTGAATTCTATCCGCTCAACTCCAGTTTCATGTACAGCAGTAAAGCGAAGACTCAGGGGTGCAGACCTTATGGGAAGAATTGCAAAGAAAATGCCACTTTTGAAAAACAAAAACAAAAGGTTAGAGTGGGCAAAGAAACAGACCTTGGACAACAGATAATTGGAAAAGTGTGTTATGGATCTTAAACCCATTGAGAATTCACGGGATCCGCTAGACCGTAAGGTGCATGAGAATTGGCCGACAAGACAGCCACATCTATGGCAAGTGCTACAGGAAGTGTGGGGTGAAATGTCACCTGAGTATCTGTACAAACTGACAGCTAGAATGGCTTAGCAAAGCTTAGCTGTCATTTCCGCACATGGAGGATTTTTTTGATGAGAACTCTTTGAAGTAGTATAAGAAGTTTTGAATTTATGTTATGTTTAGAATTGTAATTGTAATTTTTCACATTATTAATGTCCTGACTATTCATTGTGATCAGTTGAATGCTACTTTGGTGAATACATACCAATTTATTTTCATAAGAGCAAACGATGTACATTATTCTAAACTTTTGGCTGCCAGTGTCATTTATGTTCCGCGAGAGCGATTCAAAAACAGCCGCCTAGCTTGGCCAGCGCAGTTGCTCCTGAGCGGCTTCACAAGCTCTGATAACAACACAGCTTATTTGCCATTGACTAGACTCACCAAATGACAACATTGATGTGTGTTTCATGGGCTGAGTCTGCAATGGTATACTACTCTTACTTTTTGAATACGTTTTGTACAGGGCACAATTATTTCTAACTGCAGCCCTGTGCACCGATATATCATTTCTTGGCTAATAACCAACAATTAACAACTCGTGGCTGATACCGATAGCCGATATTTTTTTAATTACAATTTAAAGTTTTAATTTTGTATCCTTTAACCTGGAACTGTTAGCTAATTCATCAAAAGCTTCTCATTAAAAATTTTATTTGCCATTTAAAAGCTTGGAATCTGGACTGGTGCTCATTTATATAAGTGTTTACGCTAATCCTTATGACTTGTTCATAGAGTGAGAATAATGAACTTCTAACAGCATTAAACCAAATTGTAAATCATGTTTATTTAATATTATATTATTTTTATCATAGTAATATCATGTTTATTCCTTAAAAACATTTCAAAATTTGTAAAAATGCTGACTGCTTTATTTGTATTAAAATAATATAGTCTTTTATTGGACTTTCTTCTTGTACACACAGCAGGCACTGTAACAAGCAACACATGACCTTTTCAAATGAAGAGTTTTTGGTTATTATATGTCAAATTTAAACCTCTGTCTAAATTTCACTTCGTCCGCAATAAAGCAAACATTGTGAGATCTTCCATGGCTGATGTAGGTTCAGTACATGACCGGAAGCACAAAGTCTCCAGTTTGACAGCTCTCTTTTCCCGACTGCAACCGGCAAATCTTGCCTTTCGGTAAGTCGAAGTGCAGTTCAAGTTGAACACCCATATAGTGATTTGATTTCAGTGTGAATAATGGTTTAAAAGACTTGGAATTTAGTGCATGATTTGTATCGATTACTTTTACTGTGGTTTTATAGCATTTTTTTGGTCCTTTTCCGAGCATGACAGAACTGATTCGCTTACGATGCCTTTTAAGCTCCGTGGAAGAAAGTCATTAGGGTGAGTAAATAATGACTGAATTTAATGTTTTTTTTTAGCAGGATGTCAGAGCTATAGTGCAGTGGGTAGTGCACATGCTTGTGGCATATAAAGAGCTCTGATGGCTTATGGGGACACATGTTTGAATCTGCCCTTTTGAAATATACTGGTCCATTTTCCCTCATTCTGTGCCAACTTACATGTCTCCTCTGTTGACCTGTAAATACAAGGATAAATAAAATACCCATAGATTAATTATTTAAAAAATTGAGAATTTTCAGCATATTATTTCATGTATACTGTATGGCTGATCATTTCGGCAGGTATCCAGGTCATGATTCCATCCTGCTAGACAATCCTTCCTGCTTGCTTTGGACTGTCACACCTTCAACACCACTGGGTGCTAGTGTCTGACCTTTGATTTTTCAGAGCATTGTGTGAGTCTGGACCACTCAATAATTGATGTGTGTGCATTATCCTGCCATGGGAGTTGGGCCTCACCCCCTGTAGGCCTGGTTTCACATGCACACTCGTATTGATTTTGTTAACTGAAACAATTTGGCCTTGTGAGTAGCATAAACACAGCACCTTGGCCAGCATTCTCTCTTTTTCTCAACATCAATTGTGTGTGAAAGTCATTATTCATCAGTATTTGCTTCTATTTGAGCATCATATTTGGGGGGGATCACCCACATGTGCATCACAGCTCACCTCAACAAGTGAGGAACACGTGTTAACTGCTGTCACATCTCTGAATTTTTTTATTTTTTTTTACATCCCAGCAACAGCGTGCCAACTTCATCTGGAATATCACATGCTTCTGTGTCGACCATTCTGGCTACCGAGGGAATTAACAGCGGTCATTATCACAGCTGTGTACATCCCCCCATAAGCCGACACAGACCGGGCACTGAAGGAACTGTATGGGAGTATAAGTGAGCAGGAAACCGCGCACCCTGAGGCCGCGTTCATTGTTACTGGGGACTTTAACAAAGCCACTTTTAAAACAATCGCCCCAAAATACCACCAACACATCAGCTTCAACAACAACGAGGGGACAGGGTTTTGGACCATTGCTATTCTCCTTCAGGGATGGCTACAAATCCCTCCCCCGCCCACCATTTGGCAAATCAGACCACTCTTCCATTTTGCTTCTGCTCGCTTACAGGCAGAAACTGAAACGGAAAGCACCCACCCTCAGAACGATCCAGTGCTGGTTGGACCAATCAGACTCTATGCTACAAGACTGCTTTGATCACGCAGACTGGGAGATATTCCGGTCTGAATCTGATGATGAAATCGAGGTTTACGCTGATAGCGTAACGTGTTTCATCAGGAAGTGCGTAGAGGACATCGTGCCGACCAAAACAATATGGATCTACCCCAACTAGAAACCATGGGTTAACGGTGATGTTCACCTGGCACCTAATGCGCGGACCTCCGCTTTTAATTCCGGAAACGCGGAGGAGCATAAACAAGCCAGTTATGCCCTTCGTAACTCTATCAGAGCAGCTAAACGCCAGTACAGGCACAAAATTGATGGACAGTTCAACACCACCGACTCTAGAAGTATGTGGCAGGGAATTTACATCATCACAGACTACAAAGGGAATAAAAACTCCACCGTGAACACTGCTGCCTCTCTCCCGGATGAGCTTAATACATTTTATGGTCGTTTTGAGGACAATAACACCGCCCTCGTGGAGAGAGCACTCGCGGCTGACGCTACAGAGGCTGGTTCACTCTCCGTCTCTGTTGCGGATGTAACCCGATCCTTCCGACGGGTGAACATCCGTAAAGCCACGGGTCCAGATGGCATTCCGGGCCACGTCATCAGAGCATGCGTGAACCAACTGGCTGGTGTTTTTACGGACATTTTCAACCTGTCCCTCTCCCTGTCTGTAGTCCCCACATGCTTCAAAACGTCAACCATTGTGCCTGTACCGAAGCAAGCCAAAATCACTTGCCTAAATGACTGGCATCCTGTTACTCTGACCCCCATCATCAGCAAATGATTTGAGAGGTTAATCAGAGATCATATCTGCTCTGTGCTGCCTACCTCTCTGGACCCATTGCAGTTTGCCTACCGCAACAACCGCTCCACTGATGATGCAATTGCATCTACAATACACACTGTTCTCTCCCAACCAGAAAAAAGGAACACATATGTGAAAATGCTGTTTGTAGACTACAGCTCAGCATTCAACACCATAGTGCCCTCCAAGCTTGATGTGAATATCCGAGCTCTGGGCTTAAACGGCTCGCTGTGCAGCTGGATCTTGGACTTCCTGTCAGGCAGACATCAGGTGGTTAGAATGGGCAGCAACATCTCCTCATCACTGACCCTCAACACTGGAGCCCCGCAGGGCTGTGTTCTCAGCCCACTCCTGTATTCCCTGTACACACATGACTGTGTGGCAACACATATCTCCAATGCCATCATTAAGTTTGCTGACGATACGACGGTGGTAGGTCTGATCACTGACAATGATGAAACAGCCTACAAAGAGGAGTTGCACACTCTGACACACTGGTGTCAGGAGCACAACCTATCCCTCAACGTCAGTAAAACCAAGGAGCTTGTAGTGGACTTCAGGAAGAAAGACAGAGAACACAGTGTGACGGGTTTCCACTGAGGAAGGGACGGAAACAGCAACAGGTTTCAGGTAAGGTTTTTAATTCTCCAATAATATTATATCTACACACACAGATTCAACACATTAGCTTCTTGGCCTTCGTGTCGGGCTCTCCCCTTGGGCTCTGTTGCTGCTGCTTTTTATGCCGCTCTCCTCAAGCTACTGCAATTAGAGACAGGTGTTAGACATAATTTAGCTCAGGTGTGAGCGCCCTTACCGCTTTCTCTCCCGGACGGCTTGACCACGCCCCGCTGCCACATACCCCCACCGCCCGACTCAGGCCGGGCGTCATCCGCCTGCCTACCACTCCCCCATTTCTGGAGAGGAAGTCAGCGGCAGCCATCTGCACCCCCGGTCTGTGGACCACCTTGAACTTAAAAGGCTGGAGGGCCAGATAACGGGTGATCCGGGCGTTAGTATCTTTCATGTGGTGGAGCCACTGCAGTGAGGCATGATCCGAGCAGAGGGTGAAGGCCCGCCCCAGCAGGTAGTATCGGAGGGTGAGGACCGCCCACTTGATGGCCAGACACTCCTCTACGGTGCTGTACTTAGTCTCCTTCAAGGAGAGCTTCCGGCTAATGTACAGCACCGGGCGCTCCTCTCCCTCCATCACCTGCGAGAGTACGGCCCCCAGCCCTCTGTCTGAAGCGTCCGTCTGCAAAACAAAAGGGAGAGAGAAGTTAGGTGCATGTAAAAGCGGCCCCCCCACAAAGCGCAGCTTTAATCTGTGTAAATGCCTGTTGGCACTGCTCCGACCATTGGACCGGATCTGGAGCCCCCTTTTTAGTGAGGTCAGTCAGCGGGCTGGTGACATCCGAATAATTAGGCACAAATCTTCTGTAATAGCCAGCCAGCCCCAGGAACTGCCTCACCCCCTTTTTGGTCTTGGGTCTAGGGCAAGTCGCAATCGCCGTGGTCTTGTCAATTTGGGGACGCACCTGGCCATGGCCCAAGTGGAACCCCAGATACCGTACCTCCACACGCGCGCACTTTTTCGGGTTTGCCGTGAGCCCCGCCCGCCGCAGCGATCTCAGGACGGCCCTCAGATGTTGCATGTGCTGCTGCCAATCATTGCTATAAATGATGATATCGTCTAGATAGGCAGCGGCGTAAGCAGTTTGCGGTCTGAGGATCCTATCCATGAGACGCTGAAACGTGGCTGGTGCCCCAAACAAACCGAAAGGAAGCGTCACGAATTGGTGTAATACGAATGGCGTTGTGAAGGCCGTTTTTTCACGGGATATTGGTGTCAAGGGGATCTGCCAATAACCCTTCGTTAGATCCAAGGTCAAATAAAAACGAGCCGTACCTAACCGATCGAGCAGTTCATCAACACGGGGCATTGGGTACGCGTCAAATTTAGACACCGCGTTGACTTTTCTATAATCCACAAAGAAACGTACAGACCCATCGCTCTTGGGAACAAGGACGACCGGGCTGGACCAATCGCTGTGGGATTCTTCTATTACTCCCATCTCAAGCATTGCGTCCAATTCTTCTCGAACCACTTTCTTTTTATGTTCGGACAGCGATAGAGGCGACAGCGTACCACCACGCCCGGCTCGGTCTCGATATGGTGATGTATGATGTTTGTGCGGCCCGGTAGAGGAGAAAATACGTCTGCAAACTCCTTTTGTAATTCGGAAACCTCTGCAAGTTGGCGCGGCGAGAGGTGGTCTCCACAAGGCACTGGGGTGTTGAGATTGCGGGCTTTGTTTACCTCCGGTCCGAGCTCCGCCCTCTCCGGAACTACTGTTGCCAACGTCACAGAGGCTGCCTCTTCTCTCCACAGTTTCAGGAGGTTGAGGTGATATATTTGACGCGCGCCCCCTCTATCGGTACGTTTAACCTCATAATCGAGATCCCCTACTTGTCGTGTGACCTCAAAGGGTCCTTGCCACTTGGCAAGTAATTTAGAGCTCGATGTTGGGAGTAATACAAGCACTTTATCTCCCAGTGCAAATTCCCGTAGCTGAGCACCCCTGTCATACAGCCGGCGTTGGCGTTCTTGAGCCTGGAGCAAATTCTCCTGTGTTAATCTCCCATGTGTGTGGAGCTTTGCTCTAAGATCAAGATCGTATTGAATTTCATTTTTACTATTAGAAGGTCCCTCCTCCCAGGCTTCGTGGATGACGTCGAGGACCCCGCATGGGCGTCGCCCGTACAGCAGCTCAAACGGGGAGAACCCCGTGGAGGCTTGCGGGACCTCTCGTACTGCGAATAACAGAGGGTCCAGCCACTTATCCCAATTCCTAGCGTCTTCGTGTACAAATTTACGAATCATATTTTTGAGCGTCTTATTAAATCGTTCCACCAGTCCATCTGTCTGAGGATGGTACACACTAGTGCGAATCGACTTAATGCCCAAGAGCTCGTAAAGTTCGCGAAGTGTTCGTGATATAAAAGTAGTGCCTTGGTCGGTGAGGATTTCTTTCGGAACCCCCACCCAGGAGATTATTTTGAAGAGTGCCCCTGCAACACTACGTGCTGAGATGTTGCTCAAAGGCACTGCTTCCGGATATCGCGTTGCGTAATCCATCAGGACTAACACAAAGCGATGTCCGTGTGCCGTCCGTTCTAATGGCCCGATGAGGTCCATTCCAATTCTTTCGAAGGAACCTCGATCAATGGAAGGGGCGCAAAGGCGCTTTGGGGTGGCGGTGGGTTTACTGAGCTGACATTCGCGGCATGCCGCACACCACCTGCGGACATCGCCGCCAATGCCCGGCCAATAGAAACGGGCTATTAGACGGAGAAGTGTCTTTCTTTCCCCTAGGTGACCGGCCATAGGATTATAGTGAGCCGCCTGGAAAACCATTTCCCAGCGGCTCTGTGGAATCAACAATTGTGTCACCTCCTCCTTTGTTTGAGCGTCCTGCGTCACTCTGTACAACCGATCTTTAATAAGCGAAATGGTGTCGCCATTTCATACGGATATGAAATGGCGACACCCGGCCGGAGTTGTTGACCATCGATTACTCTCACTTGGTCAAAAGCGTGCTTAAGGGTTTCATCCCGCGACTGCTCCAAGGGGAAGTCCCCCTCCGGGAATTCCCTGAGAGGAGGGGCGACAACCTCGCCTCTTCCCTTGTCATTCGGAGCAGCCGAGGACGGCCCCGGCTCCGCCTCCCCCGCCAAAGCATCGCACATCACACATCTCTTCACTTTCATGCAGGACCCATCCGCACAAACTCCCTCCAATAAATTTCTAAAATTTGGCCAATCAGTACCCAAAATTAGCGGATGGGTGAGGCGGGAACTAACCGCTGCCTCCACACTATGTTTTTCTCCCCGGAATTTGATCGCCAAAGTCACCATGGGATACTTGTGAACATCCCCATGCACACACCTCACCCTCACCCATTTAGCTGAGCCCAAAGCCCCGGGTTGAACCAAGCGTTGGTGGATGGTGGTCTGGTTACAGCCGGTATCCAACAAAGCTTGGTATGTACCCCCCTGGATCCTTACCGGAATACGGTACGCTCCAGCCCGATCGGGGGCAGCCTGCGGGACATCGGAGACCCGCACCACCGTCCCCACTTCCATCATCGGACACTGATCCCGGAAGTGGTCCGGGTCTCCGCACCTCCAGCAGACCGGCCCAGGCGCCATGGCCGCACCTGTGCTGGCGGGCGCCCCCACCTGAGGAGGAGAGTGGCTGAAGGACGGGGAAGGGGTAGGCGGGCTCTCCCACGGCTGGGAAGTTGGTCTCACAAATCCTCCACGCCTGCGTGGGGCAGGAACGGACCCTGGGGAGAGAGCAGAGCGAGAGGGAAGGGGAAAAAAACAGGGGAAGACACAGGGGAAGGGGAGAGGGAGAGAGAGGGCTCATCCGCCCTTGGAATCGCCGCCATGTGGTCCTCCGCGAGTCGTACGGCTTCCTCCAGCGACGCCGGGCGGTGGCACTGGACCCACTCCGCCGTTCTCCGGGGCAAGCGCTGGACAAACTGCTCCAGTACCACCTGATCGACAAGTCCCCCGCAAGCAGCCACCTCCGACAGGCATCACGGAGCCGCTGCGCGAATGCAAACGGGTGGTCGGACTTATCCAGTTTCAAGGCCCGGAAGAGCTGCCGACACTGGTCGCGTGGCCAACCCCAAATTTCCGCCGTGCGCTCAAAGAGGTCCAGGAACGCCTCCGGATCATCTGCCGGCCCCATCTTCTGTAGTACGGGTGGGGGCAGTGTGGCGCGGGTGTCCGGGGTCACGGCTGTGTCTGGAGCGGCCTCCTGGCTGAGGAGGCTCCGGATGGCAAGCCGGTCCTCTGCTTGAGCCCGCATGATCTCAAAGAACTGACGATCCTGGTCCTGTCGGAGCTCAAGCAGAGAGTGTTGGTGGCTCTGATGGAGTGTAGCGAGGGACTGGAGGACTTCCGCCAGCTGGGAGGACTCTATGGGGCGACTCTGTTCCATAGCTTGGACAACTGTTCCTAAAATATTCCCGGGTTTCGGCACCAGTGTGACGGGTTTCCACTGAGGAAGGGATGGAAACAGCAACAGGTTTCAGGTAAGGTTTTTAATTCTCCAACAATATTATATCTACACACACAGATTCAACACACTAGCTTCTTGGCCTTCGTGTCGGGCTCTCCCCTTGTGCTCTGTTGCTGCTGCTTTTTATGCCGCTCTCCTCAAGCTACTGCAATTAGAGACAGGTGTTAGACATAATTTAGCTCAGGTGTGAGCACCCTTACCGCTTTTCTCTCCCGGACGGGCGCTTGACCACGCCCCCGCTGCCACACACAGCCTCACCACCATTAATGGAGCACCGTTGGAGAGAGTCAGCAGTTTCA
Organism: Xyrauchen texanus; assembly: GCF_025860055.1. Classification (NCBI taxonomy): domain Eukaryota; kingdom Metazoa; phylum Chordata; class Actinopteri; order Cypriniformes; family Catostomidae; genus Xyrauchen; species Xyrauchen texanus. Next base: position 27,989,788 of record NC_068309.1, on the reverse strand, counting down.
AGTTCCTCGGTGTCCACATTACTGAGGAACTCACATGGTCCGTCCACACTGAGGCCATTGTGAAGAAGGCTCACCAACGCCTCTTCTTCCTGAGACGGCTGAGGAAGTTTGGAATGAACCACCACATCCTCACATGGTTCTACACCAGTACTGTAGTGAGCATCCTGACTGGCTGCATCACCGCCTGGTACGGCAATAGCACCGCCCACAACCGCAAAGCCCTGCAAAGGGTGGTGTGAACTGCCAGACACATCGGAGGTGAGCTTCCCTCCCTCCAGGACATATATAACAGGCGGTGTGTGAAAAAAGCTTGGAGGATCATCAGAGACTCCAGCCACCCGAGTCATGGGCTGCTCTCACTGCTACCATCAGGACCCGCACCAGCCGACTACATGACAGCTTCTTCCCCCAAGCAATCAGACATTTGAACACTTGATCTCTCACGATCAATATATCAGCACTGCACTTTATTAATCTATTATCTCACACTGGACTGTCATAATTATATTCTCCTCAATACAACTACTGTATATATATTTTTTATTTACATTTATGCATTTGGCAGACGCTTTTATCCAAAGCCACTTACAGTGCACTTATTACAGGGACAACCCCCCTGGAGCAACATGGAGTTAAGTGCCTTGCTCAAGGACACAATGGTGGTGGCTGTGGGGGTGGAAACCAATGACCTTCTGATTAACAGTTGTGTGCATTAGCCCACTCCACCACCACCACTCCCCCCATATACTATAAAAATACACTCTATTTTATATTTTTATTGTATGTGTATTCTATATTGTGTGTATTGTTTACTTTATATTGTATATTATTGTTTTGTAAGTATGTGTACATTTGATATGTATTGTGTTGTGTAAATATGTTGTTTATTGTAATTGGTATATGTCTCGTCACTGTCATGATTGCTATGTTGCTCGGAACTTTCACACAAGACTTTCACCTACTGTTGCACTTGTGTACATGGTAGTGTGACAATAAAGTGATTTTGATTTGATTTGATTTTGATTTGATTATTGAGCTTATGTTCTTTATATGAGCAGCCGTGAATGTAGAGCCAGTATACATAGATCCTGTCAATGGTGCTTCACTTGTATTAAACCTGGAATTTTGTTTTGTTTTTTTGTTTTGTTTTAATTAGTCTAACCACAACAACAAAACAATACAGCATAAAATATAGAACACAAAAGCATAAAAGAAAACAAATATTTTAAAATGGGCATAAAGATATTATCAAGTGAGTCTCCCAAAGGTAGTGAAGTGATGTGCTGTTGTTATTTTGAATGGGGTTACCTTTTAAAACTTATTCATATTCATGAAAATACAGATCATTATTCTATAAAGAGTTTAACTCAACTTTTGAGTTAAAAGCATCTAGTTCATAGTCAAGTGCAACTCATCTATATGGGCAGGTAGGGCAGAGCCCGCCTAAATATTCATCCACTTGAAAACTGGAAAACAGTTGAAGTCAGAAGTTTACATACACTCTAGCCAAATACATTTAAACTCAGTTTTTCACAATTCCTGACATTTAATCGAAAAAACATTCCCAGTCTTAGGTCAGTTAGGATTACTATTTTAAGAATGTGAAATGTCAGATTAATAGTAAAGAGAATTATTTATTTCAGCTTTTATTTCATTCATCACATTCCCAGTGGGTCAGAAGTTTACATACACTTTGTTAGGATTTGGTATTATTGGCTTTAAATTGTTTAACTTGAGTCAAACCTTTTGGGTAGCCTTCCACAAGCGTCTCACAAAAAGTTGCTGGAATTTTGGCCCATTCCTCCAGTCAGAACTGGTGTAACTGAGTCAGGTTTGTAGGCCTCCTTGCTCACACATACTTTTCAGTTCTGCCCACACATTTTCAATCAGATTGAGGTCATGGCTTTGTGATGGCCATGCCAATACCTTGAGATGTTGCTTCAGTATATCACAAAATGTTCATGATGTCATCATGATCTATTTTAAGACATGCACCAGTCCAAAATTGTAGTCTGGCTTTTTTATGCCAGTTTTGGAGCAGTGGCTTCTTCCATTCTGAGCAGCGTTTCAGGTTATGTCGATATAGAACTTGTTTTAATGTGGATATAGATACTTATCTACCTGTTTCCTCCAGCATCTTCACAAGGTCCTTTGCTGTTAATCTGGGATTGGCTTGCTCTTTTCGCACCAAACTACGTTCATCTCTATGAGACAGAATGCATCTACTTCCTGAGCTGTATGATGGCTGCATGGTCCCATGATGTTTATACTTGCATGCTATTGTTTATACAGATGAACGTGGTACCATCAGACTTTTGGAAATTTCTCCCAAGGATGAACCAGACTTGAGGAGGTCCACCATTTTATTTTTGAGGTCTTGTCTGATTTCAAGCAAAGAGACACTGAGTATGAAGGTAGGCCTTAAATTATTCATATAACTCCAGTTGAATCCAATTAGCCAATTAGCTTCTCAAGCTAACTGCCTAAAGTCTGGACATAATTTTCTTGATTTGCCAAGCTGCTTAAAGGCACAGTTAACTTAATTTCTGACCCACTGGAATTATAATATAGTCAATTAAAATTAAAACGATCTGTCTGTTAACATTTGTTGGAAAAATTACTTATGTCATTTACAAAGTAGATGTTCTAAATGACCAAAACTGTAGTTTACTAATATGAAATCTGTGGAGTGGTTAAAAAATTAGCCTGTAGATGCAAACTATTTAACTACCTATAATGTAATTACAAAACGTTTGCCTGTAAATGTGTTCAAAATGCTGACATATGTATTTAAAAGCAGGCCTAGTTCATGTTTTTATCCTTGTTTTAAGTCATAAAGTAGCTGAAATCTCAGTTACAAAGTGTTTGATATAGATTTACAAGCATGTGGGGCAGAAAATCTGCTGCCCTCCTGACATCACAGTGCCCCTCAGTTTTCCAATGGAAATCTGTGGTCAGATATGGTACTGCAACGAGCCCTTATTGAGACCCATTGGGCCAGAAATCAATCTGCCCATACATAGCACCTAACCAAAGGTAATATTAGGTTTAATGCATGCCAGCAGTTTGAAAGTTTGTGAACATGGTGATCACTCGCTTTACTGTGAGTTAAACATTATTATAATTTTATACTGTGGAAACATGGCATGTAGATAGTTCTGTTTCTCTCCCCATCCTCCACTGGGGTTCTTCAACAAAGCTTTTATAACATTTTGTTTTAGATTTTGATCTGCAACAAGTCAACATTTTAAGATAAAGCATTCTTATATAGAATATTAGTATTAACATTGTGTTCTAAGGGTGCTTCCTTGTGGTGGAATAATGCAAGGACACCACATATCATGTCAGCACATTTGTGTTTGATTTATTAGTTGAACGAGTTGAATAATGTTTAAATAAATTGAAGAAAAAAATGGCGAGATCTGCCCCAACTATATCTGTTGTTACGAGCCGCTACTGTTCATAGTTATTTCGTTTTCCCATAAAGTGATTTAGAATGGCTGAACAGATTCTGTTACAGTATATGCATTTAACATTTTGTTGTCTAGATACAAGCAAGATACAACATACAAGCTGTGGTCCAAATGCTTTTCTGGGGCAATTCTGGTACCATTGGTAAGACTGACCCGCTTTTTCCTCCTTAGAGCCCTGCCTGTCTGTCCCAGGTGCCCTTGGCATGGTCTTTACTCTGTTTTGTCTGTTAAGTACCACCTCAAATATTGATGAGTCTGTGTAGGTCAGGAGGTGCTGCATGCATGGAGTTACTGTTGACCAGTGAGCTTTAGGTACCCCCCTGAAACTGCTCATCTACTGTAGAAAATGTTCGACTTGAGAAGCCTCAGAGGAGAACAGACTGGTGTCCTTCATAATTCTGACGTTTTTGTTTTCTGACAAATTCTGGCTGTGCACTGGACTGGTCTAATGTGGAATGGTTTTATTGAAACTGTACAGGTCTGAATTGTCACATTTTAAAATGTATACATTTAAAACATTGAAAGACTGTCAAAAATATGATGTACAGGCTGGAGAGACCAGAGCAAGTTGCCACACATTTTAGTCTAGTTAATATTCCTGTGGTTAAGTCGTTTTCTGTATTTATCCATCAAGTATCTGAGAAGCTGTGGGGGAGGAAAGGCCTCATATCATATCTGATCTGTCTCACATGTGGTTGTTTAAAATTCAGAACTGTGCTGATTGACAGTGCCTTGCATGTGGCTATTAAGGAGGATTCGAGGAGCCACTCGACGGAGTGTGAAATTACACCTGTTCGCTGTTTACGCGCTGTCTCATATCTGCATGAGTCTAAAATCACCATTAGAATTATATCCAAATACCTCCATGAGCCAGCCAGTGACATGTGAAGGTCAGTTAAGGGAAAGTGGGTGGATGTTTGTTTGGGAGGTCATGTGTCTCATATTGAGTTGCAAATTCAATCAATTCGGTTTTTATATGTAAACATTTTCAAGCGACACATCTATATTTATCCTAATATATGTTCATTAGGCTTGCCTTTTTCTTGCACCGATAATCTGAAGATTTTCCAGATAATTATCAATATATATCAGGATTTTTTCAGATATAAATAGGGCTGCTCATTGCACAATAGTATTTATCTCTTCAGACATTTTTCTCAAGACAACTTTGGTAAAGTGTGAGCAGCAGGGTAAATTAAAGGGAGTCTCACACTGGACACGTCTGGCGTGTTCTAAAATTCAAAACAATTATTTATTTTCTACAAAGATTTGCACACACCGCCAATGTTCAGAGTCTACATTCTGAAGTGCCATGGAGCGCAAACCCGCATAGTTTTCCATTAAATTAGACACAAATCATTATTGTTGGACAAATATTATTTACTCTAGTCAGTTACAAGTATGTCATTTTGTAGTTTGACAGCTTGAATTACATACACAGAAATGGCATAATAATAATTTCCATTTCTAATTGTTCAGTTTGCGCACTTATACAAGTTTCACTAACCTGCAAACTCATCAACATCACTTTGTTAATTCTTGATGAAGTACCAAAACTTTGGTAACTTTGGACTAATATCTCCTGTGCTGCTTCAACTTGTCCTGTGTGTGTGTGTGAGAGAGAGAGAGAGAGAGTAAATGGTATATCGCCCTCTTGTGGTCTCGCAATGCAGACTGTTAAACAGAGGCGAACTGAGTAAAGAAAGAGAAGGAATTGAACCTCCTTTCTTTTTTTCTTGTACCCAAAACTGCTTAATATTTGTGTTTTTTATTTTATTGTGTCTTCCTTTCTTGGTTTACCCCTTCTTTTATGATTATGGTATACAAACCATCTGATCACATTGTCTTTCTTAGTGTGGCTGAGGAGCCGTGGACGAGTTGGGCTGCTCTACTCTTGCGTGTTTTTACTTTAATTTGTCTGTGCAGTTTGTTGAGTGGTCCAGTGGAGCATGTGGTGACAGATGATGTGAATTATTGATCGCAGTCTTCCTGTAGCTGAGTGTAGCAGGCCTTGTTCTCCTTCTTTCTCCACCCATCAGCCTCTCTCTGCTAGCACCACTCCACTCTGTCTGCCCTTTGCTCCTTCACCACCTGCAGACTGAGTTCTCTGGGGTTCAGAGAGAGAGAAGAAGATAGATGTACAATTTGGGTTCAGTTCTGTTCACCAAATCCCTGCTTTACATTCATTTCAGGATGTTTTCTGCACCAACTATAATATAGCTGCACTGAACCTTATTGAAATGTAACTAATGCTGCAATAGTATAGACCCTGAGGTGTAGATGCCATATTTTTTGAATGAAAACAAGACTGTTAGGGATAGGAGTGCACTATGTTCAATGGGTTGTACTTCATGTTGCAGCAGAAATCGGGTTAGACCATGTGATGTTTTTCAAATCTTCAACTAAGTTAATGTCAGCTTCTTGTCAACTTGAACTGGTCTGGCATTGTCCTCTGACCTCTCTCATTAAGCGTTTTTTGCCCACAGAACTGCCACTCACTGGATTTCTGTAAACTGTTGAGACATGCATGAAAATCCATCAGCAGATTCTGAGATACTCAAACCACCCCTGTGAAATCAACAGTCATTTCGCAAAGTCACTTAGGCCACATCGAGACTAATACTTTTTTGTGAAAATGCATAATTTTCTCTAAGTTTTGACCTTTTGTCCACACTTAGACAGCGTACTGTGGACAGGGTAAACAAGAGACATTTTGAAAACGAATATGGCGTTTTCAAATGTGTCTGGATTAATGTGCATGTATCCTAAGATCACATGTCTTGCACATTATGATGTTTGGTTTGAACAACAACTAAACCTCTTGACCATGTCTGCATGCCTACGTATATGCATGAAGTTTCTGCCACAAAATTGGCAAATTAGACATTTACAGTACCTTAACACATTGGTGTTCTTAGTCTCTCAGACCCAGACTTTTGACTATTGTCATGATTCACTTTGCAGCTTATTCTGACAAGAACTGCCCTCTTAAACAGAAAGAGACCATCTGACCAACATGTTAAACGGGCTGTTTAGAGATTGTTAAATCAATCATGCTAGAATAATTGACTGGTTTGGAAAAAACTCCTAGTTATGCCCTATTCCTCACAAATGGTTTTACAGGTTATACAGTCTAAGGTGCACTTATTACATTTGTGAAAAAAAGTGTTTAAATTTTCATCAGAATTTCTATACAGTAAAATTAATTAACATAAATTATTTCACAGACTGAAAACAAAGCAGAATATGATGTTATAGTTGTGGAAATCCAGTTTACTTGTTCCTAAAGGCTTTAAACTCAACGTCTCTGTTACTTTCGTAACCTCCGTTCCCTGATGGAGGGAACGAGATGTTGTGTCGATGTAGTGACACTAGGGGTCGCTCTTGGGAGCCCGATTCACCTTCAGATCTTTGAGAAAAGGCCAATGAGAAATTGGCAAGTTAAATTTGCATGCCACTCCCCCTGACATATGGGTATAAAAGGGAGACGGTTATGCGGATTCATTCAGAGGAGCCGAGACAAGGTCCCGGACATTACGGTGGTGCAGTTCAGCCTGTGGCAAGAGGGATACAACGTCTCCATCAGGGAATGGAGGTTCCGACAATAACCAAGAAGTTCCACTTCTCTCACTCACTCAACATGGTGTCAAATGTAGTGAAACTAGGGGTCCCAATATGAAACGCTAAGGCTGAACTGGTCAGGTGAAGAGGTGCGGTGGTAGGTCCAGCCCTTCGTAGGGGAGGAGTTTCTACAAGCATGGTAACTGGGCAAAGTGGGCGCTGCCAAGGGAGATGTGGGTCTACTGAAAAAAGTGTGAGACCGTATCATGGAGAATACACACAGGAGGTTACTAGGGTTGCCTAGACCTGTGGAGCACTTAACCCAGTACAGGTCCTGTTAGCACACATACTGGGTCTGACTACAGATTCCTCCGCTGAATCTGTGAGTCAGAGGGCTAGGAGGAAGAATATCCAGGGTTCACAAGTCATGAACACATATGGGAGAAGAGCACATGGCTTCACCTACATGGAGGGGAATCACAAGTGATACACCCAGCCAGCTGTCCATGAAATGAAACTTACCTGCTTGAGACCGGCTCAAAACGGAGATTGAAAATCTTGCGAAGGTGTTTGGTGTTGCCCAGCCCGCTGCCCTACACATGTCTGCTAGAGAGGTGCCATTGGCCAGTGCCTACGATGATGCCACACTTCTCATGGAGTGTGCTCAAACCCGAGAGACTTACCTTGGACATCGTCATGATATGCTGTTACATAAACCTTGAGAGTGGAGGGGGACAGCTGCATGTCAAGTCTCTCTTGCAGGAATGAAAGCACTGACCCGACTGCGCAACTCTGGGTGTCTTCACCACGGGAATAACACAACCTAGTGAAGATACGCCACTTCAGGGAGTAGAGGTGCATTGTAGAAGGAGCTCTAGCCTGAGTGATCATGTTGACCTGTTAGGTCTGCCACGTCCCGTCCAGGGACCAGACATGGAGATTCCATTCCTTGAGAAAGGGAACTCGCCAGGGAGGAGCTGTCGCGAGGAGCATGAGATCCGAGAACCAGGTCTGAGTGGGCCAGTATGGAGCCAAGAATGACGTGCTCCTCATCCTCCCTGACTGATAAGCTCACTGGGGGGAATGCATACTTGCTTAGCCCTCTGGGCCAGCTATGTGTCAGTGTGTCTGTACCGAAGAGAGCTCCCATCAAGGCATACCAGAGCAGGCAGTGGGAGGACTCCAGGGAGGCAAACAGGTCTACCTGTGCCTGACTGAATCAACACCAAATCAGCTGGACCGCCTGACGGTGGAGTCTCAACTCTCCCTGAGCATTACCTGTCATGACAGAGAATCTAATGTATGTACGTAGGCTACCATCGATGTGTTGTCTGTCCGGACCAGTGCGTGTTTGCCCTGAATCAATGGCAATAGCCTCCGCAGGGGGAGCTGTACTGCCAGAAACTCGAGGCAGTTGATGTGCCGCACAGGTGAGGTCCTGTCCAGGAGCCAGCAGCTGCTTGCCCATTGCACACGGTACCCCAGCCGGACATGGAGGCGTCCATCATAACCACGACATGCCTGGACACTTGCTGTATGGAGAATCCAGCCCGGAGGACTGCAAGGTCGGTCCAAGGGCTGAAAAGGCGGCGAGCAGCGGGTCTGGAGGCAGTGCAGTAACGCTCTCATATGCATCAACCCGAGTGACGTGACTCCTGCTGAGGATGCCATATGCCCCAGGAGCCTCTGAAAGTATTTCAGTGGGACCAACATTTGCCAAGGATGTGGTGCAGTGATGGAGGAAACTGCTCTTTTTTTGATAATGTGGGGAACAAAAAAGAAGGAAATAAAGGATTTACCTCCCGCTTTTTCCCCTGTTTGGGTTGCCTCAGGGGGACACCCTCGGCGAACAGATGGGGTAAGCACTCTTAAGCCGCACTGGGGCAAGATGTGCTGGATCGCATCAGTCTGCTGTTTCACTGCGGAGCACTGTTGGGCAAAATCCTCAACAGTGTCGCCGAAGAGGCCGACCTGGGAAATGGGGGCATTCAAGAACCGTGCCTTGTCCACATCCCTCATTTCGAGCAGGTTCAGCCACAGGTGGCGCTCCTGGACCACAAGGGTGGACATCATCTGCTCTGGTGGTCAGCTCCGCGTCGGCCTCGGACTGGCCTGCTACCTTCTGACATCACCAAGGTGCTCTCCGATGCAGTGATCCACATCTCATCCATCTCACAAGCTCCGGAAGAGCAAGGCTGGTGGTGAGGCAAGCCTGCGTCATCCCAGTGCTGGATGGAAGCGAATGAGCATACTGTGGGAGTGGGCAGAACCGCACCCACTGAAGCCCATGAATCGCCTTCAGCATCAGCTAAAGCGGTCTTGTACCCATAGGTAGGAAAGCCGCGACCGCAAAATTGCCATAGTCATGTTCTCGCAGTGAGAACATGAATCTTCCTCAAATGCTTCCTCAACGTGCTTATGGTCCAGGCACATTAGGCAGTGATCATGACCGTCAGAGGCAGAGAGGTAACGACCGCATCCAGGAACGGCACAGAGACGGAAAGGCATCTTTAAAAAGATGTGTCTTTAAAAAAAGGCATTCAATTTCACTGTGCCTGCTCTAATAGAGGAAACACACTCTTTTAGAGGAAAATCTCTTTAAAGCGCTGTCAAAGTGCCTAGGGGTGTAGTCTGCAGTGGAGTGCAGAGTGGAGAGAGAACTGCTTTAATGTGCTGTATATCCAACAGCAAAGCTTGTAGAGTTGGTGAATGGAACGGCAGTGGTATTCAGCTTGCTGTCAATACAACTGCTTGGCTCCGAAGATAAAGTCTGAATGAACCCGCATACAGGTCTCCCTTTTATACCTGTATGTCAGGGGAAGTGGCATGCAAATTCAACTTTCCAATTTCTCATTCACCTTTTCTCAATGATCTGAAGGTGAATCGGGCTCCCAAGTGCGACCCCTTGTGACACTACATCGACACAATGTCGAGTGAGTGACAGAAAGGTAACTCTAAAGATTTAATTCCTTAAACCTCAAAACTATTGCAATTCCACAATTAGTTCTTCCTTAACAGGGCTCCTACACAGTACAAAATTTTTAACTTTTATAAATGATATTTTTTCTTTTAAATCTTAAAAAAAAAAAAAAATTATTGAGGAAATACAAGCTGTGTATTCTGACTCATAAAAGTTGACTAGTAGGCGAGCAATCTGATTTGGAGTTTTTGACTTTTGCAAGATATTTTTATGCATCAGAAAACATGTCACACAGTAAATGAATGGACTGTGTCTGGTTGGTAGGTATACCATCTAAAGCTGAGACAAATGTGTACCCTTTTTATAGTATCTTTACAGTCTAGCATCTCTCGGACCTTTGCAATGAGCCAAACCACTGAGACAGATATAATGAATTTGGATTACAGCTCAGATCTCAGTTGAGAATTATACTACAGATGATCCAATAAGGTTCCAAAAACACCTGAGATGTGCTGCATATTGGTCATATTTTCACATTAATCTAGAGATTAACTAGCTACCTGGAAACAACTTGACATATAAAACTTTTCAGAGCATTTTAGCATGTATTGCAGTGTGTTTTTTCCTTTGTAGGAATGCAAAAGCTTTTGAAATGGAATTTCTGCAGCCCAATATGTAATTTCTGTATTTTAGCCTCTGTCTCTAAACTGAATGTTCAAGCCATTAGCAGAGACTGTTAAGTATTCTTATATAGCACATGGTACTGCTGCTGTCAAATGTGTCAGGGGCCACATTTGGCCTGATGGATTGGAACAACAGAGACCCCATGAGACGAGGTGATGGCATCCCTAGTAGCAGGTGAAAAAAGAAACAATTACCTTGCTGCAAAAACGTTACACCTCATCAATATTTCAGCTTGCTTTTCATCGTACAAGACTGTTGTTCCTCTCCACTGGCTGAAAATACTTTCTTCCTGGGCCACATTTTATCTGGAAAGCCCCCAGCTCTCGTGCCATATCATGCTCTATAGAAGAAGGAAGTGGAGTGAAAAGTGACAATTCTCATTTGGGTCTGTTCCAAAACATACACTGTAAAGATACTCAAGGCTCCATTTGGGGCTTCTCACGCCCTCTGGAGATCCTCCAGGCACCCTTTAAAAGAGCCTCAAATATCATATTTATTTCTTCAAGAACTTCAAGATACATTTCAAGAGCCTTGAAGGCTTTTCCTTATGATGAAGTTACAGAAGGAACCTTTGTCAGTTCAAAAACTAAGAGTAAGTTTCCTAGATAACTGAAAGGGTGTCTGGAGGATCTCCAGAGGTTTCTGCCAATGTGGCATCTGTGGAACCCCAAATGGTGCCTTTAGTATCTTTTATCATTTCTACAATGTAGTGAGCTGCCTTGGTGGCAGCATTTTAAGGCTTCATAGGCATGATCTTGGTGTGAAAGCTTTTCCAAAATGAATGTCAATTAATTAAGCTGCCTCCTAAGGTATCTCATTTGGCCATATTTTAAGGCAGTATTGTATGTATCCTTTCCATAGAAAGCAATCCCAGATTCACTGTAATAAACTTTAATCCAAGATGGCGGACGAAGTGATCATTATTTGCTAACTATTTAGAACACCGAATCAGTCAGCAAGGCAGCTCACTAGATTTCAGAACACACCCATTTATATATCTCTCCTCAAAGAACCCCCATCTCCCTGCCCAGGTCCCCTACCACACATCATAGGAAAGATCCTCATTTTGGTGGTGATTAGCTTATTAATAATTCATAAGGCTATTCTGCTGTTTGGTTGCCCCTTCCTATCCACAGACCCCTTCTGCCCATTCCTCCCCACCTTGGTCAAACAATCTAGCACCCCCCGAGCCCCTCACACATATACACATACACACTCTTCCACCTTTTTGGGCTCTGAGGTGCATTGATTTCTCCATTAAGCAGCACTCTGAAGCCACTCCGTGCCTCCATGGATTCTGGTCTCCTTTCCTCCACTTTGACTTGGCCAGTCATCAGGGACCAGCCAAGAGACAAAATTGCTGTGACAAAACACTATGATCTACCTCACATCTCCAAGTGCTCCATAACAGATATGTGCTTAAGCACTATAGAAGGGGAATGGATACAGTCTATCCACAGTGCCTCCTGCTGGATGGGTGTGAAACAATGTAGTATTGGCTGGAATACTACTAAGTATTTTCATTTTTTTAATAGTTACATTTATGTTTATTAATTTGGCATTCGCTTTTATCTAAAGCGAATGCAAAAACAGATCTTGATGGGTGTTGTTAAAATGCACTGAGGATGAGTGGGAGCAACCGTAATACATTTTGGCCTCATAGAACTGAAGTGAAATAAGAATTTAAAGTTTTTCTTTTGTTAAAATGCATACTTTTTGGAAACAAATTGCACATTATGTAACCAACATGCCATTAAGAGTTACTGTAGGTGTATCACATAAATTATGTAGGAATTGTTTAATTCATGTTTTCCTTTACATCAGTATAAAAAGATAAAATGGCAGGCTAAACATTCACATCTACTGCTAACACTGATTAATACATTCACAGATGAACACATTTCTCTTTTTCTGCAGAATGACAATGTTAACAACACTTCCAACTATTCCTGGCTTTGCCTTTAAACACAAGTAGTAACATCAATAGTCATTTTTATTTGATTTATTTTGTAGTATGGGTGGTGGGGGGAGTTTTGTGAATACATTTTAAATAGCTGATTTGGCATAAAATTGAACTGGCTGCTGTGCCCTACCTGCTCTTTTTGGGGTGCAGGAGGTGAGATGGAGGGCCCACACGTGTGATAGATTTTTGCTGAGGCATGTTTTCCACACACAGGTCCTGTGGGCCCAACATACTGTATCAGAGTACGGCTCTAATGGCAGCAACTAGAATGTACAATACTGCATCCAGGCTGTAGGAAAATCAATATGGACCTGACGTATGGGTTTAGCTATGAAGAGAAATCCTCAGATGAAACCTTGTGAAATATAATTTCTCCTCCCTCCTCTTTTTTCCTGTTAGAGTGATCATAGAACGGTGTACCATCTTTACTGTATCGATCAGTCAATAAAGGGCTTCTCTGACCAAATAATGAGTACATTATCAGGTCATAAGCACATCTTGGCATATATAAAATCTTACCACCCTGTGCTAGGAGGGTGGGTGCACATGCCATTTTGGAAGTTCAGATCATTCGTATACTTCACATGTGGCACATGCTCATTGATCTTTACAATGTAAGCTTCACTAGCATGCTAGCTTAGTGGGTAAAACCTCAACTTTTTTTGGCTCTGGAAATTTCACAAGAATGATAAGAGTCCATCTTAGGATGTATTGCAGTCATTTGTGCAATGCAGAATGAAGCAGAATAAATTTTTGTGTAAATTGTTTGTGAAGCTGGTCTGACATACATTTTTGTATTCATTAATTTTGTTGTATTTTCAAAACATTAAAATTTACACCAGCTTCCAACCATGTGTAAATCTTACGTAAGACATCTGAATGTGTTGTCAGACAAACTGCTATTGTCACGGATGCAGAGACAGGACCGAAACACAGGACCGAAACACAGAGTGAATATAAACATTTAATTTATTAATTTATTTTATTAATTAAAAATAAAATAAAAAAACAAACAAAAACTACCACAAGGGGGGAAAAACAAACATAAAAAGAGTAATCCAGGTTGGTGCAGACTAGGCCGAAACATGAACCAGGTAGGGGAAAAGGGACCAACAGGGAAGACTGAACACACAAAACTGGAAACCATGCAAACTGACCAGGACAGCAAACATGAGGAGACTAAAATAGGGAGAGAAATCAAATGGGTGAACGGGACAGGTGAGGCAAATCGACTAAGAATAAGCAAACAAGGAGTCGGGGTATGAGGTCAGAAAGAGAGGCATGCTGTTATACAGAAACAAAACAAAGGCCATATACAAACCCGAAATCTCAGACCAAAGTGACCGAACCTCAGCACAACATGAAGACAGCTCGTGACCTGGGCACGCAATGCAAGCACGACGCGAGGCATATTCGTGTTCTTGAGAGACAGACATAAACTATTGACATGAGTTCATGCTGCCAAGATGACATAAGCGCGATGCACCCACGTCTATAACAGACAGACATGGAGCATGAGTGTTTGGATCCCGATACAGACTGAAACCTAACCAGACAGGAAGTCTGAACCCAGACACCATACTTCAGACATGAAACAATATTGACCGAAGAGCCCAAGACAGGGAATACAACCAAAACCGTGCTCTCACACAAAGACAGACGATGAAACGCAAGACAGACATGGAACGATGAAGCCATGGCCCTGTCAAACAAAAACCCAGACTGACAGAGTGACAGGACTATGACAGCTATGACTTGCTAAATTTTTATGAAAGTAAAATTTAATAATAAAAAAAATATATATATATATATATATATATATATATATATATATATATATATATATATATAATTAAATGAGTGAAATTAACCTTTAAAAAAACTTTATTTAGAAATATTTCTTTGCTGCTTACATTTTTATTTTTCAGAGTAGGCCTATAATTTTTTCCCAACTCTGCATATTTCCAGCAGAAGTTCTTGACATGTTTTTTTTAACTTGATATAAGCTCATATCACAGAGATTTAGATGTTCTGAGCAGCTCTTTGTCTGCTTTGGTGGACAGCGGAAAGGGAACGCTGTCTCCAAACAGAGGCTTTCCCACTGGGTCATTGATGCCATCATTTTGGCCTATGTGAGATTTCATATTTTAGTATAGGCATCGGAAAATCACATTCAGTTGACGGATGGTCAGTGGTAAAATCATAAATGAACATTGTGTGCAGGTGTGTAAAAAAATAGCCTAAAACGTAGAAAAAAAGAAAAAGCCCACAACTGTCATATAGCTTTTAAATCTGTAATATATTACAGAGTTTTGTTTAAAGACCTTCTTCAGGGATACTTTCAATTTCTTTGAAGATTGTTCTTGTTGAAAGGGAAGTATATCACTGTACAGTTTTGGATTAACTCGAAGTTTCTCCAGTGATACTGGCGATGTGCTCAAGAAGGTGGTGGACAAACTCCTGTAGGCATGAACTTAACATTCCCCTTCTGTCGCTCACTTCGCCGTTGTGTCGAATGAAGCAACATTAGGGGACTTTCTTGAATGCCTCTGTAACCTCTGAACTTGAGAAAAGGCCAATGAGAATTTGGCAGACAGAATTTGCATGTCCCTCCCCCGGACATACGGGTATAAATGGAGGGAATCATGCATCTGTTCATTCAGATTTCTTCTTCGGAGCCGAGCGTTTGTGCAATCAGCGAGCTGAGATCACTACTGTTCCACTCACCTCTGTAGAGCGTTTGCTGTTGGATCTACAGCGCATATCAGCAGCTTTCTCCTTCTCTGCACGGCAGTGCAGCTTTGCCCCTGGGCGGTTCGACAGCGTTTCCTTAAAGAGTAAAAGAGTATATTTTCTGTAAAAGAGTATACACATTGGCATTGAATGTCTTTTTAAAGATGCGTCTTTTTAAAGATGTCTTTCGCTTTGGTATAGTTCCTGGATGTGGCAGATATCGCTCCGCTTCTGACTGTCATAAGAGCTGCCTCGCGTGCCTGGGCTACGATCACACGCAGGCAGCGTTTTATGAGAGGTCCATGTTCTCAGTGCGAGAACATAACCATGACAACGTTGCGGTCGCGGCTTTCTTTCCTCCAAGAGAAACCACTTCAGCCACCCCCGTGCCGCACCTCCTTCCTATGGGATTGGGGCCAGCACGGCTGGTGATGAAAGCGATTTGGGGAGTGCAGCAGGCTTGGTTTCGCCGGGTAAATCCCCACGAACCACTTGCCCCCCCAGCACGATCATTTGCTTCCGTTCGGGCTCGAGGTGATAGCGGCTCGCCTCACGGCCAGTCTGTTTACTCCCTTGGACCCCGCGAGCTTGATGATGATGATTTCGCCGCTGCATCGGAGAGCGTCACAGCGGTGTCTGATGCTGATGACTCGACTGGGCTGCCACCTTAGGGTCTGTCCAGTCTGAGCCTGATGTGCAGATAAGCGAAATAGAGGGCACCTTTTACTGCCCGAAACTGGCCTCCTCTCACTACCCTCGACTGCGGAATGGCGGAGCAGCCCCAAGCGGTCTCCGCCCTGCATGCCATGGCCCCCCTGCAAATCCACCAGGCCAAGGCACTTAAAGATCTGCACTTTGGTAGTCCTGTTCCTGATGTGCAGCAGGAACTAAGCTGGACGACTGATTGTGCCCCCGGGCCACGAAGGTCACAGCGCTGACACTCGGATGGGCGACACCCACACTCGTGGTCCAGGAACGACATCTGTGGCTGAACCTGGTAGAGATGCGGGACCCCGACAAAGCCCGCTTTCTCAACGCCCCCGTCTCCCAGTTCAGCTTATTCAGCGACACGTTGAAGTCTCTGCCCAGCAGTCTTCGGCAGTGAGGAAGCAGACGGAGGCCATCTCCCACATCATGCCTCGCCGCCATTCCAGAGTGAGCTGTGCTCTGTCTGCTCGCCGAGCGTGTCCCCCTGCGGCTTCTAAATGACAGGCAGCTCAGCTTCAACCTGGGCCCAGCTCTCAGCCCCAGCATAGAGCTCCCCGCAGGAAGCTGATGCCCCCGTCTCATGAACAACTATCGGGACCCAGAAGGCTCCCAAATGTTCCTGAGATGAAAAAACCAAGGAGAGAGATGACCGCTACAGAGTTGGTTTCTGGGCCACTGCATCCCCCAGTGGAGAAACCTCTTGCCGCACCCCGCCCGGGCCGTGGTACCCACATTGCCAGGAAAAAGAGAGTGGTTCCCTCACTCCTTTGGTCACCTAACCGGTGGAACAATTCATTCTGGTGGCCCCCTATTGGCCCACACAGACTTGGTTCTCGGATCTCATGCTCCTCGCGACTACCCCTGAGGAAGGACCTTCTTTCTCAGGTATGGGGAACCCTCTGGCATTTGCACCCAGACCTCTGGAACCTCCACATCTGGCCCCTGGACGGGATGCAGAAGATCTAAGTGGCCTACCACCTGCTGTCATAGAAACGATCAACCAAGCCAGAGCTCCCTCTACCAGGCAACTTTTTGTCCTGAAGTGGCGCTTGTTCGCGAATTGGTGTTCTTCCCGATCCAAAGACCCGCAGAGGTGCGCAGTCGGTTCAGTGCTCTCATTCCTGCAGGAGAGGCTGGACCTTCAAGGTTTATGTAGCCACCATATTGGCTCACCATGACGCAGGGGACGGTAAGTCCCTAAGGTAGCACGATCTGATCATCAGGTTCCTTAGAGGTGCCTGGAGGCTGAACCCTCCCAGGCCATGCATGTTCCCCTCATGGGATCTCTCTGTGGTCCTTGCAGGCCTTCAGAGGCCCCCCTTCGAGCAACTACAATCAGTCAAGCTCAGAGCTCTCTCCTTGAAGACGGCCCTCCTGATCATGCTCGCTTCCATCAAGAGGGTTGGGGACCTGCAAGTGTTCTCTGTCAGCGACACTTGCCTGGAGTTTGGTCCGGCAGACACCCATGTCATCCTAAGACCACGACTGGGCTACATGCCCAAGGTTCCTACGACCCCTTCAGGGACCAGGTAGCGAACCTGCATGCGCAGCTGTCCCGGGAGGAGGCAGATCACAGAGATTTAGATGTTCTGAGCAGCTCTTTGTCTGCTTTGGTGGACAGCGGAAAGGGAACACTGTCTCCAAACAGAGGCTTTCCCACTGGGTCGTTGATGCCATCATTTTGGCCTATCACACCCAGGTCCCTTGCGGGTTCAAGCACACTCTACGAGAAGTGTGGCATCCTCATGGGCACTGGACAACGGCACCTCCCTAGCAGACATTTGCAGAGCAAATACCTTTACATTTACCAATACCAATACCTTTACGACATTTTACTGCTCTCTCAGGTCCGAGCATGTAGAACTCAGGAATGCGGAAAGTCTGACCGGGTGTTCCGCTTGATTTAGTGCCTTTCCCCTCCACTGAGGTGATCACGAGCGCTCTTTTTACCCAGGAGAGTCCACTAAACTTGCGCTCCCTTGATGTTCTTCCTCCCTAGCCCTCTGGTCTTCGAATTCAGCTAAAGAATTCCCCGACCAGACCCACTACGGGTACTAAAATTACTCTGTACTGGAATAGGTGCTCCACAGGATGGGCCTTTGTGGACTAATCCCCCTGTGTGTATTTTCCACGGTACAGTCCCCCTACTGGTGGTCCCGCGTCTCCCTAGGGCAATCCCTGCTGCCCCCCCGGTCGCCATGTTTGTAGTAACTGCTCCCTTGCAGCAGCTAGGATCTAACACAGTGCTATTTCCACATGTGGCCTGAAAAATCATGTGACGTATTTCGCCACACTTTACCTCCCCCAGCCTGGGCAGGTGGTGGTCTCTGCAGGGTCTTTTCCCTCCTGAAACAATAGGAGTTGGAAAAGAACGCCTTCCCCGATGCGTGTGATAGCATTAAAATGGCCCTAGCCACTTTAACTCTATGCAAGAAACAGAGAGAGAAAAGGTGCGGCTGGCACGGCCTGCTCCCATGCTTGGCACGTCGCTTTGTCCCCCACCCCCTGGGATGCTGGGAACCTAAAAAGTTTATGACGATTTTTATGGGGCGTTGGGGAAGGGTACGTGCAGTCTGATGCAGCCTGTTGCTTTGGCATGTAAATGCCTGCCCGCACCTGCGTCAGCAGCACATGTACACGGTTCAGTGCATGGCTTGATTGAATAGGGACCCCTAGTGTCGCTTCATTTGACAAAACGTCGAAGTGAGCGACAGACCGGGAACGTCTAGGTTACTGTTTTAACCTCCGTTCCCTGATGGAGGTAACGAGATGTTGTGTCCCCCCAGCCATGATGCTGAACCGAGCCACTGCAATGGTCGAACCTTATTCTCGGCTCCTCAATGCAAAACCTGAATGAACAGATGCATGATTCCCTCCCTTTATACCCGTATGTCTGGGGGAGGGACATGCAAATTCTGTCTGCCAAATTCTTATTGGCCTTTTCTCAAGTTCAGATGTAACCAAGGCCTTCAAGAAAGTCCCCTAGTGACGCTTCATTCGACACAACGTTTTGTTCTCTCCATCAGGAAACGGATGTTTTTACACTAAATCTTCATGTCAAATCATTTTTATTATACTCTTGGACTGTTGACAGCTGATGACTAAGTTCATTACTTTCTTTTTAGATGCAAGTGTTTGCAAAATCAGTATATTATGATGTAAATGCACTTCATTTAAAAAAAAAAAAAACATTTATTACTGTTTGCATTTATGTAAAAAGCTTCCTATTATCATTTACTCATGAGTCTGAAACCTTCCTTATATGGAGTTTCATGGGTGTGGATTATGATAATTGTAAATGAATGTGCATGTGCTCTCTATTTACGAATGGAATTCATATTTGTACTAACAAATCTGGGCAATACGAAGTGTTTGTGAATCTGGTGGAAAGTTATCGGGAATCTCCATTTTACACAGAAATGATTTTAAATTATTTAGTATATTTACAACATTTTCAGGAATGAGGCCCAATGTGCATAAATCGAAAATGTATAAATCATGTTGATACCACATTGATTAGGACAGCAGTAGCCAACTTTCTTTTTTCGCCACTCAGCATGTCAAGTCACTCCTGATCACTCATGATCTTCGAGTCATATCAAGTTTTGTTTAGGCTTGTTTTAATCGGGAGCATGTATATTTCTGAAATCTGAAACCCTATTAGTTTTGAATGATTTGTATGGTTCACTAACTTAATGTTTTTAGTAGGGGTGTGATGACACTTGTGGGGATGTGGGGAGTTGCGTGTTTGTTAGCACGATACTGTTATGTGTGAAAGAATATTTAAACTGGTTGCCTAAAATTCTTTGTACTGTATAGGCAAATAATCTGAATTGGCTTCTTAAAACACTACTAACATCTCTATGACTGAGGTTTTTATCTGTTTGTGTGAAAGCAGATGTGTTTGGTTTGCAGTGTGTTTGGCGCTTTGCAAGTCGCTAGGCCTTTTGGATACCAAAAAAAGTACTTATATTTTGGAAAATATGGTAATCATTCCTCACAGTCTTAGGATTTTGGCTGTTAAGGAAACTGTTTTGGCAGTTAATGAGCCCCATGTTTGCCAGGCTGTATTGCATTCATATGAATATTAATATATATATATATATATATATATATATATATATATATATATATATATATATATATATACATATAGCTTACCAACCAATTAGCCACTATAGATTGTCATAGTGTGGGTTTGGTCATTCTTCATACTAAACATTATGGAAACCATGACTTATGTGAATAAATAAGGCAACAATCCAGCTTTTTTCTAGCCACTTCCACTCATCAGGCCAGTGCGTGCCAGGGTTATCAACTGGTCAGCTCGGGCCAATAGTCTCGAGCCACGAGACCAAATTTGATCTGTAGTTCAAACATTGGGGCAAGAGTACCACCCTTAATACGCTGCCCTGGTGCCAACGTTACACACCATGCCCATTTCACAAGCAAGAGGGAAACTCAAGCTGAGGTATCAGACTCTATAGACTACCTATCCTTCGTAATGAACATGGTGGAGAATGAAGCTTCTTTTGGTCTTTGCTTGGTGGAAAGCAAGACCTGATTTAGCAAAACTTCGCCTTTGACATTGACCCGGCCTCAATCCCAGATTGGCCTTCCATAGCCCAAGGGTAATCGGTGGGCCAAAGGAACTTGGCTGTTGGCCCTAATGAAGCCCAGATGAGGCTAAATTAAGCCCCGGAAGTGACAGTGGGAACTCAGTGGTCCTGGCACACACTAGCATCCCCCTCGTTTGGCCAAATAGTGGAAACGCGGCTATTTATTGCACATTGCGGTACAAGCATAATTAAATGTTTTCCAGAATATAACACCAGTCATCAAAGGGTATTATAAAGAAAGCAATAAATGTGACTGAGTGACTTATTGTATAAGTAGCAAATAATTAGTGGCCTTGAGCTTTCATTAAGATGTGGCACATGGATGTCCCCGATTCCATGGTTGAGTTGGCAATTGATAAGGAGGAGATGGCATTCTTTGAGGAGGTGCTTATTTACATGACTGACTCACTGGGATCACCTTCAAAGCAGCTGGTAATGAGATGGGAAGAGTGAGGAGGGAGACCGGCCGCTGCATGTGGTGCAGGGGACGACCAGGGAACACACTAAATTATAAATGAGATTTCTGCACAAGAAATGTGACAGTTATCTTTAATTCCCTGTTTAGCTGGAATGGGCTCAGACAACACTATGCTAACTTATCAATAGAGCTCTTCCAAACATGTTGTCTGTGCTCTGCCACACTTCAGACAGGGCAAGACTCAGATGCTCGGGACAAATTTTTTAACTCCACGGCGCTCTAATTTGCATTTGTGTGACTGAATGAGTTTTTCCGCATGTGCATGGATTTTATGTATTTATGTATCAGAAGTTTAAGAGGTAAGCACGCCACACCATGAATATGGATTTTCCAGATTGCATCTCCCTGAAGGCATATTCCCTAGTCGGCACTGAATCTGAACTTCAGTTGATCCTGATCAGTGTCGGATAAAAATATAGAAATGCATTAATGCTTGGACTTTTACAGTTAATAAAGTCTTGCAATTGTGCATTCAACTAAATTTTACTTCCATAGAAAAAAATTAAGAAACAACCAACCAATGTATTATGATTTTTCTTTAATTTAACTTCTAACCATAAATTAACCTAACCATAAAATCTAACCTCTTACCCAAACTCTAGACCTAAGCATGATTTTGATTGGAAATTTACTCTTGAGTACCACGGAAGAAAGGAATGAAATAGGGGAAGAGTATTACGGGTTATTGACATACCTGTCATTTGCATTTCCAAGTAGTATAATATTTTGCCATCTCCTACAAATTATTACTACCAGAGTAGTCTTGGGACTATTTTGCATCAACATGGAAAAGATGGACCTAAAATTGTTGAATGTAATTTAGAATGCTCCTTAAGAGGTTTGTATTGGATGTATACATATTTAACTATCTGGACAATCGTTTTCTCAAACATAAAGTAACTCATGATATCCAGAGACAAGATACCAAAGTTTCAAGCAGGCCAGTAAACATAATTACTAAAGCAATTATATAAGTATTGTTCTTTATCACTTCATTATAAAACAAAAAGCAAGTATTTTACAATGTGAACATTGGAAATATATGTAAATAAATATATACTCCTTGTTGGTTTGGGTGTGTACATTTGGCAATGCCTTGGCAACAGCTACACAGAACAAAGAGAAGAAAAAGAAAGAATTCATATTTATGTCATAGACAACAACTTTTTTCACAATGCAGTTTTTTGTTTAAATGTAAAATATGCTGTCAATTGTTCAGAATCATCATAGAATGCTTGGAAATCAGGTCAGTTTTAGTAAGGTGTAAAGGGGCAAAACATCCTTCTAAGTTAAAAATGCAAAGGCTTTTCTCTGACCTTGGCTTCATCAGCTGAGGTTGTGGGTTGTGTTGTAGTTGGTAGTAGAGGGAAAACTTGATCAAATCTCCAATGACTCGTGTGAAATTCAAATGCAGTCCTACAAGCACGCGAGATGAAGCAGACTGCCATTCACAGAGATGAGTGATACAGCACCCAGCGCTCTGACAGAATGCGATCGATCGCTGCAAACCTTGTCTTTATAAAAGGCAAATGAGAAGAAAAAGCTCTAATAAACATCCCTTTAACTTAGCTTGCTTACAACAAAGCTACCCTTTCAGTCAACCAGAGCTGCCTTAGAAAAAAGCTGCACATGTGATCAATTATGGATGCGCTGTCTCCTACCCCTGGAATTGGCGAACACATTAGGTAATGCAGGAGTTCTATTTAACTAGATGGGCTTGTTAATGTGTCCCACTGGGAAAGGCCTCGAGTTCCTTTGAGTTTCCTCTTGAGTAGGGAGGGGAAATAATGTTTTGAGATGGTAGATGAGAAAATGCTTAGAGTTGGCACAACATCCCTTCTACGTTTGAATCAAGGACGTACAAGTGGGCATCAGGTATAAACAGCATGAAGGACATTGGTGGTGCTCTAGGAACAGTCTGCTGATTAGAGTTTGCGCTAGAGTCATTGCTTTGAGCTCTTCTAATGCAATGCAGATGTAAAGTAATAATACTTCTGTTATTATTTTTAACTCCTGGTTGTATTAAATTGTCAAGTATGTGTTTCCATTTATTCATTG
Organism: Xyrauchen texanus; assembly: GCF_025860055.1. Classification (NCBI taxonomy): domain Eukaryota; kingdom Metazoa; phylum Chordata; class Actinopteri; order Cypriniformes; family Catostomidae; genus Xyrauchen; species Xyrauchen texanus. The sequence goes on along the minus strand of NC_068309.1, from coordinate 27,966,591 downwards.
TTTTACTTGTGCTTTGAAACATTCAGGAGCTACCGCAGGGGATATTAATAATGCAAAATGTGTATGTTTGTTATATATTAAATCAAACATGACTGGACAGTAGTTGTTGTGGATGGCACTGAAGACTGTCCACATTCAAGTAGATCTTGACCTTAGTGAACATCTTTTTAGACCAGCTTGCTCCTTGTCATTTAACCTTATACAACAACTAATTCCTGTTCTGGATTTTGATTGGCCAAGTGGCTCTCCAAGTGTGCTAATGTTTAGGATAACACCACTAGGATGCTTCACAATTTGCATTACTCTTCTTGTCTTTGCTTACAGCATTCCAAATTGTGCTGAAGATTTTCAATGTACTTTTGATTTCCTTCACTAATTAGTTCAGTGGCAATTTCTGTAGATTGCATATTTATGATAGTAGATGCGACAGATGATCATTTTTATGTGTGAGTCATTGAATAACTGACTCAATTAACAACAAAGTGATTCGTTGAACAACACAGAGTCATTCATGACTGAAATAATTGAAGTGAATAAGAATGATTTCTTCACTTTAAAGATTCGCTCAAAAACACTGATTTGTTTACAAACAAAACGCCACAATTTCAAGACCATATAGTATTGAGAGCAGTGCAGAAAGCGTAGAGTGGTACTTCATGCTTTGATTTCTTTTGGAAATCTTTTTTTATTTTCAATGGCAGAGAAGAATTGCCCATCTAACTGGCTATTTTTTGTCTGATACAGTTATTTGTTGAACTGTTGTTTAAAAGCAATATCACACTCACAGGCACTGATTACCTGTGACACGAGGCTTCGGTCAAATCTCAGCCTTGTTGATCTTTAGAACAATGGCACCTCTTGCTTGTGCGATATTGCTTAAATAGCATGAGTAGGGTTTCCTCCATTTACAATTATTTTAATCAGGGCCGTGCACAGACATTTGGAGGGGCAGCGGATGACAAGGTGCATTTTAAAATTCAAAACAATTATGTTTTATTACAGTACACTGAGACAACACGCTACGACTCCGGAGGCTCAACATTCTGTTGTTGTGTAATATGTAGTTTTCCATTAGATTCGACCCAATTAAATAACAAAGGATACATATTATTTACTCTAACCATCACTGGGTGATATTGTGTATACAGTGTATTCAGAAAGTATTCAGACCTATTAATTTCATTTACATTTATGTTGCTTAAAAAATGCTAAAATGCTTTAAATAATTCTTTTCACATCAATCTACACTCCATACCCCATTATGACAAAACAAAAAAATAATTTTTGATAGAAAAAACTGAAATATCACATTGACATAAGTATTCAGACCCTTTGCTATGAAACTTCAAATTTAGCTTAGGTGCATCCCATTTCTCTGGATCATCTTTGAGATGTTTCTACAATTTCATTAGAGTCCTCCTGTGGCAAATTTAATTGATTAGACATGATTTGAAAATGCACACACCTGTCTATATAAGGTCTCACAGCTGAAAATGCATATGAGAGCAAAAACCAAGCCATGAGGTCAAAGGAACTGCCTGCAGAGCTCAGAGACAGGACTGTGTCGAGGCACAAATCTGGGGTCTACAAAGAAATGTAGGCTGCATCACAGCACAGTGGCCTCCATAATTGTTAAATGGAAGAATTTGGAACAACCAGGCTCTTCGTAGAGCTGGCCGCCTGGCCAAACTGAGCAATTGTGGGAGAAGGGCCTTGGTAAGAGGGGTGACCAAGAACCCGATGGTCACTCATATTGAGCTCCAGAGATCATGTGTGGAGATGGGAGAAACTTGCAGAAGGAGTTTGAGAAGTTACACCAGTTTCATACACTTACCTGCAAACTCATCAATGTCACTTTGTTCTTTTTTTTCAAGAAGTAGAAAAACTTTTATACACTTTTTTTGTGTGTATAATGATCCACAACAACCTAGTTTGGTGGGATTATTCCAAAAGTGGGTTGAGGCAACTCCAAAACAGGGCGTTAATTCCACACATGGTTAAGGTTAGGATAAGGGTTAGGTAAGGGGCTCCCTACATCTTTAATGTTGGTATGGAGCTCCTGCCCATTTTTTGGAGCACAGCCTGCAGCTATATTCATCTCCACCCGGCAAGTGGCGACCATCTTCAGTAAATGTTATATCTCCCCCTTGTGTTTTCCCAAAGCTATTACACCATTAAAAGCACACAAAGGAGGCTTCTAATTTAAATGTTACTATATCAATGCCTCAAACATATCGATAAAATAATGTGGCAATCAATAATTGATATATTGATAATTTATGACATCCCTAACAGTTACAGAAAATGCAATACAAACTTGTCAAAGTCATATTTTCATGCAGTTTGACCCGCTCAAGTGTCAAGTATCTGATTTAAATCACAGTTAAAGGTCTTGGTTCATGTCTGACATAAATTAATGACTTGCTGTTCAGAAATGTATTAATTCACTAAAAGAACCACTCATAAGAGTCGTTCATTCATGAGGAAGCGCTGTATATGCTGTGGTGAAGATTCAAAAGAAAAGATTGCAGATTCATGCACAGTTAACGTTATATCAATTATATGGAGGTTTAACTGAAAAAAAGTTCTGACCTAGATGCATCTAGATTTAATCCTTGGTAAGAAGAAATGTATGATCTTTCTTCTGCCCCTACACTCCATTATTGGCCTTTGCAGAGTATCTAAAAGGACCTCAATTACTGGGCAGAAAAAATGCACCTCATGGAATGAGAGTGCCGCTCGTGAGTTCACTCCACATACGTCCGCTAATGCAGGCTCCCGTTTGGGTCCTTGCCCTCGGCTTTAATGTGTAGCACGCTGCTCTTTAAGTGACACATGGTATGCAAAGAAGAGAGAGAGTGGAAGCTGGTCCAGGCTTTTTTTAATGTGACCACTTCCTTGGGAACTGGACCTGAGTGGTAATTGCTGACTGATGGAGGGGAGGCGGCAGGTGTGACTGTCGGCTCCAATCAAGCCTTCGTGCCCAGAACCCATGATTCAGAGCTAAAAAGAGAAAATAGAGCGCTTACTCTCCTCGGCCATATCCATTTCCTCTCACCCCTCCTTTGTGTCACTCTTGACATTATTTTCACCTTTCTCTTCTTTACCTTAGCCTGTGCTCTTTCACCCTTTCCACACCTGTCGACTCGATTATGGAAATTAGCATTTGTGACGGACCCCTAAAAATCAGATTAGTAGGAGGAAAGCCCTTTTATTGTGACATGGCTATTCCATTGGGGGACCAGAGGGTGGAATTTGCACATAATTTGGAGTGCTTCCCTTATGTTTGCTGATTCTAGTAGGGAGGGGGGGCAGGGTATGGGTGAGGAAGGGACTCTGCACTACAGGACGTCCCGTGGTAGGAGTGCTGCTTAGTATCAAACATCAGTGCAATTGTTTCAGCAATATTGCCTTTAAAACCAAAATTGGGATACAAGTAAGATTTTAGAATGGGGCAGTCTAGCAATCGTCAAATGTACTAATTTGATGCTAAAAGTGTGTTTCTTCAGCTTTGGGCAATTTTAGCAATGTGAACTTCTAGAAAGTCTCACACATACTTCACACTCATTAGTTTATTTAATTTGCCTTCTAACATTGTCCAACAACTCTTTGAAAGTCATGGAAATTTCCAACACATCTCAAATTCTTTATTGTGGTATAGTATTCTGTCATGGAAATTACATTTTTTATGTTTTTGAAATAAAACAGCCAAATCCTTTGTCTTGCCAGAGCTCATTTAAAAGCTAACATTTCATGTATCCTAAATACAGACAATAAAATTAAAGTTTCACACTTCATTGGAAATGACACCCAATAAAATTATTCTGCTTAACACTGATATTTATATTACCTTGAGTTTACTTCAAACAACACTTGTCACATTTAATCTCAAGCATGCTATTCACTGCCACCTTTCTGCCACATTCAATCGATAAACAAATAAACCAACATTTGAAGAAAATAAAAAGTACGAGTGACAAATTTGTTTGTTGTGATGGAAATGATGCTACAATGGTGGGATATTCGTATTTTTTTATTAATCAATTACTACACCATAAATATTGAAATGGTTTATTTTATTTATTTCACTCTTTATTTACTTCATCATACTTTTAAACATGTTTATAATGGATTTTCATAGTTTAATATTGAAGTCTGGGACAAGGCTAAAACAGGAAAATCTATAAATAAAAGATTTAAAAAGTACCAAAAATAATGATGAAGGCCTGGTTAAATGTTTTGAATGAAGTTTTAATGAGCCATCTTTTTTCAAAAAGAACATTTTTTTTATATCTGGGACCCTGGGACATAAAATAACCCGAAATTGAAGAAACACCCTTAAACAAAGTCACTGACCACCATGAGGATAATATCACTTTCTCTACTAACTTTTGCCAAATTTAGGGGAGTGTAAAAAATAATTACAACACGTCTAACTCCCGATCTCCTGGAGATAAGTTATATTTCATTATTAATCAAGGAGAATGTCATCATTTGATTATTTTAAGGGGTTTCAAATCTCCTTTAGATGTTTTTTCTTGGTTTATCGCACAAGCGGTAAAACTCAAGCTTAACCTGTAAAGGCAATTAAGAGCTGAAGTCTTGAATGATGACAGGGCCAGCCCGTCCTACAGGTGAAACAGGTGGCCGTCTAGGGCACCGATGTGCCTGGGGGGGCCCCTGCACAGACACGAACAGGTTCAAAGTAAATTAACAAGTCATAAGATTAAGAAACATTGTTGACTGAAATTCTCCGCAGTCCAATGGTTTCTATCATATACACATTTAGGGTGTGTCTCTGATCAGTCAGTCAGCCATTTTTAGTGCTGTATAATTCGTAAAATCGTTCCAGTGCTCTGAAACATTTGCTCCCTAAAACAATCCCACAATGCACCATAAAAACCAGGGAGCATCATTGCTTACTATGTTCCCTTACCCTAGTGGTTCCCAACCCTGTTCCTGGAGGCCCTCAACACTGCACATTTTGTATCACCTCCCTTATCTGACACCCAATTCAGGTTGTAGAGTATCTACAAAAGAGCTAATGAGTTGAATCAGGTGTGTTTCATTAGGGAGATATCCAAAATGTGTAGTGTTGGGGGGCATCCAGGAATAGGGTTGGGAACCACAGCCTTACTGCATCGTCATGTATTCTGAAGTCTCTCAAGTGGTTAGATGAGGAGCACAAGTATCAAACTATGTAGTCCAAGCCTATTTTCTCTTTAAGAGATGTTGTTTATAATGTCTCTCATTCATAATTACCAGGAAAGTAAAGCAATCTTTTAAATATTTGAGTTGTTAAAAGGTTTAAAATACACTCCTATATATTTGTATTTCTTTATTTTTGCTGTGTATCTGTTATAATAACACTATACATTTTTGATTATCTTCAAGGAAATTGCATGACAGTGTGATTTATACAGCGATGGTGCTGATTAATAACAGCTGCGCTTCAATGTGCGAGCTCGTTAATGTGTTGGAGGTGCTTGAGTTATAAATGACCCAATGTTCAGTGAATAAATACTCTTACCAGTGCCCGAATTCGTGTTCACGAAATACTGATCCATGACATATGGAGCTAGGGAGCTGATTGAGTCACGGGGCCAGAAGAGCATTCAGTCCGTGTGAACCTTATGATTTAACACAAATCACAATGACGGTGAAAATGGAAAACAAGGTATTAAGTATAAAATGAGCTCTGAATAATCATGAAAAGACAAATAACTGCAAGTTACAACAAATAAATTAACATAAGTATATCTAAATCAACAAGAATTAAAGCTAAGCAGTACACACCATTCTGCATAATTTATTCATAATGCAAAGCATTGCTGGGAACTGCAGCGTGGCTTCTTATAACAGTATTATTAGACACAGTTCGCACACCTTGCTGACGAATGCGCACGCCTGACAGAAATGCAGGAAATAAGTACTAAATAGTCTTTGAGGCTTATTTTACGTAAAGGAAAGCAGAATCAGCGCTTGTCAAATCATTAGGGCTTTTCACATTTTCTCAAGAATAATTTACTGGGGAAGGAATTCATACACTGCCGATAAAAATAAATTAAACAGCATTTTCTCATTTTTGTGTTACTAAAATGCTAATGGTTGTATTTTGTTAACATTAGTTAACTACATTAATTAACATGAACTAACAATGAACAATACTTAATAATGTTAGTTAATGTTCATTTCTACATATACTAGTCCATTTTAACATCCACATTTTATAAGTTAACATTAGTTTATACAATATGTACTAACATGAACAAACAATAAACAATTGTAATTTTATATATTGACATTGGCCAAGATTATACATTGTTAATGAAACCTAATGCAAACCTTGTACACAGTAATTCTCATACTTGCAGTTTCCATGACCTCAAATTAATTGAGACCCTAGTTTATTTGTACTTCTAGAAAAAGGTGATCAAAACAAGGCGATAAAATAGTGACCTATCACAGCACCTAAAATACACATATTTCCTTATGCTTTCATGTACATTTTAACATAACATTTTTTACTGTATAGTGCTTTATTTTGTAGTACTTTCTATTAATACATATCTGCTCAAAACGTTTGCAGTGGTTCTATGGATGTTTTATGACAATTTTCAAACCCTCGGGCCGGCCATGGGTGATGATACTGTTGTATGAAACTTTAATTTTTCAGAAAGACTCGTTTCATTAAAAATACACTCCGTCCCATTTCACCAACAATGCTTAAATGTTGTAACTTCCGCAAGTCAGGCTCAATTTCACTGTATTATGATCCAGTACTTAGAGGCTGTTTAATCCAGGGTTACAGAGAGAGACTGATTTGACCTCTTTCCCCATGTCTGCTCCTGCATCTGAACATCTGAGGCCTGACTTCTGGCTCTTCTCTGGATTCACTGGTGAATTTTTGAAGGCAGTTACTCAGCAGGAGGGCTCTGATCCACTGGCGACTGCATACTGTGCGTCAAGTACACAGTTTAACTCTGACCTCATCTGACGTCAACAGTCATGGTGGTGAGTAAACAGTGTGACATATGTTGGGATTTAGCATCATGTAAATAAATAGCACCCAAATATAGAACTTTCTGTGGTGTATTACTCACTATGAAAGGAGTAAATGACATTAGTATTGATAATTAATATATTATTTATCTCATCAGTGAAATCAGGGCTTTAAAATTATGGTTTATAGTTTTAGCATTACAGCTGATGTTTAATTTTTTGATTTTGTGTTAAAAATCTTTCTAATATCTCTGCTTAATATACAGAGACAACTGTTAGTTGCCATTAGTAGGTTAGTTTAAAGACTATGGCTCTATGATAGTATAAAATGTTTGATTACTTTGCCCTATGTTTGGGATGGGAATATCTGTTTGTCTTACCAATGGTAGACATGGGATTGTTCAGGAAAGCTGATTAAAAACCAATATTTTTTTTGTAATGCAGTTTGATTACGCTATTGACACAGAAATTACTCAATTACTCTTTAAGTCAAGTCACTTTTATTGTCATTCAACCATGTGTCTACATGGGGGACAAGATGCTAAAAAACTTATACTTAGATCATTATTGCCAGAGGGAATGTTCCTGTTAATTACATGTGTAATTTAATATTATTTCTATGGATTACATTCTATTGAATCTCTCCCCTTCACACTGTCAATGGATCACTCCTGAATGTTTTGTGTGTCTGATTAGCCAGGCTGCTTATGTCTGGTGAAAGTAGTGGAAAGAGTATATTTTATTTTTCTGTTGAGGAAGCCAGATGGTCAAAATCTCATGTCTATGATGTTGAGGGTTTACTTTTTTGGACATGGTAAAGTTTTTGGTAAGTAACATAAAAAAATCTGTTACTGTTTTAACTTTAATTTGAAAATGATTATCACACTAATGCAGAGCTTTTTTTATATTAAAACAATTCTGTGAACTGAAATAAAAATAAGCTTGGGCGTGACCACAAGCTTGACATGGGTTGGCAGCTGCCTCCCTAAAAATAAGCTTTCCCACCCCAGCATACACTGTAAATACTAATAGTAATCTCAAATTATAAAAAAAAAATAGTTTAATCAATTTAATGTTAAGTTTTTACTATTCTTACTAGTTTTAAGTTACCGTTACTCTCTAAATCTTGAAGTTGTCATTAATAAAAACATTTAGGTGGTCCCAATTAAACAGTACTTGAAATGTCACATTTTAGAATCATTTCTCAAATAAACAAGTTCTTTAATCTTTAGCCTCATGTACTACTAACTCAAAATGACCAAGAATAAAATTGTGGCTTCTTGGAATACACATAAACCCTTGCACTTGAATAAGTTTGTTTGGTCAAATCAAGAGAACTTATGTAGTAAAATAATAGTTTTTTTATTTAAACATTTATTTTGTTTTAATTCTAATGACTATTGTTGTTGTTTTGTTGTAGCTGGTTGATGATTGAGTTTTTTGTGAAGTCACCATGAGGGTGATTAGTGTTACCTCTGGGGAAGTTGGAACCTGTTTAAGTTTAAGCCATTCTTCTTTACTCAATTATACTTTACATAAGCACAGATTTAAGTGTCCAGTATGCCATACGGCTAACTTAGAGTCTAGTCATATTTTCCCTTATACTATATAAAGACATGTTATAACCCCATTTAAATAATTAAATCAAAACAATGGTAATTTAATCATAGACATGTTAAGCTTACGTGTAACTTAACATTACTTAAAACAATTAAGTTCAGTTTACTTGAGGCAAATAAGTATTTTTACTTAGAAAAGCATGCAAACTGATTGCTTTGAAAAATCTAAGTAAGGTCAATTAATTAGATTTTACACTTTAAGTATCCGAATGAATTAAATATAAATATAAGTATATTATAGTTGATGTTGACATTGTATAGGGGTTTAGTCACGTTGAGCTGCCTAAACTCTCACCAAACACACAAATTATTACAGACCCATAGCGTGATTGATAGCAACAGCGACCAATCCCGTGATTGTTCACGGCAGTGGCCAATCACAACATCAACCAATCGTGTACCTACTATTACAAAGCGTGTACAGTGTTTGGGCTCTTGTGGGTTGATGAGCTTGTTTCCTCAACAAAAATGACCACATGGACAAATACGTAGATAAAAATAGGTCAAAGAGGAATTGTTCAGTTGTTTCCAAGTATTCATTGAATAAATATTAGATGCGTCACTGTCATGGGTTGAGACGTGTCCTTGCCACTTTTTGAAAAAGCTTTCATCTTGAGTAGGAGTTTCTATTTCATCTGTGTGTGTTTTGACTGGCTATCCGGTGCTGGAATGTGTTGTTTTGAATGTTATGTTAAGTTTTTGTTGTGGCTGTTATAAGTGTTGTTTAATGTCAGCAGCTCACACTCTTTCTCGTCCTCTCTCTTAATCGCTCTCAGGTGTTGCTAACCAGTTGAGCTGATTGTTGATGAGGTGCACTGGTGCGCAGTGTGTTTCCTCCCTATATAAACCGAGTGTTTCATGGCTGGGTTGTGCGATGGGAGACTGTTCCATCTCGTTCAAGGGCGCGCAGGCATATATTGACTTTTTTCCGCTGCTAGTGCAGAGAGTTTGTGGTTGTTGATTTCTGAACTTCAGAGTTCACTGTTTTTGCAAATAGAGAACTGTCAATAAATATGTCTGTGTTTCTGCTATTCTTGTTTCCACGTATCTTTTATTGTGTTTTATTTTTAAAGTGTAAAACTTTGTGTTAACTTTTGCTTTCAAATGGAATATTCCAGCTGTTACAAAGGTGATAAGCCCACAGGACTTTATCAGCAGAATAGCATGTGTTCTCTATCTGTCACTCACTTGATGTTGTGTCGATGTAGTGACACTCGGCGTCACTCTTGGGAACACCAAACACCTCTGATCTTTGAGAAAAGCCCAATAGTAATTGGCGAGTGGAATTTGCGTGCCACCCCCCTGGACATACGGGTATAAAAGGTGCTGGCTCACAACCACTCCTTCAGATTTTTCCGCCGTTGACTGCCATGCTTGACCGGGCTGGCGCGGGTGTCGGGTTGGAATGGAACTGCCCGCTCTGGTATTCTCTGACCAAGGAGAACATGAACCATCCACAAATGCTGCCTCAGTGTGATTTTCTGCCGAGACACGTGAGGCAGCACCCGTGGCCGTTGGAGGCGGAGATATAACGACTGCATCCAGGAATCACACAAAGATGGAAAGGCATCTTTATAAAGGTGTGTCTTTAAAAAGACGTTCACATCAATGTGTTTGCTCTTAAAGAGGAAATATAGTCTCTTAGTAGTGCTGTCGAAGCACCCAGGGGCATAATCTGCACTAGGCTTGCAGAAGGAGAGAAATGGAATGCGCCGTATATCCAACAGCATACGCTTCTTTCAGAGGTGAATGGAAAAGCAGCATATTGTGTTCTGTGTTTCTGTGTTTCCACCAGACTATTGGAGTGCAAATAGCCACTTAGTTATCCAATCTTTTAATACACTAAATGTCTAACCCATTAACCAGTTTAATGTTTCTGCCCCAGAGCGAAAAATTCAAATATGCCCACCTTCATTTGATCAGCAGTTGACCCCAAATTAATCTGCTTTGAGTTTGGTCTGAGCAGTGGTGGGCGGAGTTAGTGTAAATAGCCTTTGCCAACAAGATGGGCTATTTGCAGTTGTAAAATAAATTTGTAAAATAAATGCTCATGACTCCAAAACTAACTAAAATAAAAGGGATCTTAAATTAATTTTAGTTTTAGTTTTTAATACACAATATATATAAAACATGATTAACATGAAATATGAAAATTTTAGACCTTAACATCCTTAATTAAGCATGAAAATGTCACTGAATAGTGAAAACACTAGATGGCCATGAGAAATTTAACACTACTAACCATATTTGAAATCAGTTGACACATTATCATTGGCAGCCTGAAACTGATTAAAAAAAAAACAATAATCAAAGTAAAACTAAACTAAATACTGAAAACAAAACACTGGTAATTACCATGGTTTATAAATTAGATACTTTTGAGTAATATTCCAGGTTCAGTACAAGTTCAACTCAATTGATAGTGTTTGTGGCATAATGTTGAATAACACAAAAACATTGCTGTGACTTGTCCCTCCTTTTCTAAAAAATAAAAAGTAAAAGAAGCTAAAATCAAGATTACAGTGAGACACTTACAATGAAAGAATATGGGGCAATGAGAATTATGTTTTTACAGTCATTTTAGGGGTTAAGTAGTTTTAAAATTGGATATAACTTTACCAGAAAAGGTAAATAAGTGATTTTATAATACTAACATCATGTTAAAATTAAACTGGTTGGATATGCTTGAGTATTTTAACATTTACGAATTGGCTCCTTTGACTTTCATTGTAAGTGCCACACTGTAACCCTGTTTTTTTTTTTTATGAAAGAATAAAAAGGTTGATGCTGTCGATTAAGCTTAACTTGTATTGAACCCGGAATATTCCTTAACAAAACTATAATTATTTGTTAAACTGAAGTCATGGTCTAGTGTTTAGCACACATGCTCCAACACATTAAACAGTGCTGCTTATTTGAGCAGCATGAGGTTGAATTTTTGCAGAAGTTCAAAACCCTCTTAATAAAAAGTGATGGCTTAATTTTAAATTAAAACATTGATTAAAGGTCCCCTGACATGAAATTTTCACTTTCTGAGGTTTTTTAACATTAATATTAGTTCCCCTAGCCTATATTTGATCCCCTCGTGTCTAGAAATTTCAGTCGGTGTACACCAAGTTTTGGCTATCTTTCTCTGCCTGTGAGAAAATGAGATCTCAGAAAATGAATGAATCTCCCCTGTATGACGTCATACGGGGGAAAGGTTACCTCCCCCTTTTGCTTTGCCCGCCCAGAGAATTCGAGCTAGGAAGTACGAACGCGCGCGATTTTACTTTATCCTCAAAAGATATCATGGCGTGTGACTGATCGAAGCACAAAAGTTGCTCAATAATTGAATGCACAAATGATCACAGAAGTCTTTTTTTACTTCCTTCATCCAATCCCCAGAAGGATCAATGGATACATTTAATTTACTCTGGGAATGCACCGACACAACACACCAAATTTTTGTATGTCTGCGCCAAACATTTCACAGACGACTGTTTTCACAACATGGGTCAGTTCAGAGCTGGGCATGCTGAACGTCTGAAACTGAAGTCTGGATCAGTACCAACTCTCTTTGGCTCACCTACAAACCTCGGACAAGTAAGTCAACTAATTATATATAATTGTGTTGCTTTACTATTTATGGTTACCTAGCTTGTTACACGTAGAATGTGGCTGTAACATTAGCTATGCAGCTAACAGCCGAGTTACTGTTGCTAATGTAAAGGTAGATAGCATCAGGTATATGTGTGAATACACACACTGTAACACAAGTGTTGTACACTTCTTTGTTATTTGGATATCCGTTCTCCTGTTGGTGATATGTTTACAAAATTACAGACGTTTCAGATCTCTGCGTACTAGAACATCTAACGTTAGGCACAAAAAAACAGTTTTTTCCCCATGCTATCTGCACACACTTGGCTAATGAAGCTCATTCTGATTCTGAACGACTGCGTGTCTAAGTGCCATTGCAATATATCCAATGTAAACATGCATGGTACCGTTGCCGCAAGCTGGTCAAGACCACACCCACACTACACCTTGCCCCGCCTTTCTCCTCCTCATTAGCATTTAAAACTACAGACACCGAAACGGCACGTCTGAAGGAAAGCTCATTATGGGTTGGCTTGTAGTGGCTATAATTCTGTACCAAGGCTGAATTTTGTAAAAGAGATTTCAGATACAGTACTAGGGACCACTAAGGCCTATATCAAAGCCTACAAAAAGAAGCATGTCAGGGGACCTTTAAACATTTCAGCTGTTGTTGTTGTGTAAACGTTAGCAGTGGAATAATGTTGATTGCATTCATTAGGTCTGGATTTAAAGTTACTTACCAGCCTGCATATCCACAGAGAGGATCATATCATAAATCCTGTGAAAGAGAGTAAGTGGAAAGAGAGTTGGGAGGGGAAGAGGAACGACATGGCAGCTAATTTGCTGACATGGGGGCGATGGGGAGGTCGGCCTCTGATAATTTTGTTTCTTGAAGGAGCAGCACAAGCAGTGAGATGAACAAAAGTAACTGTGCCCCACAAATCCTGTAGCCAATTAATCCATATCAATAATTAATAGGCATTGTCTGTATAGGCCACAGCAGATTGAGTTTCTCTCTGCCTGTCTAGATTGTTATGACAAGTAGTGACTACATAATGATATTAGCGATTAATAATTCAGCGCAAGCAGCGTTGCTTCAGGTGACGGGGAAGGCCGTGCCTCCACTCCAGACCACACAGTGCGAGGTGGTCAGAAAAAGTGCATGTTGTGTGTGTATGTGTGGAAGTGGGAGGAGGTGTTGATGGACACATGGAATGAAAAGTAAGACTGAAAGCAAAACAAGAGATGACCCTGAAAGCACAGCCAGTTGTAACTTTGTACATGGACTGTTGGTCAAGTCAAGTCAAGTCAATTTTATTTGTATAGCGCCTTTCACAACACACATCGTTTCAAAGCAGCTTTACAGAATATCAGCATTAACAGACGATAAAACGAATAAAGTCGATTAATCATCATTGCGTAATTTAGATAAAATACGATTTTTAATAGTGTTTAAAAATAATTAAATGATAATTGTATTAATAACCCCAGTGAGCAAGCTGTAGGCGACTGTGGCAAGGAACACAAAACTCCATAAGATGTAGATTAATGGAGAAAAATAACCTTGGTAGAAACCAGACTCACTGTGGGGGCCAGTTCCCCTCTGGCTAACATTATGAATGTAATGTAAATATTAATTATGTATAGGTAAAATCATGGTTTAAAATTATTAAACTAAGTGTTAAAGGTCAGTGATTAAACATTGATTGTGTTTGAACTGTAAGATTAATGACCAAAGTCTTTGAAGTCCATCTTGATTAATTGCAGAAGTTCACATAGATGCAATTGTCCTTGTTAATTGGCTGATGAAGACTTTTGTTGGCAATAGTGTTAGAAATAAAAGTATTCTAAACGATAGCAGTGCCTTTTCTCTCCGTCTTTTATTGAGTCGTGAATGAATCAGTACAAAGCATCCAACGTTGGGGAGCGGATAAAGAATAGCTCACTCGTCTACAGTGTAACATGCAAGGATATACTGCAATAAGAAAAGGGGGGTTACAGTATTATCCAATAGGAGCACGCATTACCTCATACAGATAACAATTCCATACGGCAAAAGCTCCTCTCTTGCTTGAGAGCCTAAGACTCATATGGAAAAGGCTCCAAGTTCCATGGTAGCCTGTCGGACCAATGTCATACACAATCGTACAAAGTACACGCAGACACAATGTATACACACAGAGAGAGAAAGAGAGAGAGAGAGAGAGAGAGCTCCATGCTAACATAAAACAGATGTTTGATAATGTATTCAGAATGGAATGTCTCAACTCAGCATTTTCCCTCTTGGACAGAGCTGAGATGTAGACCTATTTCTAACAAATAGTTAGTCTAAGCATTTCATTTTAAGATCGTAGTCCATAAATAGACCGAGGTGATGCAGGTTGGAGTTGGCATCATTTCATCCTCTGAAGTCCGTCATAATAGATTGAAGTGATGTTTGGCTGGCACCGGCTGCATTTAGTCATCATCATTCTGCAACATGTAGCAGTGGAGTCCAACATGAAGCAGGAATGGTGCTGGATCCAGCCGGTTCTGGTGACCTCAGGATAGGAGTCCCGAGGTTGAGACAGGGAAACAAATAAAAAGATGTAAGCGTAGATGCCATTTAATTTATTGCAGATGTGGTGGTACGTACGGTTGGTACGTACCGTTGCGTCTCTAATTAAATTAATGCGCTTGGGTCATCGAGGATCCAATTAGGAACTGTGCGCTACCGTATAAAAGGGGACTCTTGTCCTATGTGTGTGATTGCTGTCTGTGTGGTGCGTCATTGCCCGGGGACCGCCCCTTCTGGTTTTCTCATCTATTTCCGCTTGGAGGTATGTGTTGTTTGGCTAACTAGTTAAAACACAGATGCGTGATCTTTTGTAATAATTATTTGGTTTGTAGTTGTGAGAATAGTTCGCTGCTGTGGGCTGTTGGTGGCTGCTATTTCCCCCTTTCATGCCTCTCGCATTGAGGGACCTTGTTGCTCAGTTAAGGGCAGATAATGAAAAATTGCATCAGGACCAGAGCCGAGCCACCCCCTCGAGTCCAATAGCTGGCCCCTCTAGAGAGGTTCCAGTGCCCTCTACTGATCAATCAATTGGTGGTAGTGCCACATTAACTGAGCGACTGGTGTTTATCCCAAGGGATCGAAAATGTCCAATATTTGATGGTAGGCCAGGTGTTGGCATAAATGATTTGGGTAGAGGAGGCAAAAGCCTGTATAAGAACTCGTCATCTGTCGGTGGCAGATCAAGCATTTTTTCTATTTGATCATCTAGGAGGAGAGGCATGTGAGGAAATTCGGCACCGCCCTGTTGCTGAGCGCGGAGACCCAGATAAAATGTTTTCAATTTTGCAAGAGTTGTATGGTTGCTCCCAGTCTTATGTTGCCCTGCAGGAAGCCTTTTTCTCTAGGAGGCAGCGGGATGGGGAAACCTTGTTAGAATTTTCCCTGGCCCTGATGGGTCTCTTGGAGAAAGTTAAGCAGAAGTCCCCTACTGCCATGTTAAATGCGGAGATTTTATTGAGGGATCAATTTGTAGAATATGTTTATGACCTTTCCCTTCGCCGTGAACTCAAACAATTAGTTCGCCGCCAGCCCTATTCTACACTCTTAGAGGTGCGGAGCGAAGCAATCCGATGGGAACGAGAGGGAATGCCGGGTGGAGCAAGGGGTCGAAGTTTTTCCGTCCCTTTGGCACACGGGTTTCAGTACGAAGTACAGGGAGGTGGTAGCTCGCCTAAAAATTCTGAAATGAGGGAGCTGAGAGAAATGTTAAAGTTACAACAGGAACAGTTAAATCAGCTCACCCAGAATCTTGCCCGGTTGCAGAGCCCCCATTCTTCCCTGTCGTTCCGTAGTGGGCCCGTTATTTGTAGGCGATGTCAAAAACCTGGCCACTTTGCACGGGAATGTGAGGGGGAACGTGTCATGTCCCGGTCGCCTTTGCATCCTCGTGCTGGTCAGGCAGTTGGTGAAGGTAGGCAGCCGCAATCTAACAATGCTTCGGAAAACTGATTCCTGCCGTGCTGAAGAATCACAGCTCGGTTGGGGAAAAGATTGGCTCTGACGGTAAGAAATTTAATTCTATTTCAAATTTAATGTCCCCATGTCCACATCTGGATGTTTTTATTGGTGGTGTGTCCGTCCCCTGTTTAATCGATACGGGTTCAATGGTATCAACCATTACGGAAAGTTGTTTTGTTCAGCATTTTGAGCCATGGGGTCAAGCTCAATTGAGGTCATGTTCATGGTTACAGCTGAGGGCTGCCAATGGGCTCTCCATCCCATATATTGGCTATATGGAGTTGGACGTTGAGCTCTGTGGTAGGATAGTGACACGATGTGGAGTGCTGGTGGTCAGGGATCCTCCTGGTGGCTTGCGCTCTCGAGTCCCTGGTGTGTTGGGGATGAACGTATTCGGGCGATGCTACCAGGAGCTCTTTGGACAACATGGCCCTGCTCTATTTAATTTTCCCCCGGTTTCTAGTGCTCCACTTTCAGTTTTCCAAGCCTTGCAACACTGCCATCAAGGTAGTGAGAAATCCCCTGTTGAGGATATGACTAGAGTAAGGGTGCTCGGTCCTCGGGCATGTCGCGTCACCTGTGGTACCATTAAGTTTGTTGCGGCAACTTGTGCAGAACAGCTGGCAGGTAGTACAGTGCTGTTTGAGCCCGCTTAGTTAGGGTTACCTGAGGGGTTGTTGGCCTCCCCCGCCTTGGTGCGAGTGATTGGAGGCTCCGTTTATGTGCCGGTGGTCAACAAAGGCACTTCTGATGTCCTACTTTTTCCCCGTCGAGTACTGGGTACCATTGTTCGAGTGTATGTTGTTAGTTTGCCGCCGGGTATTACCGAAGTTAGACCCATTACAGTTAGCGCCTACTCCCAAGGTACCCAAGTAGCTAGTTCTACTGTTTCAGAGCAGATTGCAGCATTGAACTTGACCGCATTGCCAGCGTCAGAGCAGGGCAAGGTTAGGACCTTGCTTGGTAAGTATAAGACGGTGGTTTCTGAACATGATTGTGATTTGGGTTGTACCAGTCTTATCTTTCACGATATCCCAGTGTTAGACGATGTTCCCGTAAGGCAGCGTCATTGCCGTGTACCTCCCTCTGATTACGAGGTTGTTAGGGCCCACATTATTCAGCTGTTGGCGTCTCAGGTAATCAGGGAGAGTTGTAGTCCGTACGCCTCCCCAATTGTGTTGGTTAAAAAGAAGGACGGTGGTCTACGCTTGTGCGTGGACCACCGTCAGTTAAATGCCAAGACTAGACGAGACGCATTTCCCTTGCCCCGTATTGAGGAGTCGCTGGATGCATTGACAGGGGCCTGTTGGTTCTCTACTATGGATTTAGCTAGTGGGTACAACCAGGTCCCTGTCACAGAGGGGGACAAGCCTAAGACCACTTTTTGCACACCATTTGGCCTGTTCGAATGGAACCGTATGCCGTTCAGTTTGTGCAATGCCCCCTCTACCTTCCAGCGACTTATGGAGAGGCTATTCGGGGACCAGCAGTGTCAGTCGTTACTTTTATATCTGGATGATATTGTGGTGTTTTCCACCTCTATTGCCCAGCATTTAGAGAGGTTGGAGGTAGTTTTAGACCGATTGGAGCGGGAAGGTCTAAATGCTAGGCTGGAGAAGTGTGCTTTTCTCCAGCAGGAGGTGAGATATTTGGGTCATGTTATTTCTTCCATGGGAGTAGCAACTGACCCAAGTAAGATAGAGGCTGTGGCCCAGTGGCCCCGTCCATCTAGTATCACAGAGTTACGATCCTTCCTGGGGTTCTCCAGCTACTACCGGCGGTTTGTAGAGGGGTTTGCCAAGTTGGCTGCCCCTCTGCATAAGCTGGTAGGGGAGTTTGCTGGTGTAAAGGGTAAACAGACAGGAAGTAACTTTGAGAATGCCTGGAGTGAAGGATGTCAGGTGAGCTTTGAGGGGTTAAAAGAGAAGCTTATTACCACTCCAGTCCTTGCGTACGCAGATTTCTCTAAACCCTTCATCTTGGAGGTGGATGCCAGCTATCAAGGTCTTGGGGCAGTCCTCTCCCAGGAATATGAGGGTAAGGTAAGACCAGTGGCATATGCCAGTCGTAGTCTACGGCCAGGGCCGGTTCTAGACATTTGGAGGCCCTAGGCAAAATGTATGTTGGAGGCCCCCCGCCATGCCCTCCTCCACCTTTCAGAATTCACGAGTTCACACTTACATCAAATTAAATAGAGTAAAGATTATGCATATTTGGCATGCTGTCCAGGGGAGGGCTCCAGGCTCTGAATTTTGGCCAGATTTACACAGTATTACATTGGATTGCATTGTATTTTGGATTGTGTTGTTTACATCCAATAAGAGATTATTAAAAATCAAAGTGAGGAGATGGGGGTGGTGGAGGGATGCTGATAAACTGTCAGTGAACAGAGGTAAGTCTGCAGTATATATACCTCTTATCTCGTTGATTATCTGAATGTGCTCCTCCCGAACTTTGTTAATAAAACATCATTTAATAAAAAAGACTCGAAAACAAATATGATTCCTAACCATTTTATTTATACAAAACCTGTTATCAGTATTTTTATATTTTTACTTAAATGTGCATATTAATGTAACTTTAATTAAGGTAAACAAAAAAAATCATCTGAAAAGTCATCTTTTTTTTTAGCAGTCAGGAAGTTTTTGCAGTAATTTGTTCAGTAATTTATTTATGGTAACACACTAACCCACTATTTGGGATAATGAACAGTTTTGTTTTTGATAGACTAAATATAGTCATATTAGGTATGTATTGTAGAGAAATACCTTATGATACACAAATCAGCTGCTAGTGGAAGTGAAAAGACAAGTTAATTTCGTCAACTGTAATTGTGTGCTTATTCATATGCTTAAGATTGCATACTTATTTTCAATAAATATTGCAACAGTATTTATGATTGGAAAACGAAAAAAATGAAGTCTATTATGGTCTATAGTCTATTATGATAGACTAGAGCAGTTAATGTAGGCTAAACATTTGCGTTTTAGAAGATATACAGACTGTTTTAAAACTTAATAAACAATGCTTTAGTATAGTGCGTTTGCTCTTTGACTGACAAACGTTACTTTTTCTGTAGTATTTTGCGAGTCAGCTCCTGACTAGGGCTGGAAATCGATTGTAGCTACATACGCTCAGATTCAAAGTGGCAGAAGCGAATTCAGTCCATCAACGGTGCTCGCGCTCTTTTGAACTGGAAATAACCGTCAAATGATCTATCTCAAAATGACGCTGATCGTTAGAATCAGTTTATTTTTTACAATACATTACAATCACTCAAAAATAGATGATACCTGAATCACGAGCTGCACTTTCTTTGCGTGCCTGCTTAGCCTTATGCTTAGCAGCCCCTGAAGGATGAGTTCGCTTCGGCGCCATCAGATAAATTTGCAGAAAAGTTGGATTTTATTCATCTACAATCTCTTCATTCATAAATTCAGAGGTTGGGAGTGACTCGCATGTAAACGGTGATATTAATTGGTTTAACTACAGGTGAATGACAATTGTTATATCCAATGGACAAACAGCATATTTTGCTGCTCTTGATTGGTGGATAAGCATGTGTATGTTTTGGAGGCCCTGCCTCCAAGGCCGAGGCCCTAGGCAACAGCCTAGTTCGCCTATAGGTAGCACCGGCCCTGTCTACGGCCCACTGAGTGCAACATGTCCAATTATAGCTCTATGAAGCTGGAGTTTGTTGCGCTCAAGTGGGCCATGACCGAGAAATTCCGCGAGTACTTGTTGGGTAATAAGTGTGTGGTATTTACAGATAATAACCCCCTTAGCCACCTGACCTCCGCAAAGCTTGGTGCAACGGAGCAGCGCTGGGCTTCTCAACTGGCGGCCTTTGATTTTGACATTAAGTACCGTTCAGGTAAAAGTAACAAAAATGCAGATGCTCTTTCACTGCGGGACACTTGGGATCCTGGTGTGTTAGACGAGTTGGCTCCAGGCTCTGCAATTCCTGTGTCATTGCGGTCATTGGTCGGGTTGGATTCAGCGGGAGTAGTGACCCAATGTGTGGTCTTTACGCTTCCTGGTTACTCAGTTGGTGAGTTAGGGTCGCTGCAAGCAGCTGACTCGGTTATCCAGGAGGTGTTGCGATTCTGGAGACAAGGTACTCGCCCGAGCCCTGATGAACGGCGCCGACTGACTAAGGCAGCTCTAACGTTGCTCCGTCAGTGGGACCGTCTGGTTGAGCAAGATGGTATGCTTTATCGCCGGGTCTACTGCCCTGAGGGTAAAGAAGAGAGGATGCAATTAATATTGCCCGCGGCCTTGAAGTCAGAGGTTTTAAGACAGTTGCATCAGCAACATGGACATCAGGGCAGAGAGCGCACCCTTGAGCTAGTGAGACAGAGGTGCTATTGGCCGGGATTGTCCTCTGATGTGGCAAGCTGGTGTCAAGAGTGTGATCGGTGCCAGGCAGCCAAGGACACCCAGCCACCTGCTCAGGGATTTATGGGGCGGTTATTGTCATCTAGGCCAAATGACATCCTCGCTGTGGACTTCACTGTTTTGGAGCCCACACACTCTGGTATTGAAAGCGTCTTGGTAATGACTGACGTTTTTAGTAAATATACCCTGGCTGTTCCAACAAGGGATCAGCGAGCCGAGACAGTGGCCCAAGACCTGGTGACGGAATGGTTTTATAGGTTTGGTGTTCCGGGCCATCTCCATTCTGTCCAGGGTCAAAACTTTGAGTCCTTGTTAATCCGTCAATTATGCGAGCTATGTGGCGTGGAGAAGTCTCATACGACCCCATACACCCGGCTGGCAATGGCCAGTGTGAACGCTTTAATCGCACTCTACACAATCTGTTGCGCACACTGCCAGTGTCCAGGAAACGGGATTGGGTAACTTGTCTTCCCCAGGTAGTGTTCAGCTATAATAGCACTCGTCATCAGACCACAGGGGAATCGCCACACTTGATGTTCGGTCAGGAGCCGCGATTGCCCGTGGATTTCCTGTTGGGGAGGGACCCACAGCCAAGAGAGGGTAGTGTGCATGACTGGGTCTTGGAGCATCAAACCAGGTTACAGGTAGCCTTTGCAGGTGCACGTGAGCGGTTGCAGGTGATGGCCGACAGGCGCAAGGCCCATTACGATCAGCATGTCCGAGATGAACCACTGGTGGAGGGTCAGCTGGTGTACCTCCGGGATTATGGGGTAAGGGGCCGTCATAAAATCCAGGACCTGTGGAGCCCAGTGGTTTATCAAGTGACGAGGGTACCTAAGGAGGGTGGTGTAGTGTACACGATTGCGCCTGTTGATGACCTTACCAAGACCAGGAATGTGCATCGTTCATTGGTAAAGAGTCGAGTCTGCAAGGACACTGTGGCTGTGGACCGTGGTATCCCTTGCATGACCCAGTTGTGAACACATCCTCAGTGGCTGAAGACGAGGATGAGGTGGATCTGCTGGATGTGGTGCAGGAGCGGGACAAATTTGCTGTTGAACCAGAACTGGGTGGGCTGGTACCTGAGATGGAACTTGGCCCACATGAGTGGATAGACACTATGGGACCATTTCCGGTGATTGGGCCAGGACAATTGTGTCCAGAAGGAGGTACAGCCAGTACTCTGGGACCCCAGTCTGAAGGCCTGCCTAGGGCTGATGAGGTTGTTTTGCGCAGAACAAGACGCGTAACTGCGGGACTACACCCAAATCGATATCACCTTCCCCGGTCAGTGGGAGAGATGGGTGGAGCCTCCCTTCAGCAAATACAAGGTATAACAGGTATTTTTAGGCCATGGGATTAAGTAGCCGAAATGTGGGTTTGGGATCGTCGGGGCGACGATCCAAGTGGGGGGGTAGATTGTGGTGGTACATACGGTTGGTATGTACTGTTGCGTCTCTAATTAAATTAATGCGCTTGGGTCATCAAGGATCCAATTAGGAACTGTGCGCTACCGTATAAAAGGGGACTCTTGTCCTATGTGTGTGATTGCTGTCTGTGTGGTTCGTCATTGCCCGGGGACCGCCCCTTCTGGTTTTCTCATCTGTTTCTGCTTGGAGGTATGTGTTGTTTGGCTAACTAGTTAAAACACAGATGCGTGATCTTTTGTAATAATTATTTGGTTTGTAGTTGTGAGAATAGTTCGCTGCTGTGGGCTGTTGGTGGCTGCTATTTCCCCCTTTCATGCCTCTTGCGCAGTCCCGTGCTTTGATGTGGTAACCTTCTGTGACGTGGTAACCTTCTGTGTGTGCGCGTAATGTGGATGTGCGCCTGGGTATGAAATGAAAGTACGTGAAACTACCGCTATTGTGCAGCGCTCATTTTTATACCGCAATTATATGTTTTATGTTTACATTTTAGGTGAAATAGACTGTTCCACGAGGCCTGCGGGGCAACACTGTTGACGCTGCTGTTTTGTGTTTTGTATACACTCTCTCCTGTGACAAACATTCTCGTCAACACGTATGGGGTCTGTTACATCGTTAAACGATGATCGTGCACTGCTTGAGTGATGACACTGACAGGAGCATTTTCACATAGTCGTTTACTAACTCGGTCACTATACAGATGATACACTGAATTGTTCTGCGCATGTACAATATACAACAGGGAACAAGTACGGAGTGTCATAAGGAGGAAACATTAAACGTTTAGAATGCAATACACAACATATTCCTCCCTTTTACTTTTAACGTCAACCTCAACAAATAAATGCTTTTGACATCATACATACGGTTGTCTTTAGTTTAGGAACATTATTATTATTTTATAAACACTTTATAAAACTGTTCTAACTCTAGGGAAAGAGGGTAGACTGCCTCATTTCCCTGGCTGAACCCTGGGGATTATTCTGCCCCAACGTCGTGGGTTAGCCACTAAACTAGAGCTCTAATCTCCGTGGTGGTTTTCGCACTCTCGTCGAATAACGATGAAGAACAGGCACAGGTGGTGTTTCTACTATCGTGTCTGTAACAGTCACTGGAGAGGGAGATGTATTCTCAGAGGGGACGCTTACCCAAGGTTCACTTGAAAATGGTGTGGGTAAGGTCTTTGGTACCACATCCTGACCAGAGTTGATGTGAGATGTGTGTTGTTGTGTCTCCAAATAATAGGGATCATCACTGGAGATTGTCGAGGACAACAACTGGTCAACATGTCTTCTCCATATCAGATTTTCCTTTGTTTCAACGATGTACGAAACAGGGCCGGTTTGGGCAAGAACGGTTGCGAGTACCAATTTTGCTCCTTTCCCATAATTACGAGCAAGTATGCTGTCACCTGTGTTGAACCTCCTGAAATTCGCTTTGGATCGCCTCTCCACCTGCATTCGCTGTTGAATACAACTTGTTTGGTTCCTGTTGGTCTCAGAAGATCCAGTCTGCTGCGTAGTTGTCGTTTCAGCAATGCTGTAGCTGGGGAGACTTTTGTGACTGCATGAGGTGTGTTTCTATAAGACAATAGAAATGTGTTCAGTCTTTGGTTTAGGGAACCCTTACCCTGAGATGTCTTTAAAGCCTTCTTCAGTGTCTGAGCGAATCGTTCAGCCAGGCCATTTGTGGATGGATGATAAGGAGCAGACCTGATGTGCTGAATTCCATTTACACTGGAACTCTTCAGACACCAGCTGGGGGCCATTATCACTTACAAGCTGTTGTGGCAGCCCAAAACGACTGAAAACAGTTCTAAGCTCCTCAATGGTTTTCTCAGAGGATGTGTTATGCATGACTGCAACCTCAGGCCATTTGCTGTGAGCGTCCACAATCACCAGAAACATGTGGTTCTCCAATGGTCCTGCGAAGTCTATATGTATTCTTTGCCATGGCACCTCTGGAAAATCCCATGGATGTAAGGGGGCTGTCTGGGGCATATTCCTTACATTCTGGCACTCTGAACATCCCTTTACTTCCTCTTCGATCTCTGAATCTAAGCCAGGCCACCAGAAGTAGCTGCGTGCCAGCTCTTTCATCCTCACTATTCCTGAATGGCCAGCGTGAAGTTCTTTCAGCAAAAGGCTCCTCAGGGGCGGGGGTATAATGACTTTTACTTTCTCATTTTGCTTTTTGTTTTGGCATACACGTTCAATATGCCCTTTTCTCCCACAGTTTCTGCAATCTTTGTCTTTGAACCAGCATTCCTGTGCCAGATGACCACTCTTTCCACAGCGGTGACATGCTTTCTTACCATCATGTTTCATTCTTTCACTGTACACTTTGTGGACTTGACTGGATGTGCTTAACTCTTGTGGATCTTTTGCAGCCATTTCCATGGATACACCAATTTCCATCGCTCGCTCTAGAGTTAGATTACTTTCGCATAAGAGTCGCTTTTGAATAGTCTCACTAAGCAACCCGCACACAAATCTGTCTCTTATAGTGTCACTCAGTGTTGTGCCGAACTCACAGTGTTCTGACAGACGCTTCAGTACAGCAACAAATTGTGCGATTGATTCTCCCTCTAGCTGATTGCGTTTATGAAAGCGGAATCTTTCAGCGATTATGAGGGGTTTTGGTGCATAATGTTCCTGGAGCATTGTTACAATGTCCATGAATGGGCTATCACCAGGCTTATTAGGCTGGACCAGGCTACGCAATAGATTATATGTCTTACTGCCCATTACACTGAGAAAAGTTGGTACTAGAACCTCATCTTTTATCCCGTTAGCTTTGACAAAATAATCAAACCACTCCGTATACGAGCTCCACTGCTCGACAGTTTCATCATATGGTCCGATTTGTCCCACTAGACCCGCCATTTTTGGTCTGTTTGTCAGTGTACTTTACCACTCACTCTTCTTTTGTACTGGTCTCTTTTCCCTCCTGTGCCGTTTTTCGTCGTCTTCGTGATGTGCAGCTGCCTTTTCTTTCTCTGTTTGCGCTATTTCCCCAGCGCGACGAGCATCGCATAGACGCACATGCGTTTTGCCTGTTAGCTTCCACTGAACACACGCCGTCACGGTTAACGGGCCGCTGTCAGCTGAATAGCACGTACTTTTACAAGTAAGAGAGAAGAGCGTTTATCCTCGTCGCCAGTTTTGTTACATCGTTAAACTATGATCGTGCACTGCTTCAGTGATGACACTGACACGAGCATTTTCACATAGTCGTTTACTAACTCTTTCACTATACAGATGATACATTGAATTGTTCTGCGCATGTACAATATACAACAGGGAACAAGTACGGAGTGTCATAAGGAGGAAACATTAAACGTTTAGAATGCAATACACAACAGGGTCGATCTATGCGTTCTGTGTGACGCCTGGCCGCCAGCATTTGTGCTTGTGATCGATGGGTTCTTTTCTTCAACTAGTCCTTCAATTATTAAAAAATTATCTTTGAATTTAAATAAAACGAAGGTAATGATGTTTGGTAATTATAAAGAAAACGCAGAAATATTATTAAGTATTGATGGTGTTACATTAGAAATAGTGTCAGAAATTAAATTCTTGGGAATAACTATTGATAGTAAATTAAGCTGGAAACCACACATCAGATACATACAAGGCAAAGTATCTAAAAGTATTTCTATAATTAATAAAGTTAAATACGTCTTGGAATATAATGCACTATATATATTGTATTGTTCACTGGTTCTGCCCTATTTAACTTATTGTATAGAAATTTGAGGCAATAATTATAAAAGTTCACTACATACCCTCTTCTTACTCCAAAAACGAGCAGTTAGAATCATACACAAGGTGGGATATTTTGTTCATACAAACTTATTATTTTTGCAATCTAAAATTTTAAAACTTTTTGATCTAGTTGATTTTTATACTGCTCAATTCTTGTATAAAGCCAACAAAAATGATCTGCCGGGTAATATTCAAAAGTTCTTTTTAGGAAGAGAAGGGGGCTATAACCTGAGGGGATGTGAAAACTTTAAAGTCCAGGCGGTGAGAACCACCAGGAAAAGCTTGTGTGTGTCTGTGTGTGGTGTCAGACTTTGGAATGGTTTGGGGATACAGTTCAAGCAATGCCCAAATATTCACCAATTAAAATTTAAAGAAATGGTGTTGACAAAATATGAGACTGAGTGAGGGATCTGGGTGCTCTTGTGTTTGTGATTGGGAGGGGTACTGGTTATGGTAAAAAAAAAAACTTTGTATTTAGGATTATAAACGGTTCCTATTTATTTATCTTGATATTGTAAATGGTGACACAATTACAAAAGAGTGGGATATGTGTACATAGCTGAGTAAATAATGATAATGATTATTATTAATTATTATTGATATTACTGTTATTGTAAAACTATGTTTAAACAATATACTAGGATATGGTTATATTTTATATATGATGTGATTATTATAGATATCAGGACATATTTGAATGTTTACGATAATGAGGATTATCATATAGCATTATAGTGATTATTGAGATAGCATAATGTAATTGTAAGAAAATATAATATCAAATAAATATTATCATAACAAATAAATTATTATTTATTTAACTGTTAATGACAGCGGATATATGGGGTAATATATGGGAAGGAATTGGGGGTGGGAGCAAATAAGTTATACTACTTTCCACTCCCTTTCGAGCAACTATTATTATAAGTGTAAATAATATGTGTGTATATGTGTATATATTTATATCTATGTATATGGGAGATAAGCTGTGCTATGTTATTTTTATTTTTATTTTTGTGTGTGTGTTAATATATATGTATATATTATATTATTTTATTTTATTTTGCTCGAAATAAACTTCAATCAATCAATTTGTTTGTGATTTACTTTAATTGCTTTTGGTATATTTATTTTCCTTTAATTTTCAGTGTATTCCTTTTTTATGACTGTTGTTTTTCATTTGGCTTGTTTTCTTGTAGTGGGTTTTTTGCTTTATCTCTGTTTTGCTTTACGGGTGTTGTTAGAGGGACAGTGAGGTGAACATACACCCAGCTTCAGTACCAATTGTGAACCCCATTAGCGTATTATTGTTTCTTGATTTCTGGTTTATTAATTTAAATGTTTATTATTGTTTTTTTGTAATTATTAAGTGTCCAATGTTGAGACCACTGTGGTAACTTTGCTTTCTTTATAGGAGCCGAGGCTTCAGGGCAGGCTACTAATAGGCCCTCACATGCGGTGGTGGAGGTTTTGTCACGGAGTGCTGTGCGTTCATGTTTGACCTTATTGAAGTGCGTGTGTTGACATCTGTGCACAGGGTGGTAAGAGTGATTATAGGAGCCTTGTGCTCCCTAAAATAGAGTACCTGCCATTGTTAAGCCTCGGTCTTCTTTTTGGTTCCTTTAAAAGTCGTGAATGTTGAAGGATGAATGTTGACCTAGTTTTTTAATGTTGTTTTTAAGATTGTTGTTGATACTTAAAGCCTTTGTATTATTTTGTATCCACGTCTCCGGCCCTCCGTTCAAAAACCCACGTTCCTGTGTGTCCTTTTGTAGGTGGTTAAAGTCACCAGTATTAATATTTCCCTGGTCAAACAGGGTGGCGTAGTCTGGCGTATGTAGAGGTAGTTCTCTTCTGACGGTCCCGCTACACAGAGTTAGAGATCATGCTCAATGTTTCTGGTTTCTGGTTCCGGCAGACCCAACTAAAGCAGCCTAATTGTGGGTTGGAGGATAAATTAGGTGTATGCCTGGCTAAATAGATGAGTCTTTAGTCTAGACTTAAACTGAGAGAGTGTGTCTGCATCTCGAACAGTGTTTGGGAGACTATTCCATAGGAGCCAAATATGAAAAGGATCTTCCTCCTTTAGTGGATTTTGATATTCTAGGAACTATTAATAGGCCAGAACTTTGCGATCTTAATGAACATGTTGGAATATAGCGTGGTAGAAGATCACTTAAGTACTGCAGAGCTAGACCATTCAAAGCTTTGTACGTAGTTAACAGAATTTTAAAATCAATACGGAATTTAACAGGTAGCCAATGTAACGATGATAAAATGGGGCTAATATGATCATATTTCTTGGTTCTCGTCAGCACTCTGGCTGCTGCATTTTGAACCAATTGAAGTTTATTTATTGATCTTGCTGGACATCCTCCCAGTAATGCATTACAATAATCTAGTCTTGAGGTCATGAATGCATGAATTCGTTTTTCGGCATCAGCAACCGAGAGCATATGCCTTAATTTAGCAATATTTCTTAGGTGGAAGAATGCTGTTCTACAAACATTTGTAATTTGATTTTCAAAGGACAGATTGGTATCAAATATAACACCTAAGTTCTTCGCTGTTGAAGATGATGTAACAGTACATCCATCTAGGGTCAAATGATATTTTAGTGGCTTATTTTTTTTTGTTTTTTGGTCCAATAATTAGAACCTCTGTTTTGTCAGAATTGAGTAGAAGGAAATTTCTGGCCATCCAATCTTTTATTTCATTAATACACTCTGTTCATTTTGAGAATTGTGAAATCTCATCAGGTTTTGAAGAAATATAAAGTTGTGTATCGTCAGCATAGCAGTGGAAACTTATTCCACGATTCCTGATAATATCTCCCAGGGGAAGCATATACATGGAGAAAAGCAGATGCCCTAAAACTGATCCCTGTGGCACTCCATATTTTACTTTTGTTTGGTTTGACAATTCCTCATTTACATAGACAAAGTGGTAGCAGTCTGCTAAATATGACCTAAACCATGCTAATTAGGGATGCACCGAAATGAAAATTCTGGGCCGAAACCGAAACCGAAAATCCAGGATGCACTTGGCCGAAAACTGAAACCGAAACCGAAATTTTTACCTATTTTTTTTAAAAAAAAAAATGTTGTGTATAATTGTATTAATTTTATACTTTTTCATTAATTTCATGAATTCAATTAATCTGAATTGAAAAACTACAAACCAATAAAATAAATCACACTTTTATTGAAAGTAACACCAATATTGGACAAAAAATATATTAAAACTATTAAATATTATTCTTCATTCAGTTCTGTAAATATCTAATTTTACAGATTTTATTAACAATTATCCAAATAATGTAAAGTTTTAGAAAACTATTATATGCAACACAAGAGTCAAGAAATGAACTTAGCTAACATCTTTCAAAAAGTTTAAATATGCAACAGTAATTTTAATTAAAACAAAAGGCAGAACACAGAATGGCAGAGGGCCTCTATTCCACTGATCTATATATAACTATAATATATAATTATATATATAGATCAGTGCTCTATTCTGTTTATGTAAACGTATGTACACTTTAAGTGAACATTGTTGTGCAAAACAGCAGTAATTGA
The DNA here is from genome assembly GCF_025860055.1 of Xyrauchen texanus. NCBI lineage: Eukaryota > Metazoa > Chordata > Actinopteri > Cypriniformes > Catostomidae > Xyrauchen > Xyrauchen texanus. The sequence goes on along the minus strand of NC_068309.1, from coordinate 27,937,203 downwards.
ACTCAACCTCAACTGTAAATGACAGATGTATCCTCGAGTGAAGAACAAGTGTAATGTAATTGCTATTCACATCATATTGGACCGCTTTCTATTTAAGTACAAGTGAAAGGTTTCTCTTCAAGAACAAAAGTTGCTAAACGTTCTGACAGTCTCTCCTGTCAGAAAGCTCATCAAGAACATGAGATGCTGCACTGAACAGTCTCTCACTCTCTGTGCTGGTGCTTGGGCAGATAAATACCTGTGCGGAATCCGCGCAAGCAAAGGAAAGCGGTCTTTGTTTATGCGCCCGTAGTCAAGGGGATTGTCCCTTCTGGCGTAGTTCCGCTCGATTCGTCTCAAGTTGTGGTGTAGCTGCGCTAGTTGTGACATTTTCCTGTAGAATCTCTTGCTGTATTCTGTATATATATATCTTGAAAGTTCTGATGAATAAACACTGCAGATCGCAAATTTGATGTCCTTATCAGAAACTTTGAAGAATTTCCACACCGCTGACATGATCGGCCTTTGTTGGGTAGCGCCGTGATAAGGTCTAGATCGATCCAGATTGAAATCTGAGCACTGAGGGGCGGGGCGAGGAGGTATATATTTTCGGCTCATATTTTCGGCCTTTTTTCTCTTTCGGCCGAAAATCGAAAGTGCCGAAAGTGCCATTTTCGGCCAAAAATTTTCGCCGGCCGAAATTTCGGTGCATCCCTAATGCTAATGCCACTCCACAAATTCCAACATAATTCTCTAGCCTATTCAAGAGAATGTCGTGATCTATCGTGTCGAATGCAGCACTAAGATCTAAAAGCACTAGAAGAGAAATACAGCCGTGATCAGATGATAAGAGCAAGTCATTTGTAACTCTGATAATTGCAGTCTCTGTACTGTGATTAGGCCTAAATCCTGATTGAAATTCTTCATATATACTATTTCTCTGTAGAAATGAGCATATTTGGGAGGATACTACCTTTTCTAGTATTTTTGACATAAACGGGAGATTTGAAATCGGTCTATAATTAGCAAGTTCTCCAGGATTAAGTTGTGGCTTCTTAATTAGCGGTTTGATAATTGCCATTTTAAAGTTTCTTGGGACATGTCCTAAGCATAGCGAGGAGTTAATGATATTAAGAAGAGGTTCTGATATTACAGGAGATACCTCTTTTAAGAGCTTAGTTGGTATAGGATCTAAGAAACAAGTTGTGGCTTTTGATGTTTCGATAAGTTTTGTTAGCTCTTCATGACCGATGATAGCGAAGTATTGAAGTTGCACATGAGGGAAATTATTCGACACTGTTTTCTGAGGTGCTATACAGATGATTGCATAATTCCAATTTTATTTCTGATTATTTCAATTTTATCTGTAAAGAAATTCATGAAGTCATTACTCTTGAGCTGTGACGTAATATCTGGTTCGGTTGAGGCTTTATTCCTAACCAATTTAGCCACAGTACTGAATAAACATCTAGGATTGTTGTGGTTATTTTCTATGAGTTTACTAAAATATGCTGACCTGGCAGCTTTGAGTGCGTGTTTGTAGCTACAGACACTATCCTTCCATGCACCCTGAAATACTTCTAATTTTGTATTTTTCCACATGCGCTCCATTTTCCGAGCTGCTCTCTTGAGAGCATGAGTGTGATCATTGTACCATGGTGCAGGGCTTATTTCTTTAATTTTCTTTAATCGAAGTGGGGCGACAACATTAAGGGTGCTAGAGAAGACTGCATTTACATTTTTTGTTATTTCATCAAGTTCTTCTGGGCTTTGGGGTTTATTGAGTATATGAGATTGATCTGGAAGAGTATTAGTGAAGCTATCTTTAGTGGTCGAAAGAATAGTTCTACCTGAACGATAGCGTGGTGTAGATTGAGTAACATTAGCTGATTGCAGCATGCAAGAGACGAGGTAATGATCCGAGATGTCATCGCTCTGCTGCAGAATTTCTATATTATCAACATCAACTCCATATGAAAGAATTAAATCTAGCGTATGATTATGGCGATGAGTTGGTCCTGTTACATTTTGTCTGACTCCAAGAGAGAAAAATTTGCAAATTCACTAAGGAAATCGGAATAAGGCCCGGGTGATCTATACACTGTAGCAAGGGTAAAGGACGACAGAGAATTTTTATTTATATTTGTATTTGACGGTGTCACCTTAAGCATTATTAGTTCAAAAGACTTACATTTATATCCTGTCCTCTGAGTAACACCAAAAACTTCACTGTAAATTGTAGCAACACCTCCTCCTCGACCCTTCAGACGAGGCTCATGTTTATAACAATAACCTGGGGGAGTAGATTCATTTAAACTAATATATTCATCCGGTTTAAGCCAGGTTTCAGTCAAACAGAGCGCATCCAATCTATGCTCTGTAATCATTTAACTGACAATTAGTGCTTTGGTAGAAAGAGGTCTAATGTTTAGTAGCCCTATTTTTATATGATGTACATTTTTAACTTGTTTGTTTTGTTCAAGTTTGACCTTAATCAAAATTTTTCTAAATGATTTAGTGAGGGTATTGTGTTTCGTAGTTCGTGGAACAGACAGTCTCTATGAGATATCTAGGTGATACAGTCTCTATGTGTTGTAGTTTATGTGATCTGTGTGACATCTCAAGGCAGCTAGCAGACGTTCGGATTAACCAGTTTGTCTGCTTCCTGTTGGTGTTAGTGTCATATAGTATAGACGTTAGTCAGAGTAGATGCCAGGGATGTAAAGAGACTAATTACAAATACTCTTGTTACTGTAATTAAGTGTGTGTTTTTTTTTGTTTTGTTTTGAGGAATTGTACTTTATTAAGTAGTTACAATTTTGTATACTTTTACTGGACTACATTTTACTGCATTATTATCCCTCTATTTGCTACATCCCTGTTGACATTATTGACTAGGAATAGAATAATCAGTCTTGTTACTCCCGTCAAATTCAAATTGCACATAGAAAATAGCCAACTGCTATTTATCATGTAGAAGGTTGGGGGGTAATGTAGAGGATGCCTCAAGCAGCAGTACAACACCAGGATTGCCACTCATAAAATGGCTTTTCGCAATGAAGATGAAGAAGGGCAACTGCATGGCCGTGTCATGTCAGCTTTGCTTCTCTAAGCCAGTTGAGATATTGGCATTTGAGAATTTTACCTCTAATTGAAAGGTAAACTTTGGATTTCTGCTTTGTAGATTATCTATATCTATAAAGTAGCCTGTAAATTAGCTATCACTTATAAGTGGGCTGCTGTGTGAGATAGTCAAGGTTAGTAATCTGTAACTACAATGTAATTAGCGTTAGCTTGCTATCTCTGCCTATATCAGTGCATTAGGTCAGCGGAATTGGTCCCTCTTCAATTGTACACATTTATCTCAATTTTCTCTGAGATTACTTTCTCTGTTGTGATGCTGTGATTCAACACACTATATGAAAACACAATTTGGCTACCATAAACTATATATAAATAATGCGTACCAATACAATACCTTTTTTCCTCTTTCTTTAATGCACTTTTCCTACATCAACTTGAACTTCAATTAACTATTTAAAAGGTATTTAAACAGACTAAAACTTGACTGCTTCCTTCAGCATCAGAAAATCAGGTTATCAAATGCTACTTCATGTCTTCAACAGCGGTGTCATAGACATTAGCTTCAACATCATGGTAACTATTTTCACAAGCGTCGCCAACACTGTATTTGTGACTGGTGAGTGAGTGCTCATGTTCAATGCTGTGCTCGCAGAAGCAGCGCTGTTTTTAGAAAAAAATATGTTTTTTTTCCTTTCGGGAGTGTTGAAATCAACTTTTTAAATTCTTCCTTTTCTCTGCACTTCTAGGATAATTCAGTTTTTTTTCTCTCTCCACTAATTCAAATCAAACCAAACTAGCAACAGTTTATAGTGCATATGGTGATCACATGAAATTGTCAGAGTGGTGTGGTTTACTTTAACCTGTTTACCACTATGGAATTTTCCATTACAGCCTGTTTTGAGGGGGGAGGGGGTTGCTTGCATTGGCGATGCTGAAACTCACAGCAATATTAATCATACATCACCCCTGAATTAGATGAGGTTAACCACGTGACGTAGCATCACATATTCAATTGTGACGGTTAATTAAGTGCCCAGCAGTGGAGTATCATATATTTGTGTCCTTGGAATTGACAGCAAAATCACAAGCTCCCAGATTTTAAATCGGTCCGCTTTTGTGCCAAGCAGCTGACACAGAAATATGGATTCTAAACTACTTGCCTGTACTCTACACCCCTTCTAGTGTACGATAATGACATGTCATGTAACAGTTTTTTTTTCAGTTTTTGTTTTTATTCTTTGCATTGTTTTTAATAATGTTTTATACCCAAAAATCAGTGGGCATCTGTTTTTACGTACATTCTATTTAAAATGGTCTTTTCATCTCTGTAAGCAAGTTTCCCTGTTATTTTGTTTTAGCATGCAGAAACATGTCATTTTTATCACAGATAAGTAATGTCACCGTTACTTAATATTGAAATCCTTTTTTTATTTTATTTTTTTACAGAGAAAACACCCATCCAAATTAAAGCAGTTTAATGAATGCATATTGAAAAGAAAGAGCTCTAAAATACAAAGGTGCAAAAAATATAGTTGGCAGTCAAAAATAAGTGTTTAAGAATACCTTTATTTTTCATTCTTTCTCACAAACAGGTGTAAAAGGGAATGTGAATTAGCATTAGATGCTATTTGCACCCTTAATTAAAAACTAACATACAGTATAGGAGTTTATTGTGTTTATTTAAAGTCCCACAGACATCCAACCCCTACCCCTAACCTTAAGCTTCCCTTACCAAAATTAACCATGGCTTTAGTACGGTAACCATAGTCTCAGCATGGCATTTTGTAGTTGAATCATAGTAACCACAAAATTAAACATGGTTACCATATTAATATTATACGACTGTAGTAACAAGACAGACACAGTGCGTCCAGTTTTTGGAAACATTTGAGTGGTAATTACATTAATATTCTCAACCCTAACCCTAACATTACTGAGACCAAAATAGCCTTATTTTACTTACTTTTGTGCAAATGTAGAATCTTGCTTGCTGGAGATTGAAAGATATGTGACATCAAATTTCTAGTGATTGTCAAGACATGCATGAACAGTTGCCACATGGTGGCGCCTGTCCAAAATTCACCACATTGGGTCCTAATTTGGGTAGAAAACATTTTTGGAATTAACAGAGTTTTCTTGTGTGATCATGTTGAAAGAAATGCAGTAATATATTAGTTTACACTTTAAGGCCTGTGGCTGGTATGCTTTTGCCTAGAAAGCCCACACTAATGGATTCAGTGCATCAGAGCTGTCTGCTCAGTCCACAGGGGAGGATTTGGGACTTGCCTGGTTGAACCCACTTATGTGCTCTACTGTCAATGTGACAGATTGGTCTATGGTTGGTGTCCCAATGGTGCAGCTCCACATCTGGACAGTTTCTGCTGAAAATGCTCGAAGAGGTTCCACAAGTGAAAACTTTAAGACCAGTTTTTATTATATAATAAGATTGGAATTGAAGTTGGTAGGTTCATGAAGACCATATCTTTAGAAGTTTGCCCTCATGCTGATTGAGTGGTGTTGCTGGTCCAATTTCTGTATGATACTTTAAGCATAGAGCTTTCTAGCTGCTGATAGTTATATACATATGTAAAAATCACTGCTGGAAGTGGGGAAAAATAGCTGAGCGTTTCTACATCACTGTTGGAGAGAGGTGGACGGGGAGCCTTAAAAGATGTGGTGGTTTTTTCTCAATTCTTTTTACAGTTCTGAAGGCACACAATCCCAAAGTTTTTGCTTGACAAATTAGTCTTTACTCATGACAGCATTTTTGAACAAAATTCGGTTCTGTTTAGTTCTCCATTATTTGCTTTCTCCCCAACAAATATTATCTTTGTGGAATGCAATTTGGAGGAGAAAATTAGTCACACAATTTATATTACCAGTGCTGGGTATTAAAGGAGGACATGTCATCTGGATTACGTAATCAGATTATAAAAATCAAAGTACAAAAAAGTACTTTTAAGTAGATTAAATTATTTTTTTAAATACTCTTTATCAGATTAGTTACTTTTTATAGATTACATGATTCTACATTAATCAGGCAACTGCAATACATTGTTAATTTTCTTCTTAATAATTAAAATTCTTCTTCTTTTTAAATATACATTTTTTCATTATAAATCACCCTACAGCTGTACATTCAGTAAGTCTTTGAGTGTTTTTCTAAAGTGTTTACATAAATGCGCCTGACGGAGTAAGAATATTTTGGGTAACTTTTGCATTTCACTCAGAAACAAGAATTAGGTAAAAAAGTTATCCAAATGCAATCAGATTATTTATCCTTAAAAAGTAATCCAGGAGATTACATAACTAACTGCACTTTTTAGTCATGTAATTTGTAATCAGTACCAGATTTAAATTCAGAAGTAATCTATGTAGCACTGTATATTCTGTTAATTCTCGCAATAACTTTTCCTGTGATCCTGTAGAATGCTTGCAATAAATGAATTAAATATATTCACAGAGTGTACCATTTATTTTAGGTCATGCTTTGATCCAACACCTGTTTAAGTGCTTTTGAATATGAGTTCTCTTTTCCCTATGTAATGCTTTAGTTTATCTCCCATTTGTTTCTTCTTCTTGAAATGTACATTTATCTAGGCTTTTCCCTAGCAGATTTGGTATCCTTGCCAACAGCTTATTTCCTTAAGAAATTAATGACTTCCTCTGATGTGCGTTTGAGGGACTCTGATATTGTCTGATTGACATTTAACCCTCTCCGTTATTACACATGGGGTAATCAATAAATAAATGAGTCATCAATGTGAATTAATTGCTTAGCAATGCATTATTCATCTGCAGAGTTAATTTACGAAGAAGAGAGGATCCCCAGTGCTGTTTATAAAGTTGTGTAAAGAGTGTGGCAAAGGAAATGTTCCACGCTCAAGTTTTGTTGTTGGTGTAGAAAGCAGAGGCACGTGGAGACAAAAATCGAGGGGAAATTGTGCTCAAGACAAAAAATGACCAAAACAGCAATTGCAGTTTTGTGGTGACCAATGGGGTGGCCAGGCTTCGGTCCATGGTGGCCACGGCCACCCCCTAGCTCTGCCTCTGCCACCCCCTAGCTCTGCCTCTGCCAGTCAAGCATACAGTTTGAGCTGCAAAAACTATTTTGCTATGAAACTGAGAGGGTCATTATGGTTTTTGATTTTCTTTTTCCTTTAGTTTCTTTCTCTATAAGAGTTACCTGCTGGTATTCACTGTTAAAGGAATATTCTGGGTTCAATACAAGTTAAGCTCAATCGTCAGCATTTGAGGCATAATGTTGATTACCACAAAAGTACATTTTGACTTGTCCTTCATTAAAAAAAAACAATAAATTGAAAGTTAAATTTAATATCCAATTTTTCAACTATATTACCATGACGACATAAGATTATACACAAGTTTCAATTTATGAATGAATGTAAGTGCTTTTATAAAATTACAAGATTCACATTATAAACCCTCATTATAAACCCTCCAGAACTTGGCCCTATTCACTTCCATTATAAGTGCCTCGCTGTAGCATTACTGTATTTGCATTACATGCATCAAGAACTCAGGTAATCATAATTTACATGTAAATTAGACTGACATTTACTTAATGTACTGTATACGTATGTGATATGTTTATCATTAGCTTGAATAATAGGAAATATACAGTCATATCTATCACAAATTTGGGGTTCACATTATATTGGATGTTGGTTTGATTATCAGATTTTGTCATTGCAATGTCAGCAATCATTACAAACCATAATCTATCACATCTTGACATTGTATAATAGTCATTTTAAGTAAAAAAAAAAATCTTACATAAAAATCCTTTTGCATCTTTGTCACAACATTTCATTAACAATCACGCATCTAGCAAACAATGCACTTTTAGCAAACAACATTGTGCTGCCTGTGGTGTTAAAACAAACAGTACCCACCTAAATGATGCTTTCAGTGTTTCTTAACAGCAAACTCTAAAAAACATGGTTTAGGCCTGTCCTGCATTCTTCATTTGCAAAATGTATTATATCCTTTTAGGCATAGCATGTTTACTCAGACTGTACACTACTTTTGTGCAGCCGGTACTCCGCAGCTGTTGCATAACATGATTCAAGGCATATCACCAACATGTACAATGCGCACACTTGCAGCATCAGACTACAGCACTTCCACCTGCTGTTGTTAATTTTGTTTGATTCATTCAGTGAGCGTATTTACTACCTCCAAAGCAAACAGTGGAGATAACTGATCCAGACGTGTTGTGCTCCAGCCTCCTTTAATTGCCGTGGACCTCTCCCTCCACTTGCTTTCTTCTGTCCTGAGTAGAGAAAATAAAAACACTACGTTTGTAGCTCACTGTTCAGCTTTTATCTATATTTTAAGCCACACACAAGGTGTAGAGTTGAGCTGGAGCTTGTTACAGGGGCCTGCTGCTGCATAATTCATGAGCAGGAGCTGGTAGCAGCAGCTAAATAAAAGATCTTTCTTTCAGTGGCAGGACAGCAGCAGCTACCTGTCCGTGCTGCTAGCTAGTGTCATGGAACATGCAGGAAGATCAATACGCATTTGTGTGACACAAATTGCTCAGTCGACTGTGTATCTTGAAAGTGATCAGTCCCTCAATGCTTGTCCCTAATCTTGAGGTGCATTTGATCCGCTTTCTAACGGCAATAATACAGAAGTTTCACTCGCCACAGTTGCCGTTACACTGTCGATCCCAAAACCTGCAAACCAATTACCGGTAATGGGCCTTATTCATGAAACACGGGCTAAATAAATTTCGGTGCAGTTCATTTGTATAAACGTTTTTTGTTAGAATGGTTTTATGAATGATTTTCTGTGAAAATTGTTCTGCTTATGTTTCATAATCGTGGCCCACTGGGTTATATTTTAAATAGTATATCCAATATTTTAGACCCAATAAGTGCAGTGAAGTTGTAAAATTTTATTACGTGGATCCTTACCTGTATCGCATCAGTTCCAAGCTGAAATGTCCACTGTGTGGTGCTAAAATTTTGTTTAATTTTCTCTCAAACAGATGATGGTTTTAAGGTTAATGCTATCAAGTTTTAAATCAACAAAACCAACCTCCCTAACCTAAACCTTAAACCTTAACCCTGTGACACTTCCGCTTCATGTGTCGCGTTCATGTCATAGCATGATTAAGCGGCTAGTTAGGTAAGTTGAACCTTTTGTTTCTTTTGTTAGTTTGAGCAAGCGCCTGGATAGCTTAGCAAGTAAAGACGCTGACCACCACACCTGGAGTCGCAGGTTTGAAGGTTCATCACCATAGTAGCGTACACTAAATGGCTAATTTGACACACACAAATGTATGGTCACATTTTTGTTAAAAAAAGGAGTGTTTATTTTGTATTAAACCGTATTTATTTGATTGAGAAATTTTTATGTTGTCCATTTTAATGCTGTTTTCAATGAGTCAGTGCTGTTGCATCCACAATGGGGGCGCTGCTTACAGATGCTGACAAGCCACACCTGAAGAAAGCCACTAGTTTGTGTCTTGTCTTTTTTTCTCCTGATTTCTCAGGTATGTTCTCTGTCATTTCTCATGTCAAAACATATTAAGCTTCATCTACTTTGGGTTTCACGTCAAATCATTTTTTGGTTTAAAAGATAGGTCAAGTTTTCTAAAGTTTTAGTTTCCCTCCTTATAATGAGTGTAACATGGTCATTCAATGCAAGTGAATGGGCCACATGGCACCCGCCCCTTATCCATTGTATTTTGAGCTTATTTTCGACTCCGTTTTTGTTTATCCAACTTTTTCACAGGCAGCGAAATTACCCTTTATGCTTGGCGTGTTCTTCCATTATGGATGCTACAGACTTCCGCTTTGCAGCTTATTCCCATTACCAAGCACTGAAATATCACTAACAACAGTCAAAAATGAGTCTGTGCTTAACGTAAATCCCTTTCTCACTAAAGGCCGCGTGTGGACATTCAGTGTCGACGGCAATCCCACAAAGTACACAATCACACACATTTACATGGTAAAGTTACTGGGCTCTAGTGCTCTCTGCACACACCCTGTGTGAGTGAGTGTGTGACAGTGTGAGTGTGAGTGAGTGAGTGAGTGAGAGGGTGTGAGTGTGAAAGAGAGAGAGACAGACATACGGCATGCAGAGACAGAGAGAATTCACAGATATGATGCGCTGGATTTAATGACTTTTTTGTTGAGCAGTTCAATATGAAAACAGCCAAATCGCCAATATTTAGGGAATCTAGAAATCCCGACTGGTCACTTTTTAAGGTAGTCTTTAAGCCACCTGTAGTTGTTATAACACCCTATTATAGCGCATAATTATCCAGACCCTTTGCTGCTCGCCATCACCAGTAACGTTAGTCTAGCGGAAAACAACAACCGAGCGGAAGTGTGGAGCATCCCAGAGGAAGTCTCTCGCTGCAATGGCACCGCCCATGGAGAAGTCAGGAAAAAGATGGATAAGTAGTGAAATGGAGCCACATATATCTTGTGATATGTTGTTTATTTAAATCACATGTTTGATTAAAATTTTCAGTGGTTATTTCTGTACAAATACGTTTAATGTCAGATTGCAATACTAATGGTGTAAATGTTGCATAGTGATGTCAAATGTAATCAGCACAGTTATATTTCAGCATTGTTCACAGAAGAAAACCCTAAAAATGGCTAACTTTGTGGGTCATCGTTTAATATTAAAGCATTTGAGTGAATTATATGGTGATACGTCACCAGAGGTAAAATATATAATTAAGAAAATGTAGTATTATTTTGTGTGTGTGTGTGTGTGCGTGCGTGCGTGCGTGCGTGTGTGTGTACGTGCACGTGCGTGCGTGTATGCGTGATTACAAAGGTTATAATTATTCACATATTGTGAAGTTGTAAAACAAAGTGATTCTAAATCAAAGTGGATTGTGAAAAAAAATTATATATACTGTATAGTAATTGAGAAAAACACTTTTATTATTAAGAATATATATTTTTCACATTAAGAAAATAAATAAAATAAAAGAGTTTAATAGAGACGCTGACAAGCCACGCTTGAGGAAAGCCACTAATTTGTGTCATGTCTTCTTTTCTCCTGATTTCTCATGCAAAAATGAGAAATGTCACTCAGGTCCTATGCCTGGGACCTGTAACATACACTAATACAAAAGGTAAGCATTTTTAATGGTTTTTAATATGGGTCAAAAATGACCCGAAGGAAAAAATAAGGTTGCAGTTTCTGAAGACAATAGGAGGGTTAAGATGTATGACTATTAAGATGCTGGATATCAACTTTCATTTGTTCTGAGTTTCTGATTAGTTCACAAGCACATTCAAGTGACTTTTGCAGTAAACAGCCAATCGTGTGCTACATGGAGACCTTTTGCAAGAGTCCTTTACTTCTCCACTTTAGATCATTATGAAAATTATGAAGAATTTACACATTTGCATTGCACAAGAGGTTGTTATAAAAATATGATTCATTAATAATCATTTACACAGCAAGAACAAACACTGCTGCTGACACGACAGCTAAAAACGGTTACAAGTAAAAACATTGATTTATCAATTTGCAAGTGAATTAATATACGTAGGTCCACAACAAGAACATACAGGCTTATTCATTTTGAAAGCTCAAATAATCAATAAAAAAATAATATGGCCTACTATTGAATAATTAAAAGTGAGCACTTATGAGTATGAGAAAATGGTATTTATTAATAAGGCCAGTGTGGTTTTATTGAACTCATGTAAAATACTGCATGTTCATGGCCAGCAAATCCAAAAGGTTTGGGTGGCATTCACACTTTTCTGTTACACACACATGCACACATTTGTCATGGCTCAAGTTTGTCGGTTTGTTTTGTATGTTTTGTCATTTTCTCTCCCTCATGTCTTGCAGGCGCAGCCGGCATGCATGATCGCCGTTTCCGTGGGAACATTGATTGTTCCCGGGGGAACGCTGATCATGAAACTGATTAGAGTGCTGAGCAACACCTGATTTTCTACATTCCTCAACCCAGTGACTGCTCATTATTATTGTTAATAAAACCTTTGAACTGTTCCTCTGCTTTTGGGTCTGTTTGTCTCACTATTGTTCGTTGCACACATAATACATACTATGTATAAACATACTGTGGTGTGTGTGTGTGTGTGTGTGTGTGTGTGTGTGTGTGTGTGTGTGTGTGTGTGTGTGTGTGTGCGTGTTTTTGTGATTTACGAGGACAATTTTGTAAGTTACAAATTAGTAATTACAAGGGTATTATGCTATAAATGTGATTTATGAGGACATTTCTAGTGTCCCCATAATTCAAATCGCTTAATCATACTAAACAATAATCATACTTAATCATACTAAACAATGTTTTATTGAAAAAGTAAAAATGCAGAAGGTTTTCTGTGAGGGTTAGGTTTAGGGGTTGTGTTAGGTTTAGAGGATAGAATCTATAGTTTGTACAGTATAAAAGTCATTATGTCTATGGAAAGTCCTCATAATGATAGGTAGACCAACATGTGTGTGTGTGTGTGTGTGTGTGTGTGTGTGTGTGTGTGTGTGTGTGTGTGTGTGTGTGTGTGTGTGTGTGTGTGAGAGAGATTAGGCTTTTAATATTTCAAAATGAATCATTACTGACAGGCAATACATTAATACATCTTACCATATCTCTGATGTTTATTTTTTCAAATCAGGGGCATAGCACCAAATTTTGGGCCCTGGGTACAAACCATCTTGCTGGGCCCCCGTACCAAATATGTATGTATAGAAAACTGACTTCTAAGGGGCCCCCCCTGCCTCGGGCCCTGGGTACTCGGTACCCTTTACCCCCCCCAGTCCGACGCCCCTGTTTCAAATATATATTTTATGGCAAGAGTGATCGAAAACAAAGTGTCTTTAAAAATGTGAGACTGCTGAAAATGTATTTCTCATGAATAATAGGAGTAATTATAATTAAAAGATGGGATGATTTCTAAACGTGTTTCTTTAAAGTGCACTTTTAATTGGCGATAGAGGTACCAGGGGAGTGAACTTATTGTGTCAAAGACATCACTTTGCCCACAGCCAATTGTTCCAGTATCTGTATGAGATTTGTGGCAGTTTAGTGTAACCGGTCCTGCTCAACTTGCTCTGAGAGGTATTCGAACCAGCATTTCCAGCATGGGAGGCGGCGTGCTAATGAGGAGGCTAAGCTACCGCTTTTAGCGTCAATCACCTCTTGAGGCCAGGGTAGTGAGGTTTAAACATACCGCACTGCTATCATGTACCAGCTGGCTCCCATTACATGTACAATGGCAATAAAGACCCCCCTTAATGAAAATCTGTTTTACTGTGTTCCCAGTGGGTATAATGATAAGAAATAAAATAGCCCCATTGTAACCAATCATCTAAAATCATGTTATTGCACAAACTTTGTGGAAAGTCTACAATATGTGGGAAAGATGCATACCCACTGAAGCAGGTGGGGAAGCTAGAGAACAGCATGGGGTTAGTGAAATTACATTTGATTCATATATGTCCAAAAAACTATTTTGTATATGTGTCTAACATCAACAAAGTCTAAAAGTTGAAAGGTCACCACAGGTTCCACCCATGTGGATAAAAATTGACTGCTTAAGACAATGGAAGGAACAATTTATTTGAAATTGTTAATTCTCTTTTACAATTATATACAAGTTATTTTTTGTTTTGATGGTCTTGACAAAGTCACAACGTTTGGTTCAGATGCCAAAAACTCTGCAGTACAACTTATTCTATACCTGTCCCGGGTCAAAAAAGACCTTAAGACAATAGGAGTGTTAACCATTATGAAGCCTGATTAGAGTTGTCTGATTCTGTCAAACTAAAACCAATCCTGGAATCCTGAGTTTATTCAGCTTTTTTTAATACATGGCATACCTCTGTTTTTTGCATTGCAAGTGCAACGCTCAATTCATAAATCCATTAAACTAATTTACAAGTTACATTTACTCATTTACACCTTAAAAGTCCTGCACTATAGTAAATGTGTGCTGATGTCATAAGAAAGCACTGTGTGAGGAACAGGGTGAAAGTGTTTATGAACTGATTACCTGCCCTTTAAATTTGTGTGAAAGTAAATAAAAGTTGTTGTTTTATTGCCACTTGTGTTTATTTCACCAGGAGACTCATGGTTCCAACTCTTTTCAAGGCACAATTTTTCAGAAAATTTCCAGGACATTTTATGTGCCGAACAGGTGTAATATATAAAGCAAAAACATGTGAGGTCATGATGTATATTGTGGTTATTGGATTATTATTTTTTCTGAATTCCGTGTTTGACAGTTTATTTAAATTTTATTATCAAAAAGGTGTCTAATCTATCAAAAGGTGTCTAAAATCAAAACTTTAATCTAATGAACATTTTATTATTAACATTTTTCAACATAACATTGCATTATTTTTTATCAAATAAAGTGCTTTTATAAACAAAATCCTTACAGCATAGTCTGAAACAACACTGGAGATATTTTTGTCAAATGAAGTGCTGCCCAATAGAACATCACAGATGTGACATAGTGCTTTAATACATTATAAATATTGTTACATTTTACTTTATTGCATTTCTGTGTGTTTCTCACCTCGGATAAGCACTTCGCTACATGGCCCAGTGTGATTTATTAAACCCTAAAAAGTTGTGATTTTACTAAATGAATATACAGTCTGTATGTGCTGAACACCTCAGAGTGCTCTGCTCTCATCTAGTACAATCACACACAGAGCACACATTTTGATCATGATGCAGTGTTTTCAGTGTATGAAAACGTAATTTTACATTTCTATTAATTGTGCGTTCAAACAAAAATGTATTCCATTTTCGTCTTAATGCAGGACTGTATCATGACAGTTAAACGCTGATGTTGTTTCACAATCTGCAGCCGCCAGCAGATACACAACGATACGAATGTGTGCATTTCACACCTATCTTAATTGCCAATCATTACCATGTTTTTGTACTTGTAACAAAAACCTTGTTAGCGACACAGTCAAACAGTTTAATTGTGCTAAAATATTTTCCAGGACAAATGACTATTTCCAGGACATTTAAGGATTTTTCATTTTGCTACATTTTTTGTTACAGTAGCATGTTGTTTCTATGAGATCAGTTTGAAGAAGTCAGTGTATGTTTCACCATTGTTAGCCCAGATCTCAGCTTGGAAGTTCATTAATTTAAGTCCGCATTGAGCTCTGAGCCCATTACAGAACACTCCAGTCTGTAGGGCTCGTACTCCCTCTTCCTAGATTGCAGTGGATGGTGGACAAGGCAAGATTAAAACATCATGTTAGGAGAAAAGACTTGATGTGCGAGCAGAGGCATAAAACCACATACGGAAGGCAGCAGCATCAAATTGGACAGCAGACTCTGCTATATCTTTACAAAATGCATGAATCCACTGAAGACCCAAGATCAACCCCCCATCTGCCTATCTTGGTTTCTCTTTTAGGGCAAAGGAGCCAAACAGCAGCGATTGTTCTGACGAAGGGCTTTGGAGGAATGTCTCGGGGAGTGGAGGGGTGACTGATCACATTCCGAATGAGGGTATAAGGCTAGAGGTTGGTCAGAACCGGGGGTATGGATTCAGATGTGAAGGCGTGTGCGATTCGGACTGAAGCGTGCAGAGCTGCACAGAACGTACTCTGGCTATGTCAGGGTAAAGGGGGGTTTTTAAAAGCCTTCATTCTCTACCAGTGAAATTACAACCAGTATGTGAAAACAAGGCTGGCTTCAGGCTAGCCACCCAGGAGAGTGCTCAGCCTCAGGGTGATTTCAGAAGAAAGTAACTCAGGAGAAATAATGGGGCTGGGAGTACAAGGGAAGGTAAAGAGAATTTTTATTTAGTTCACTCATAGTCTCGCTCTCCATTCTTTTGCAAGCCTACATGACTCGCTCAACACCTTTTCTGTGGCTTGCAGTCCTTTGGATGCCCTCTTTTTCCTCTCTACTCTTCGCAGATACAGCTTGACCGGTGTTGTGGAGTAACAAAGCTTGAAAGACCTATCGGTGTTCACAGGACCAGAGATGCTCCCTTGTTCCTGCTTGTCCATTCACCCAATCTCAGACCTGCAGGCTTTTTTTTCTTAGGTTTGTCCAGAAAATCAGTGTTAACTCAACAGGCAATACAAATGAGAGATGCTAAGCAGAATGTTCACTTTGCTCTTCTTGTCCTCTCCTCAACATTGCAACACAATCAGACATCATGCATAGATACATAAATCTTAACATTTGGATCATGTAGTCAAACTTTCTGCTGCATTTATTGAATCTAAATAAGCATTTTGTCAGAAGGATCGCTCCAGCGAAAAGACCTAAAATATTTACTAAAATGTAGCTGACTCTCAGCAAATATAAATCTTGTATAACATCATGAAGCAGGAAGAAATCTATCCCTTCTCCCTTTTCACTTTCTGAATGAGTGCTGTCTCTTTTTGATCTAATACAGGCAGATCTTAACAACAAAATATCAAATTAACACAGATGTAGCAGTATATTTCAGAGTGAATTAAATTCAACAGTTTAAAAACGTGGACTACCTTTCTGTTGTATGGGTAAACTCAATATATGACTCCCATTTTAACAGTATTTTCTACATTTTATACACTTGTCTGTGAATGGGCCTTTCTGTTTGCTTGTTGGTTCTTAGAGTAGGAGTTTGTAAAGTGTACAGTGCCCACACCCACACTAACACTCACACATTTATATAGCTGGAGCAGCTCTGACTGATATCATTTTTGACATGTCAAAGGCAAGGCAGGGCGTTAGCCTGTGGCATCCGGGAAAACATGCTAATAGTGAGATGCATTAGTGCACTCAGGGGCCCATGATAATCAAAAAGGATGTGTGTTTTTCAGCAGCCCCATCACATGGCCTAGGAAAGGTACAACTTGTAAAGACTGCTCCTGGTTCTCCATAGACATCCAGTACACAAATATATTTTCTATTTGTCTTAGGATAATTTAGCACCTTAAGAACAAAAGTGACTGGCGAATAGAATTTCTCTTTTTTTGATCACACATTAGTGTTCATATTACAGTGTAATTACATAACTATTGAGTTATAATGAACAACATTAGCTGAATATCTATTTGTGGAGCTGGAGCAAGTGATTTGAATTGTTAATATGTTTTTATAAAAGCATATAAAATGTGTAACATGAACACTTTAATGTAATCTTTGTTAGCTGTTATGATTCTTTATGTGCTTACATATAAACCCTCAGTGTTAGTGTCATTAATCCCTCTAAATGAAACGTACAAATAGTATTTTTCAGCATATTATCTTCACACTACCACTTCATTGACTCAGCATTAGCCAATGAAAGATATGAATCCATCTATCAATACTGCCACTGAGCATTAGCTCTCCTTCTTTTGATTCCATTAGAACACTCTCATGAATATGCTAGTGTCAAGCTAATACAACCATTAATATTAAATCTGCTATAATATGCACCCTCTGCTGTCATAATGGAGGTCCAGCTTTTGCCTGTGTTAATGTAAAGGCACTGTGACCAGCAGTAGGCCTAGGTTTAATTGGGGCGAATAATTTCAGTAAAATGGATCTTGCCCGGTCTGATGAATCTCTCATGCAATCCACAACAACAACTAAACATTGCTTGTACTTGATTCTGTCTGCATATGTCTTTTGATGTGATGAATTCAATGTAGAATGAATGGATGGTCATCCTAAACTCGTTTATTTTATTTATTTATTTTACATAATTTTGAAGTTAGCCTTGGTATTTAACACAAATGGTCAGGTTTATAAATAAGTACCATGAAACGCTTTACTATAAATTATTAGAAAATCAAAATCACATACTGTCAGTTAATGTTACTAACGTTACGTTTGCGTGTAGACGTTGTTTTGACGCGAAATGTAAGTTTCAAAGTCGCCATTTTGATCCCGCGTGAGTACACGTTCATGCGCGACTGGTATTGTGTCTAAATGTCTGATTTTGTCAAGTTTTCTAGATTAATTTTCTTTAACGTAGTTTGATATGTTGGCTAATTTGGGAGCAAGACTGAAATTGATGTTGTAAACAAATGCTCAATTTAAACTACATTAAATTAAATATATGAGATTTGGAAAAGTGTTCAGCTAGCCCTACTAACCACGTCTCAGATAAAAAAGCATGTTAGCGAATTCGGTATGAAAAATCATAGTCTTTTCAAAAGGGGGAATTTTATTAGGCCACACCAAATCCGGGAAATGGATTCCAGCTGTTTACATTTTCACGTCGAACCAACGGACTTTCCCACTCTCAGTGGCCTCAACAGGTCGTTGGGTTAGTCTCCGGGTGCTGCCCAAGTAGGCCTATACCTTACTGAAATGAACTGAAATCTGTTCAGTAAAAATGCTCGCTTTAAAGGGTTCTCGATTCAGATTTCATATCCAAATGCTCTTCCATTTAATCTTGGGAACCTTCTGCCATGTTGTGTTGTTGCTAGTCTGTTACAACAGACTAGGTTTTGCTCATATAAATTCTGATGTCCACTGTATGGCTATATAGCCGGATTGGTGTCATTATGACTAAAATACCTTCTACTATCCATTAAGCAGTTGTCGGCATGAAGTCATTGCTACTCAATTCCTCTCCAGACATGCCCAGAGCTCGAGTAATTACAGAGGAACGTCAAATCTTTTAGTCATCGCTGATTTTCATTAATAGATAGCGTGCTCATTAATATATGACTGTTGATGCTCTTATTAGCGCTCATCAATTCATTATTCATGGCTTGAGTGAATACAAAGAGAGCGAGTGTCTGCATGCGACAACGCGACCAACACTGAAGCTTGCTTCCGTAGAGATATTCCTTCAACAGATAAGTCCCCTGAAATACCAGCACCGCCCAACCGGGACGGGGCCCCACGACTCAGTTCCTTATTATTGCAAACTGTCCTCACACCGGCAGGTTTAAGCACACACTGACCTCACAATGCCTCGAGTAAAATGTGAATTCATTGTGGAACGCTTGTTGGTAATTCTGTTAACAAAAGGTATCCTTAGAAGGAATTAAATATTTATTCGTTCTGCGAATAACAATTGGTTAAGCACGAGTGGCTGTGTTTACTCTGTATGGCACATTTTGACTGCTTGCCTATCTGGTAGCAGAATCGAGCAGGAGATATACCTGCAGAAGAGAGATGGAGAGTTTCATTTGATCATCGTTCCGGCAACACTTATCCATACTTGCATTGTATAATTACTTAGGACATCATTTCATACAAGTTTATTCAAATCTCTGCCTTTGTGGTGTCATTAGGCTGACTGACTATTTCTTATATTAGAGTCCCTCTTTACCGATTAAATTAAGTGTATTACAAAGACAACTTGACAAAATGCCTCGGTGGCTTTGACCTGCGTATTGACACAATGACAGATACATGTAGAGGTTGTCTACATTTCAAGTCCAACTACAATTTATTCTCAATGTAGGTTATATAGCCTACTCAGACGAGCAGATACTTAAATGCCATTGTTATGGCCTGTTCTCTGTAATCTGATGTTTTTCTCGACGAATAATTGATTAATACAGAATCTCAGTAACACTGTTAACCGCAAGGTAATATAAATGCCAAAACAAAGTCTGTGATTAATGCGCAATTTAAGGGGTTAAAGATACTTTTTAATATACAACATTTATTTAACGATGATTGAAATTATTTGCTGAGCTGGGGAAAAAAATTGCCTATTTAAAGCATCATGGACTGATTGCAAATCATACGTGTTAAACTTTTCCCCTTTCCTCGCTGTTAATTACCAGTAGGCTACAAGTCGTTTCGAACTCCCCATAACTGGGCTGAGTGGAGCTGGCGGTGGGTGAAAACACTGGTTAAGCAAATTGGTATTTAAATGTATACTCGCTGGCCTTCGTGCCTTGCATTATTCATTGCCCATACAAAAAAAAAAAAAAAAAAAGAAGAAGTTGCATTTCAAGCCGCGGTTCTGCAGCTGGCGGACATGAGGCCTGTCTACAGGGATGTGCAGAAATGTAGGGCAGAAAAGTCTGCTCCGTTCAGAGCACTCAGTAACTATTTTACCCTTACTTCCCGTCTATATGAAGAATGATCAATGATGCTAAGGCACCCACCGCCAGCATTTTAAGTTAGAATCTATGTGGACCTGCACCTTTAAATTGTCTGTTGCCGTTAAATTCACTTACATCTTAATTTCTCTTTTTATTTTTTCCTCCATTGTGAGAAGAACCAGACTTAGCCAAAAACATCTTAACCCTTCTGGTTTTGATTTCATTCCTTTAATGACGTAGGATTCATGCACATGAGATGCATCTTCACAAATATCTACCGTCAGTGTATTTCATTGCATTAATTTTGGACCTCAGTTAAACGAATATGTTTAACGGGTGTCCGGCTGCAAACCGGGTTTTATTTTGGAGTACCGGACGATGCTTGGATATCTTGTCAGTTTAAAATAAATTATGTATGGAACATGATTAGAAGCTTATACGCATTACTTTGAACATATTTCTTTGAATTAAATGTGCGAAACTCATTTTATCTGTTTTGATTTGCATATGAAGTGGAATTATTTAATCGGCATGGACCTATAGATCTAATCATTCATCTGTTTTTGATTCATTAACGTTCGGGAAAAGACTGGCCTATTCAGAACATAATAATACGGTTACCACCAATAATACACAACTCACAACCAGCATGATATAAAACGGATTTTCTTTTTTCTATAGCCTACATTCTAATTATTTTCGCTTTCGATCTCATTAGTCTCGATCTGATGCTTGTTCTGGTCTGTGTTTCGGTCACTAATATTTTTTGTGATATTTCGAAATTTTCCCATTTAAATGTTCCACTAAACATGTCTTGACTTTCCACAGATTTTTTTTTTTTAAATTGCACAAGTATGCGTGATGTATAGAGCAGATAGATGTCGTCCTGAGTTTACATTTCTTAACATTATTTAGCTAAATCAATAATTTGGGCTTTTTCAGCATTGAGTTTTGAAACTGTGGCGTCCTTAAGGAGCTGTCCATGGTCCTGAACTCTAACATTGGAACATCAGAGCAGCGAGTCGGATAACCTACTAATTAACTAATTTCATAAATAAATGAATAAAATTGTAATTTCAAGTCATTTTTATTTGTTTAGCGCCATATCCTTACAAAGCAGATTTATAGAAAATCATAGGCTGTAATAGTTTAAAATGTCTTAATGCCCCCCAATGAACGGCTTCATTGAAAACCAAGCTTTTTTTTGTGACATATGGAATACATTTAAATTGTATTTTTATGCCTGTTATTTTGACTTGACTAATGAAAAGACGTTTGTGTTTTTGCCAATGTATTGTGTAAAAGACACAACTATATGAATACACTCTCAAACATGTTTAACCGGTGATTTGACTGTATTATCTCAAATACAACTGTACTAGACTTTACTAACTGACGATAGGTAAATGTAATTCTGGAAATTGAGAGATGAAATGTTTGATTCACTTTTACACTAAACAACAGCATTTTTTTTTCTTCGCTCCGTCATCAGTGCACGGCTTCTTCCGTTGTGTCGATCTTAGCCTGAGCTCTCCGCAGTGTGTCTGAATAAGAAAGCTCTCCAGTGTGGGGAAGCATCCTGCACCGAAGGAGCCGCATATATCATCATTAAAAAATCATGCTTCCCACGCCTTAACTCTTGAGCACTCGTAATGCGGGCGGTCGAATTTAGAGTGTTCTCATGAAAGTCTCCATCATGGGTCATTGAGGATATAAACGTACATCTCCACCACCACCGAAGTCGTTTATTAAGAGATTTTGTCCAATTAAACGAAAGATGAATGGGAAAAAAATATTAATTAAATCATAATCAATATTAATTAGTTAAATTGCGCCTGTTATTTTTAATTGTTTTTATTATTATGTTTGCCTTAGCCTATATTGCTAACATTTTATCTGTCCTTCATTTTACAGTCATTTGTAGAAAATATACATTAAAACGTAACATTAGATTAAATGAAAGATGTTACTTTATGCAACTCATCATATTTCCTCTTATTAAAGTTAAAAAATTTTTTTATAATAATCCGAAAATTTTTTTTACGAATAAATATTAAAACAAAGTCATCAATCCATAAAGACATGACATTGTTTTATAAATCTAATCGTATTCGGTCAAAATCCATCAAACATTTACAAGCGTCTCGTATTTCGCCATACCACAAGGGATGAATAGAATATGCCTATCCACCTCTTAGATGTGTTCAATGCATTTATTTGGATTTGAGTTTTAACTACAGATTTTTTTTTCAAAGCAATTGCAGCGGACACCTCCATCTTGAACGGTTAATGTAAAACATTTTACATCATTGTCCATGTTACACATATTATTTTGGATTACACTGGATATTTATAGAAATATTTATATTGCATAGTAATAATATCTTAATAACAAAGTGCATTTAAAAGAAGCCCCACGAGTTAATTTCAGATTAAGTAGGATGTTAACTTGTTAACACGAACAAGAACACTAATGCAAAGTGTGACCTGTAATAGATTTTTAATGAAGATTTAAAGACTTTAGACTTAAATAGCATAAAATTGATGATAGCTCATATTTAATTTTGTTCAGGGATATAATTCTAAGGCAGGTTGGACAAGAGCCAAATTACATGGGTCTTTTGATATTGTTTGTTAATTTCCCTTGATTGTTTTGTCTCAGTGCCAAATATTCAGATGTCTCTCTTCTTATCATCCGCCACGTCAGTTCACTCATTCATTAGACATGATTAAGTACAGACTACAAGAATCTTAATTGAAACACACATGTTTTAATTCTTGTCGAGTATGTATAATGCCTGTCTGTCATAGGGTATGCTCGTGAGAGATCAAATTATGCAGTTATATCACTGGCGGCCAACATTTTGGAATTATGTACAGATTTTGCACTTATGGAAAGAAATTGGTACTTTTATTCACCAAAGCGGTATTCAACTGATCACAGTGTATAGTCAGGACATTAATAACATGAAAAATTACTATTATGATTTGAAGAAAAAAAAACTTCTTAAACTACTTCAGAGAGTTCTCATCAAAAAATCCTCCATGTACAGCAATGACAGCTTTGCAGATCTTTGGCATTCTAGCTTGTTTGTCCAGATACTCGTGTGACATTTCACCCCACACTTCCTGTAGCACTTGCAATAGATGTGGCTGCCTTACAGTCTTGCTGATCCCACAAAAGCTCAATGGGGTTAAGATCCGTAACACTCTTTTCCAACGTTGTGTTTCTTTGCCCACTCTAAACTTTTCTTTTTGTTTTTCAAAAGTGGCTTTTTCTTTGCAATTCTTCACATTAGACCTGCACCCCTGAGTCTTCTCTTTACTGCTGTACATGAAACTGGTGTTGAGCAGGTAGAATTCAATGAAGCTGTCAGCTGAGGACATGTGAGGCATCTATTTCTCAAACTAGAGACTCTGATGCATTTCCTCTTATTTAGTTGTACATCTGGCCTTCCACATCTCTTTCTGTCCTTGTTAGAGCCAGTTGCCAAGATTGTAGTGTACACTTTTGTATGAAATCTTCAGTTTTTGCCAATTTCAAGCATTGTATAGACTTTGCATTCAAGCATTGTAAGACAATGTTTAGCTTAATTTAATGAACCAAATAACTTTTTTGTGTGTGTGTGTGTGTTTGATATAATGACAAGTGATTTTCTAGTACCAAATTGTCAATTTAGCATGATTACTCAAGGATAAGGTGTTGGATTGATGGCTGCTGGAAATGGGGCCTGTCTAGATTTGATCAATAATTACATTTTTCAAATAGTGATGGTGCTGTTTTTTACATCAGTAATGTTCTGACTATGTGATCAGTTGAATACCACTTTGGTGAATTAAAATACCAATTTCCTGCACATTATTCCAAACCTTTGGCCACCAGTGTACATCTTTTTTAATCTGCTGTTATTCAAACCAATGGCATCAAGTGTTACAAAGATTCCTTTGTTCACCTTCTCAGGGCCAATTTGAGGTGATCTCCTTGTCACTTTCATTCAGGTATTGTTGTCTTTCTGTTTTGCACGTAGCTTTTTTATTATTATTATTATTTATATAATCACGCATCTTATCTTAGAAATCCACAGAAATTGGTGAATCAAAAACCAGCACAGATTCTCTAGCTTAACGTGAAGCGCTTTAGTGAGCTTTTGCTTGTATCAGTATGAGCACTCTGCTATCTTGAGAGATGTATTGGCCTTATATATTAACGGGCTTTATAAATATTGCATTGCACTGATTTAGAGCTTCCACTGCCGGAGGTGTGATCTGACCGTCAAGCGCGCACACGCGGATGGAAAAACCGGGAGGGAAGTTTGTTTACTCGCAGAACGCGCTCACAGTCGGACTAAAAGACAGAAAGCGGATGTCTGTGAAATAAATGAAACATTACTGCAATAATTCTCAATTTCTCTGTTAACGGCTGTGATGTACTGCTCTTTTTGCATAAGCAATGGACTGAGCCGGTCGAACAGGCCTTGTTGCTGCAATGTTTGTGAGGAAAGAGGGAGCCATAGTCATGTACCACAGAGTCGATTCTCCAAGGCCCTCCGTCGAGCTGCACTCAAGACTCTGGCTTCATTAAAATTTTATACGCAACGCTTGGACAAGGTCTATTTATGAAAATGCGCTTTCCGCTCTATGGAAAACACAAGAATGTAAGAAACCATGGGGAGGAATGTAATCTAAGAGCGGAATTATATACACTTACACAGCTTTCTCACTCCAACTGCATTTTACAAAATAAAGTAACTAGTGTCACATTGGAAAATATGGCCTCATGTTTGACGTCTAAATGTTTCGTATATGCAGATTGCTTGATGAGAGCATACTAATCCTCAGTTGTGGGCACACGTGTCACTGTCAATACATGTCAGTATACTGTCTTGCACATTTCAATAAGTGACTCCTAATGAAATAACTCTTAAAAAATAACTGCTTAGCCAGTATGATGTATTTGTAAATTCTCTATGGGCAAACAGTGGTTTGTGTTGAGTGCACGTGCGCATTGAAACCACTAAATACTGTTGCATTAGAAATTCATCTCATAGATCAAGGAGAAACTGGTTCTTACATCTCTTTTTAAAGTCCATTTATATTTTTTTTACAGAGCCTGTTTGTCTCTTTGGTACTGGTGTCACAGTAGCTCTCATGACTAGTCTAATGGGCTTTACCGCATGCATCTACAAGTTGCGCAATTCTCTGAGAACGAATTTAAAAAGTAAGGCCTTGTGAGATGTTCTAAAATCTTTCATTTTTACCTCGCATAGATGGCTGATTAAATCATTATTTAATAAATAATTTTTAGACTAAAGAATTTATAAATTTTTCATTTATATATTTCTCAGTATTTAAAATAACGATTTATAATTACTACAATTATAATTGTAATTATAATTATTATTATGTAGGCCTAGTATTAGAACAAATATTATCGCAAATAATTACAATTTAAAATCAAATGTTTTTGGGTGGTTACTTTGTGTTTCACACAGATCCGGGGTGACTTTTTGGGCAACGATAGGACCTATACCCAATTTCTTTTAATGTAGTCCTAATGACTGAATTGAGTAACTAAACTCCACTGGGGTGAAGGACGAGGGCTCTTGTTGTACGACATTCAGCACATCTCCCTCTTAACAAACACTTACAAAAATCAATAGTATCATAACACTTCATATTTATTATTCATAAATAACGAGTTTTACGGGCGCAATACCTCCTGCTGAACACCGGAGAGAACCCGGAATCTCTTTGACATTCCTCTTCCAATAATGATATCCGACTTATATAATCATATAACATATTGCATCAGTGACATTTAACTTTCAATTTGTCCTCATACATAAATTATGCTATTAATTGTTTTGTAAATAATCGAATGAATGTTTATCTTGAGGGTTAGCCTATCACCTGATTTATTTCGATAAGGATTCATTTTATAACGGAACTGTAGGAAATTCGTCAGAATTGTATG
Source organism: Xyrauchen texanus (assembly GCF_025860055.1). NCBI lineage: Eukaryota > Metazoa > Chordata > Actinopteri > Cypriniformes > Catostomidae > Xyrauchen > Xyrauchen texanus. Next base: position 27,911,165 of record NC_068309.1, on the reverse strand, counting down.
TATAGTACTAAAAAAAAAGTAGTCAACAGACATGTCACATCTTAAAATGTGTCATATCACGTTATTATTGCGAACATCGCTTGCTGGTCAAATAAATACATCGCTATACACAGATTGTCAGGCAGTTAGTCTATATTTAACAACAGCAACAAGAACCATATATAATAATAGGCCTAATAGTATCGAATTGAGTTTTTTTCTAAATAAATCTGAAAATATATTAAACAAAATGCGGTATCATATTCCTTTAAGCTCTTATTTAGAGGCCTAATATGAAAATACAGTAATTAATCTTATGTTAAACAAAACAAATAAACAAGATCCAGAATAATAAAGCAAGTTCAAGGACACACAAATCACTGCGGTAACTGAGGTAAGACGTGCATGATTTATTGAAATTTCTGTCGCGTACACGGACACATTTAAGCACACTTTCACAAATGAAACATGTGGTATTCAAAATAAATTAAAGTCAAATAAATAAGTAAACAACAAAAATCATCAAAGTCAGTAGAAATATAAATAGGCCAAACAAATAACAAATCGCAATCGGTATCATATCTACAAAGTGCAATGAATCTCTGAGTATGCAATGAAATGTTCCCATTTACAAACTTAGTGTAGTAATAGTAATAATAATAATAATAATAATAATAATAATAATAATAACATAAATACATACAATAGAGGGGCTACTTTACAACATAATTATTCTAAATAATTTGATTGTCAAAGCATCGTTGAAGTGAAATTAGTTGAGAAACACTATGTGCTTTCTATCTAATTTGACCAAAAAATGTGTCATAATAAAAACTATAAAAGTCCAAAATGACCATGGATGTGTCAAGACGTCAGGAGACATGAGGTAGACACAGAAAAGTATATAAGTATGTCCGTGCGTATGTGAATTCGCCTGTGCGGGTTCTCTTATTGCAATACATCAAAACGAATGAAAATGTAAAACTTTAAATGAACACTTAACGCATTGTAAACCATGCAATGGATCACAGCAGAACCGTCATGATTTTCTTTTGGAGCATATAGAATAACACTAAGGTTTGGGAAATCTTTTGCACAACAGTGTTTTTTTTATCTTTCTTTTTATCCTTAAAAAACTGAATTTTGATGCGTTCTTCACACAAAGAGGTGCAGTGTATTCACAGATATGTACACAGATGAATATAAAAGAGTTACTTTGAGTTAAGAGAATAATCTTTATTATTCACTTCTCGTTTTGTACAATAATTGCAACGTTTAGTTGATGATTTTCCAGAGCGTGTGTTGTCATGTCTTCTCCTTTTACTGTTACTCTTGATATGTTGTCATGACAAACTTTTGGTACACTTTCGGTCTCTGGGATGTTCACGCGCAGCTTCCATTCCTATCTAGGAAGCATTTCGTCTCCGAAGAGATTTGTCGGTATTGTCTATTCGGTCATATGTCTTGATGATTTCACTTATTGAAGTTCATTATACTGGTCTAGTGCGTGGCTGAAAACTTCATCCTTTTCTGCTTTTGCCTTTGATTGCAAAACCACACCCGGACTACATTTTTTTTCAGATCCAGTTTCTCGGCAATGGCAGCTATTTTCTCCGACGAGGGTCTGGGCTGGACGGCAAAGTAAGCCTCCAGAGAGCGCTTCTCGGGAGCGGCGATTGAAGTGCGTTTTCTCTTTTTGTCCCCACCGTTGAAAATCTCTGGCTTGGTCATTTTATCTCTCTGAGCCCTTTCCGCCTCCTCTAACCACGCTTCGAGGATGGGTTTGAGGGCCACCATGTTATTGTGAGACAAAGTGAGGGACTCGAACCGACAGATAGTACTCTGACTCAGGCAGCCGACCCCAGGGATTTTCAGATTGGCTAAAGCCGAGCCCACGTCGGCCTGCGTGACCCCGAGTTTGATCCGCCTCTGCTTGAAGCGCTCGGCGAAAGACTCCAGCTCCCTGGGATCAGGCTCGGGGTCTCCACCCATGCCCAGAGAGGTGTGGGAGCCCAGGCCGTGCGGGTGCATGTTCATACTTTGCGGGTGATGGTGCTGCATGTGGTTAATTGCTGACATGTGCGAGTGCGGGTGAGAAGCGGAGGAGCAAACATCGGAGCCTGGCATGCCCCCGAGGGAAATGCCGGGGGTGAGGTGGTCGAGCAGGTCGCCCTCCAGGCCCTGCGTCGGCTGGTGGTGGTGGTGATGATGGTGGTGAGATGTAAGCACAGATGGGTGATGAAGGTGCCCGGTAGAGGACGTGGGCGTGCAGGTCATGCTCGTCATGGTGGTCATGGTGTGGTAAGTGGCGTCTGGCTTGAACGGATGGCTCTTTTGGGCGACGATGTCCACCGCCGCCAGCGCCTCGGCTCTCTGGAGCAGGGTCTCATCAAAGCCGGCAAAGATATTACCCTGCAGCTATGTAACAGAGAGCAAGCATAAGTTTCAATTTGTCGAAATCATTTAGCAGAAAACTTACAACCAAATTATGCAACCTGTAAGAAATGTTATTGTTTGTTTTCATAGAGTGAAGCCACTTAAATTGGGCAACTTTTTGCCAAATCATCTACAGAATAAACATTGTGTTCTACCATTTTCTGGTGAAACAACATAAAAAAAAAAAAAAAAAACTATTGTTGCCAGAACTACTTTTGTTTCTTTTTTATATATATATATATATATAGATAGGCTAACAATTTAGGACAAAACTCATATAAAGATTTGCGCCCATATGTTTCCCATGCATTTGTCAAGCAAAAAAGTTGTGACCACTACTGTTACAATGGCAATGACTGGGGTGATGATAAACCGCAAACTAGCAAAACAAGCCGAAATATTTCACTTACCGAGGGCGTTGGCAGACATGCTCTCCGGATGGCCTCCGAGCTGGAATGTAGCGGTGTGTATTTAGGCTCGTGTAAAATCGGATGCATACTAAAAGGCTGTTTGCTATTCATGGACATCATTATGGCAGAGGTGAGAGAGGGTCGTTTATTGTCGTTTCTCGTCTTCCTGGTTTATTTCCGTTGTTCCTCAAAACACTGTCTACCTCGGAGCAAACAGAATGACAAAAAGTGAAAAGGTACTATGCCTGGCAAGTGTTGTTTCCTGGCTGAGCTGTAGCCAGTCGCGAGCTGTCAATGTCTGTGATACAGTAGGAATTTACGCAGGCACCTAAAATATAACACCGTGTCTTTTAGATACGCCCAGAAAGGTGCTGACCCCGCCCATCCACTATACCCTTCAAATGTTTATGGTAGGTGTGGGACCTGAACACGCCTCTGGGGTTTGTTGTTCCTTTCCCCATAATGTGCGTCGAAGCAGAGAAGGCGTGGTTCTGACACAAGTTTATTTTAAGTCCCCTCCCATCGTGTGTTTTCATTGGTGCTGAGATTTTGACAGCTCGCACAAGATTGGTTGTGTCGAAAACTGTGAGATATCTCAGAGCACATGCTCTTGTTTTAAAAATCGCTCACTTGAACTATGAATTGTAACATGTCAGTTTTTATTTGTCTCCCTTTATAATTTTATATTTATTTTGTATCATTGATAGATGTATTTCTCTATTATCAAGTAGTAACCAGGCAGTTTAATTTTTTTGCAAATACTTTATTAATAATACAAAATTCTCGATACTTTGCCCAGATATTAAGTATTTGTAATTTTAATATTCCATATTATTAACTCGTTAAAAAATTATGACATTGTTTTATTACGTTTTTGTTATTTATTTTCCTTTTCATTTTTATACTTATTTTTTTTTTCATGTATTATAAATGATATTTGTCTGTGTAGTATGCAATAAATAAACAAAAACTATGAATTGTTATGAATCCTCATGAATAAATGTTTGCTTAAGGATTTAAATAATGAGCCACACTAAATTGTGAACATTAATACTTTTTTATTTATCTAGCACAGGTAGGTATTTCAGGTATTTATTATACTTTTATTAAGTTTATTTTAACATGGAGAGACCCACTATAGCAGAATTACATCGTTTGTTTACAGCAATTAAACAATACATATTTCTATTTAAAAAAAAAAATTATGTTAAATGTTCATCTGAAAACAAAATATACTTAAAAATCAAGATGGTTATAATCAATGGCTTTCTAAAACCAGTATCAAAGATGAAAAATAAAATTATAATCAATAAAATCAATCTCTAGCTTGGATGAAATAAGTCAGTATTTAATGTGGTTGTGATAAATATGCCTATTTTGGTTTATTTATTATCACTCTACTATGTGAAACTTTGCGCTATATGATGCATTTGTTTTTCTCTCCATATGGCAAACTTTAACAATTTCGTACATTTATTAATTATTGTTCATTTACTTTGTGGTATGAACCACTATATGGATTTCCAAATACATCAGAAACATGTTCAGTACAATTAAATATTGATAAAAAAAAAAAAATGCAGGTCAAACAAACAAGAGCAGTCAATCATAGACAAACACGGACAAATTAAACACTGACACCAGTTGACCACCATCCATTTGCATTAATAAATTCATATCATAAATATCAGCTTTGGTGGTTAAAATTAAGATGAAATATTAGCTGCAGAAATATAGACAGTCTTGGTTCCTTCATGCAGTAAACCTCCTTGGGAACTTCATCAATTGAATTTAACTAATTATTTATCACCTCTTCAAAGTGGTTTGTGTGTTGAGCAGGTTTTGTTGTGCATGCAAGCTGCTCAAGTTGGGCTTGTGTATATAGAGCCCATATATCTATCACTCTAATTGGTGCTGAAACCCCAGACACGGACAATAAAGGCCGACAATGGGAGAAGGAGTCTCTACGAGTGTGACTCAGAAACCTGAGATGTAGACGCAGATAGCAACATCGTCCCCTCGTGCCTTGCTCTCTGGCAAGGCCTTGGCACCTGCTCATCAAATATGCATCAATGCTGCCATCTCTCCCCCAGCAACCGCTGTCACTGGGGACTCCAAATGCAGAGGGACGGACAGAGAGGCACAATGAAAGAGACAGAACAGAGAGAAAGAGTCTGAAAAAGAAAAGAAGAGGGCTCAAGGAGTGAGCTTATAGACATGCAGCCAAGACTACACAACACATACTTGTTGAATCTATTGAGTTGTTCCAACACCTTTCTACATCCCTCTGTCCCTGTCATTTCTTCCTTCTCTGCCAGACTTGCCAGCTTTAAGCTCCAGTCATTTTCCTGATGAGTTTTCTGCAAACAAGCCTGGGGAAGTGCTTGATTATTGCTAATGGAACATTTTTCTCAATGAATATTAATGCAGGAATGGGGAATTTGTTGTATTGGCTGTTAGAATTTCTGCTCCAGTTGATAAGTTGTGTAGTTGAGACTTATTGTCAGTCAGATAGGCACACACAAAATGGTAAAAAAATAAATAATAATAAGCACAGATCTGTTGGACTATTGTGTGTTTTGTAGATGTATATTTCATCAAGGGCATCAGGCTCAAGAGAACTGTTTTCAGTTGCACTCTACAATATATCTTTGTATATTTTACTCCAAAGTTCTAGACAGAATATTTGTGTTTTATGCAGGGCTAAAGCAGTCAAAGTGTGGTTCATCTCCACTAAGATTTACTGTCATTTTAGACATTGGAGATGATTGAACAAATGAGGTTCACTTAGGAAACTACAACATAACATATATCCAGCAGGCACAATACAGTAATATCTATACAATTATATAGGAATAAGTCATTTATATCTGCATAGCAAAGATTACACCACTTATAACAGTGCATGACAAATAATACATTGGATTCAATTAAACAGTCTTTACACAATAAAGCATGACAGTGAATAAATGATAGATATTCGCCTTAGCATCATTGTTGGGTTAATTGATTACTTCAGCTAAAAGTAATCACAGTATTAATTGCATAACTATTAAGTTACTTTCTAAAATATTTTAGATGTCTTTCTAGAACATTTTAAATACAAATTATTTCCTCCATTCACTCGTTTCTCTCTTTCAATGACTTGTTAAGGGCTTTGTTATATTTTTTTCATAATATTCTCATTATATGTATATTATGTAAGCCAAGTAATGTACTTAAAAGTAATTTACTTATTTGAAAGTCAGTAACTCTAAACTGATTACATGAATTTTAAATGTAATGTGTTATACTACTTTTTGTAACTAAACGAGAAATAAGATTACTGTAATTAATAATTTTGCAATCAGATTACACAAAAAATGGGTATAAAAATGAATATTCATTAGCCACGCTAATAAGGTTTATAATGTGTCTCCCCTGCTTTTCAGATCTTTACTAAACTTGTATTCTGATAAATAACAACATATTTTGGAGTAGAATGGACAGAGTGTAATATACCTTCATGCCACTCTCAGGGCACTAAATTCTCTACCTTTTTATTCTACCTTGTCTTATGAAGTTTTGTTGATATTGTCCCTCACAGTTTTAAATGGTTGCCCACCTTTCTGCTGCCCTCAACCAACTACTGGGACCAACCATTGGAGTAGAGTCAGACAATATGTATGTGCATATCTCTGTGCACCATGGGAGTATGGGTGTAGTGCAGTATCTCTGAAGAGATAGCGAAAGCAAGACATCATCACAAGAAAATATTTCTGGTACGTTAAGCAAATGGACAAACTCCTCAGTGTGCACATGAGCGCATGTATACCTCACTTTCCTTTTTCTCTTCTCCTATTTTCCATTCTTGCCCCTCAAGCTTCCCCACCCATTACTTAATTGGTGAATTATTGATAGCGTGTAAAATCTAACATTGTAGATATGTGACCATTCACCAAATCAGCGGGTTCTCACTGTGAGGCTGCCAAAGGGAAGGGGTGTCTAAGCACACACTTTAATGTAATTGCCTTATAGGGGTCCTGGTAAATATTTTATTGTATGCCAGCATAAATTAAAGGTACAAAGTTACGGAAAGGGGGTGATTCCTCACTCCAAAACTGTGTGGAGGATGTCCCATTGCGTGTCATTTGCCATTCAGTTCACACTGCACCTATGTACAGTACCAAAAAACTCTACTCCTGTCACTCTAGTCATGCTTTTACCTCAAGGAATGGTGCTAAGGTGCAAGATACATACCTGGGAAATTAGGATTCTGTTGAGTGAAAATACAAGCAGACGTGAACCTCTAAGAGCTGTGTGTGGTGCTAGTAAGAGTTTGCTGTGGTTCCGTTCACTGAGGCTGAACAAAACTTTTGATTTATATGATTTTGTTGGAATGAAAAGAAAAAGGAGGGGTGGGCGGAAAGACTCATACATTACCAGTCAGAGAGGTAAGTAATCAGAAAGATGCGGTAGAATGTGAACAGGAAAACTTCATTACCTGATGGGGCAATGGCCAAAAATATATTAAATATGAATGGCAGCTGACACAGATGGTAAGCTGACCTGGATGGGATGTGAAGCATCTGTGGGAAGATTTGTGTTTTTCTGTTCCTCACTTAGAGAACAAATTCTCTGGTTTAGCTGTTTTTCTCCTCAAAGATTTTTGTCTGTTTTGACTGATACAAATTAAATGAAACTATTTACCCTTTGGCATTGGACACCTACCTTTGACCGTGTTTCTTTTATATCCTTTCAGTGTTTTACTTTACTAACATTTTCTAGGTCAAAAAAAGTGTAATATCTCTGTTTAGATTGCCCTCTCTTTCTCAGATTCCCTCCTGGTTGCACGTATTGTCTCTGATCAACCTCCTATTGTGCACCCCAGTCATCAACTTTGCACCATTCTGCTGTTACCTGCCGTTTGCCATCCAAACGGGATGGGCTACATTGAGTCTGAAAAAGCATGGATCAATAGATTAACTGAGTGGTTATGAATTATGCAGAAGAGCCCTACAGCAGTTGGACGTAAAGAGCTTGTGCTCTTGAATTGGCGTGTAAAAGCTAAGTACAGGTCTGTTTACTTGTTCCCCAGCATGCTGGGTGCTGTGCTTCAAGACCCCCTGTATTGTATTGATGCTCATGATTTGAGGAGAACTAATTTTTTTACTTGGGATTCATTAGTCTTCATATACGCTAGTTACAGGATGGTTTGCTTGAGCATATTTTGATAGTACAACATGATCACATGGGAAGTTGACATTTTTTAGACATTGCTACCGAATGTTCCAGTAACCTAACGTTGACCCAATTCTGCCAAGTTTCATCCTCTATCAGACATCATTATAACAATTCAACTGTATTTACGTTTTCCTGTGGTGCTACTGATTTTCTTGCACAAGCAACCTCTGGGACAATTGCTCTGAAACCAGGAAGTAATCGTGTTCACCTAATCAATGATAAGCAGGGTTCAGAGGTTGCATTTTCCCTCTAAGAGTACATTTTACTTCACTGATGGTTAGGTTTAGGGTTGGGGCATATGGAAAAAAAAATATGCACTAAATATAACACTTTTTATGCCACATTGTGGACATTTCACCCGGAAACTAGAGCTCACACGTGCCCATATGTGCATCAACAATTCCATTATCAGCCACTGGGGTAGTAGTTCAGATTTCGATAAGCACAGACTGATTTCAGCTAAAGAACTTTTAACCTACTGTTGCCAAATTCACAGTGAGATCAGTTTGGATGGTAAGAGCGATAATAAACGAGATGAAAGAGTTTGCTTGCAGTGTCTTACAGCTCTCCTCTGAATCAAACCTCTCAGGAGGCATCTACAGCAATAGCATTAGCTTAATATTCCACAGCGCATATAATTTTACCTCGACATTTGCATACAATCAAACTTGGCATCGCTCATGTTTTTCTTTGTTCTACAAGAACTGACAACCGTAATACAAAGGAGAGAAAAAGTAAACAAGCAAAATGCTGTAAATATGATCGTGAACTGATGTAGGCATATTCATGATATGTAAATTTCAGTGAAGCTTAAGTCTACAGCACTTTAGGACTGTAAAAAAAAGAAGAAAAAAGAAAAGGATCTTTTATTCTTACTTCCACCCCCTACAAAACTGTAGAGAATTGTTCTGGCTCTTTTTATGTGCACCAGTAACTGTTTTCCAGTAAACAGGGGTGACATATTGAAGCAGATGTGTCGCATGACTTTTACATAACTGACAACCGCTCATTCAGAAGCCAAATAAGACACTATGAAAAGAGGAAGAGGGCCAAAAACTGAAACATTTGTCTTGGATCTCCTTCCTTCTTTATTTATTGAAATATTTATGTTTTTGCTTGAGGCTAAGTGTGTTTATGCGTGCCGCTCAGAGCGTTGACCGAAATGCCGACTGATGCTCTTTCATTGATTTTTTTTAATTGTGGGTTTATCTGTCTATGTAGAGGCTGCCAGTCACCCCAGCACCCTCTTCGTTCGCCTAGTCCCACTGCTTCAGCATGCGTTCCTCTAAGTCCTGGCCCAGTTCCTCTGCTTCATCTGCCCTTGTTACAGTCTTCAAATGGAGGCGTTTTAACTAGGCGAGCTAGGCGCGTCAGATACTTCAAAGGATGGCTGTGATAATTGTTGGTTTGTTTTGTGTTAACTGTAGTGGAGTGCATGTGTAAGGGATGGTGCAGAAATACTGAAGTCTATATAATGTGAGTAATGAGCAGTAGAATGAGGAAATAAAGAATGCCAGACATACAAATGGTGAAAGTCTATTTTCAAAACCTAGCCTGGCAACAGGAATAGTTCATCCAAAAATGTTAATTCCGTCATTATTTACACATCCTTATGTCATTCAAAACCCAAATTACTTTCTTTGTTCTGTGAAACACACACACAAAAAACAAAAAAACCAACAAACCAAAAACATATTTCGCCATATGATGAAAGTGAATAGTGATGCTGGGCTGTCAAGCTCAGAAAAAGGCCAAAAAAACACTTCTGAGTTACTTATCACTTTCTGAGATAAACAGGCAAATGTTCCCTCTCAAATCAAAAGCGCAACACACAGCACTATATCAAATATGTTGACACATCAACAACATCAAACCTCATTGGTTCTTGTGTTATGGCCTCATGATATTTGGTCACGAGACGTGCAAGAACCAATTGTTGACAGGCCGAAGTCACTATTCACTTTCATTTTAGGGTGAAAAGACTTGCAAAGTTGTTATTATTTATTTATTTATTCATTTATTTATTTTCCAAAGAATGCAGGTTTGGATGGACATTTGGGTAAATGAGAATGTTCATTTTTGGATGAACAATTTCGTGAAGATGTAATAAGCTTTGGCCAATATGTATATCTGTGCTTGTTCTATCGTTTTCTCTCATTAGAAGAGATATCACAGGATTCCCTTGAAAAGTTTAAGAAAATGAGCACTGTAAACTTTTGACATTTTGGATAGACCTAACAATGCAAACCACGAGGCACATTGTTTCTGGATATATTCTGGATTCTCTACACTTGTCTCCTTATCTAGTGATTCTCCTTATCCCTCAAGGTAGACACTTTGGTTTTACTTGTCTCCAACATGAACAGTTGATTGTACTTTCACACAATACAGATGCCTAATAGTCCCAGTCCACATGTAGCATATTTACTGTCTGGAGGTAATGGCAGTAATGGTGTTTGCAGGTGGCCCACTGAGTAGCACAACACTGTGAGGAACATTGGAGGGCAGATTCCCATGGCCTCCAGGGAACAGGGGGTGGTTTTGAGTTGAGATGGAGCACTCGGGACCCCAGCTAGTATGGGATGGGGTGCCATTGTGCTCCCCTTCCCTCCTCCTCACAATGCTAACAGGATTAGGCTATGAAGAGCACCCTCTCTTCACAACCTCAGGCTGTTCGTTGCATATCCTGTCTGATCTGGGGCTTTAAGGATCCTCTTGTTGAGCTTTCGTAAACTAGAAACATGTCCCAGAGGGAGCCTTTAATACTCTTTCTTTGAGACTGTGCTAAAGGCAGCATTGCAGTTATATAATGAAGACTTTTAGGCATTGTAGCTCTTAAACATGGTCCATGCTTACATTATGACTCAGTATGTTCACGTGCACTTTAAAAATGTTATTTCATTTGGACTCCAACAATAATGTGTCTTATTCAAATGTAATTTAAAGGTACCATTTTGGTGAAGTCCAACTAACAGACCAAGAAAATGCAATTGTATCTCGGTTTCATTCAGCATGTATAAATGTTAATCGGACCACAGTTGACCTTGCCTTTGTATGCACACATGCTGCAAAAGACAGAGAAATGTCTAGTGTTTTCAGCCATTACTTACTTTGTTAATTTGGTTGTGTTGTGCAACCTTCATTCAAAAATAGTATTATGCATTGTGTCATGTATACTCAGATAGATGAAGATTTTAGCATAATTACACAAAAAACCTGCTGTAGCTCAATTAAAACTGCACACGTAAACATACTGACTGATCATCAACTTCTCCAGGGCTATTGAAATGTTTTAAATTTTTTTGCACTGTCTGCATGACTATAGAGCAAAGCAAAGAAAATTAGATGTACACAAGTTTCCTGACCTTATGTTCCAGCATCCTCCTTTGTGGCTTGAGCCTGAACTTATGATGAAATCCCAAGCAGTGGGGCATTCATGTCACAACAATACAAAGCCTATCCATAACACATTTTTAAAACAGATATCACAATTACACTCTAGAGGTTCTTTCAGCTCTCACCCTTTAACCTCAAACTTAGCCCAACAAATCCTGTGGTTGGCAGCATTTACCTTAATCTAGGGCTTTTTGGCGCCCTTACTCATTTTCTAACCAGTTCTTATTTAGTACATTTACATGCACTTTGAAAGGTCTATTTCAGTCAGAGTAAAATAATAATTAGTCTAAAAAATAAATAAATAAATAATGTAAACGCTTTAGTCAAATACAATCATACCAGTTTGATTTTTGCAAAGTCGGACTAACGGTAGCTCAACTTCGTCCAGCATGTATACATGTATGTATACTCAGAAAAACCAAAGTTCCACAATGTGTTTTACTGGTACTTCCACAGCTCAAAGTCCCTTTCAAAGTCCCTTTCAAGGCAGGTCAGTCCACTCAGTGGCCATCTTGGGAACGCTCCTGGGCAGCTATTTTCTATGGATGCATGTGGCAGAAAAGTACAGCTCCTTTCATCTTGAATGGGGATAGACTGAAATCTCCAAAATGGTTAATCAAGATTTCGATCAAATCACATATTTAAAATCAGTAGTAAATCTGACAAAAATGGTATAAAAAAATTTGTGCTTCTTTATCTCAGATAAAAATTTTTTTTAAAACAACCTGCTATTTTTCAGGCTGGAACGCAGTGGCATTCTTGAGTTAATTCACAGCAGATGTAAAGCAGGACTTCCTTTTCTACATTCGCCATATTGGGCGTTCCAATTTCTCCCATTCATTTTAACACAAGTGCTCCATCTCAGCTAAACACTCTCTGGCTGAGGTCCTTCCTTCAAGTATTTGATTACGGATTGTGTCATGTATACTTAGTCAGATAAAGACTTGCTTGACTGCAAAAACCTGCTGAAGTTCGATTGTAAATGTACTGAGTAATATCAGTAAGCGTGATCAAGTTGGTCCTATGTAAAGGCAGGAAAAGTCCTCCTTGAGGCAAAGCATTCGTACCTGACAGTACACTATGCAGCGGGACACTGCTCTCATTACCACAACAATGAAATAATTATGAATGCTGCTGCGAGACTTCATCAGAGGAATATCTATTGTATTATTTATTCAGTCCCCTGGTTCAGGGAGAACACATATAAACTTCCAGCCAGGCTCTTCCCCGTGCACACGCTCCTGTCTGCCTTTCAAAGCTTTCCATTGCGTTCTATTCCTTCGTCTCTCCAGGCCATGGGATGCTTTGCTTGGACACTGGCTCTGATATGCAGCCATGGCTGACCCTAACACTCAAAGGACTATTGCAGTTTGTAAAGTACCAGTTGGAGGATGTTCATCCATCTGTAAGTGGTCAATACTCTAATGGTTACACGACTGCATGCGATTGCTCAGTGTGGAGCCAGATGCCTTTGGATGGCAGGCCAAACCACAGGCCCAGTACAGCCGCAGAGTACGATGGCTGGAGAATGGGCAGTATTAAAGAGAGCAACAACACCACACAGCAAGAGCACTGAGAGCAGCCACACTTGCACACAACAGGTGAGTGAAGCCTTCAAGCTTGCTGTAAGGGCTTAGAGGAGGGGAGTGAATGACATCTCTGATCTTGCATATGGTGAGGCATTTAACTCGAGGTTCAAAAGTGTGTGAGGTATGATTTTGCCCTGTGTATTTTGCTGCTGTGTCCGTACTGAGCAGCGATGAGGTTGCATGGGCGATGGTTGTGAGTGCACAACGCAGCATCATAAATAATGCAGTGCCTGCTTGGCAACGCCATGGCTGATGCTTGGCAACCTCTGAAGCTACGTGGCTTTGGGAGATGGGGGAAAGTGGGTGCACGCAGAGGGCGGAGTTCTGCAGGTGCTCTGCTCCATTTCTCATCTTTCTCATCTGTTCATCTGATCCCGGCTTGGGAGAGGGCTTGGTACTGAGCAGATGCACCTCCTGCTCACTCGGCTGTAACAGAGGAGGCCTTTGTTACCCAACACTGTAACACATCACATATGAAGGACTGGTCAACACGCTCCTTCCAAGTTATTATAGCTAGAGGGCATAGTGTCCTAAAAATGAAAATGATGTCATCATTTTCTCACACTCATGTTGTTCCAAAACCATATGTTGTTCCTTTTCCCATGGAACACAAATGGCACCATTCACTTTTATTACATCTTTTTACAAACAATGAAAGTTAATGGTGTATGATGCTTACATTTTGCTCTACATGTGTTTTTTTTATTAAAAATCCTCTTTAAAAACATTGCAAGTATTATGGAAACCAGTAATATGTTTTAACATGCACTGCATATATTTCTGAGTTACAAAGGCCTGGTAAAAGATTAAAAGGCAGATACTGTGAGAACAAATGAGAGATGTTTAAGTCTTTATGTTCTGTATATGGAGTCCAGGCTATTTTTGGGCACTAGAGATGCAAATGCCAAGGAAACGTTGCTTCTGCATAATGAATCATGGTCATATTAAAGACATTCGTTTGAAATTTAATTGGCATGTAATATTCTGGGTTTAATACAAGTTAAGATCAATAGACAGCATTTGTGGCTTTTGAATAACTTTCGATTAGTCCCTTCTTTCCTATAAAAAAAAATCAAAAATCTGTGTTACAGTGAGGCAATGAAATGGAAAGAAGCAAATCCGTAAATGTAAAATATTCACAGTTTCAAAAGATAGCCACAAGACAAAAACTATTTACAGGTTAACATGATTTTAGTGCTAAAATTACTTTTTAACCTTTTCAATGTAAAGTGAAATCCAATTTTCCAACGGCGTTCCTATGATGCCGTATTGTGGTAACCATAAAACAAAGATTTAAACAAATTTACAGCTCAAACAATATAAGAGTTTTAACAGAAGAATTAATGTAAGTGCTTTTATAAAATTATAAGCTTCAAATTTCTGTCTTTTAAACCCTCTAAAAACAGGCCCCATTCACTTCCATTGTAAGTCCCTCACTGTAACCTCCATTTTTGTTTCTTTTTAAAGAAAAGGACGGACAAGTCGGATGTTTGTTGTAATCAACATAATGTCACAGATGCTGTCAAAATTCGAATCATTATTTTGTTTGTTTGTTTTTTGTCTCCTAGAGATATGGTGCGTAATTACAGTAATTACAAGATTCAAACTTTCATGTCTTTGTAGAACATGTAATTACAAGTTGTAAACTCAGAATTCTATGAAAGCTCTGACTTGACATGTAAAAAGAACCAATATGACAGAGGCCCAGGGGCGGACTGGCCATTTCCCGATCCAAGACTTTTCTCGGTGGACCGGCCGCGAAACAGGGCCGAATGGACCAGACTTCCCTAACCCCTCCACACTCAACAACTTTTGGGCCAATTTCTCTTCCCAGTACGCCTCTTCAGCGGCCTCAACATTTGAAGGAAGTGAACACATCTTTCGGTTTGATATGCACTTTATTTTGCCTGAAGCACTTTCTTTATTCTTCAACATCTTACAATAATATATAGGAGAATTACTGAATTAACCTTTTGCGACCACACAGACACATGAGTGAAAGTTGTATTTTGGCTTCGCTATACGCAACGCATAATTTAAATTAATTTAAACAGACTAATGTCAGTTCAGGAGAACCTGGGTTGTCAGAAAAGGGTTAAACTTTCGACATATGGAGTCATGTGACCAAACAACATGGCGCCAATCACAGCGTAGTTTGCCTTTGGGAGGAACACCAACAGTAAGAAAGCAAATTAAGTTTTCACAGTGAAACCTGTTTGATTCAAAAGACTAGAGTCTGTAGTTTCATCTAAAATGACATTCTTAAAATTTGAGTGAGTTATCTTGAAATGTAACACTGTTAAACACAATGACCATATACGTGGACTGTGCTCAGCTTCATTTAAAATATCCTATATTCACTGCGCATTTTCACATTGAGAATCAATGTATGCATCCAAATGCTGAAAAATCTTGATTGCAAAAGCTGTATATGGAATTAGATGACAATAACATGCATTTCAAACTGTTCTGAGACCAGTCCAGACAGACAGCACACTGGAGGTTAAGTCATTCACTAAATAGGGAGCAAGGAAGCAGCATCCTATAGCTCTCAAAGTGCATTCAATCCAATCTTCCAATCAAAAGTTCAGTTTCAGGCAGCAGATGATTTGGACCACTCAACATGTTTGGCAGACATGGGACAATGGTAATTGTCCCATGTCTATGGTAATTTCAATCCCAATGGTAATGGCAATTATCATGCAAAATGTTATTTTAACATGGTTGGCAGTGATTGGATGATTTTGGTCAATACTTTGAATCAGAATTAATTATGCTAATTTATGAAGCAATGTCTCAAAAACATGAATTACCAACACTCCTAGAAACATAATGAACAATTTGATTAAAAACAAAAAACCCTCTATAGCTTAGCATTATTTAAAATTTGACAACTTAGTCTTAATGTCTACATATGTGGACATCAATTTTTAGGAAAACTATTTGGCCTAAAAAAAAATCATTGCCTGTTTATTAGGTGCTACTAGTTTCAAATCAAAAAGGGGAATGGAAAATGCACACAGCGGTCACGCTCGGGTCTCAGGAGGTTAATGTATTGATAAATATTTGAGTAGAATCTCTGAGTAGAATCTCCGAGTTGTCACCTCGTAATCACAGTCATTCCACCACGGTGTGAACACACTAATAAATGACCAGTAAGATCTCGCATGGATTTTTGGATATGTGACTCTTAGAATGACAAATAAACCCCCACTACTTTAGCAAGTGCAGTGATGTGTGATATAGTTCCCTTTTATGATGCTGGGATCCTCTGCAAATCAGTTATTGTGAATGCATGTGGCTTGGTGTTCTCAGCAAGTGTGGTCCTGCAGTTTGTAGGGATGGGAAATGTGGGGTCTCCTACCTCCCAAACCCTCCAACCTCGGGCCGGAGGACCTTGTGCTGTGGTCCATATTCGGGAAGCATCGGCCCGTCGCGCCATGGTGTGCAGCTGAAAGATTAATAACTTACCACCTTCCCTGATTTGTTCATGTAAATTATTAACCATCACCTCATTATCAATTATTCAAATATCAGACTTTGTTCTTTTTTCCCATGCTCTCATTCACAGAAAGAATTGTAGTCTCTTTCGCTTTTTTGTTGTCTATTTCAGTCAGATATTTTTCTGTCTATAGTTGTGTTCTGTCGTTTCTGTCTCCTAAAACATAATTAATACTTAATGGTGTAACAGCAGATATGGTTGCAGGGTATATGATGCTCCTAGGCCTGAAATGTGCCTTTCTTTTCAACAGCTTGATGAATTCCAGCACAACACATCCTGAAGGTGCTGATGCAAGCTACTATGGAGAATATCACTTATAACTATGAAAACCACTTTAAAAGTCTAAAGAATGGTCATTTTTTAAATATACTGTTTATATACAGTATATTTATTTATTTAAATTAAAATGTGGAGAAGACGGGTGTATTGTAAATTCTTTGAAATTATAATAAGTGGTAACACTTTAAAAAGGTTCCATTCGTTAACATTAATTAATTCATTAGGTATCATGAGCTAACAATAAACATATATTTTTTCAGCATTTATTAGTGTTTGTTAATGTTAGTTAATAAATATACAATTGTTCATTGTTAGTTCATGGTGAATTTACTAAGGTTAACATATACAAATTTTGATACAATATATTTTTATCACTATATGTTGAAATTAACATTACCCACGATTTAAAAATGCTTTAAAAGTATTGTTCATTGTTATTTCATGTTAAATAATATTGTCAACTAATGTTAACAAATGGAACCTTTTTGTAAAATGTAGCTAATAAGTTACATTTAAGATGGTGAAATTCTAGAGAATGGTGGTGCCTCATCCCCAGGCGATGTTGAAATGTATGAATATCTGTGTTAAATCTAACTTAAACATGTTGAAACATTGTTTAACATTTAAACGTTATGTTTCAACATTTGTCTATGTAAAACACATGGATATTCGACCTGTTTCAAAGGTCAGAGGTCAGACTTTTTATTATTTATTACACCACCTTACCTGCTTTTCCTGTTATCCCCACATTTACTTCAAATTATATGAATTTCTCTTGGGGAGAACATTGCTTTGGGCCACCCCTGTCAAAATGGTTCAAGTTTATGTGTGCGGTTAACTGACGTCGCCCTTCTTCTTTTAGCTCGTCTACCAATTTGATGTATTTATGATGTCAGGAGAAGCTTCATGTATTTTGCATGACATTTGCTGTTTCCAGTGATGGTGCCTCTTAGGTGAAGACAGATACACAGAAGTATAACAAACTACCACTTTCACTCTCATTACGTCTCAGAGACAGGCAAGATGGAGGGAAAGAGAAAAAAGAGAAGTTAAGCGTAACACCCTTTTCTCTCTCAATTTCTTTCTTTCTATCTATCTGTCTATCTATCTATCTATCTATCTATCTATCTATCTATCGATCGATCTATCTATCTATCTATCTATCTATCTATCTATCTATCTATCTATCTATCTATCTATCTATCTATCTATCTATCTATCTGTCTGTCTATCTGTCTGTCTGTGTGTCTGTCTGTCTGTTGGTCTGTCTGTCTGTCTGTGTTTGTCTGTCTGTCTGTCTGTCTGTCGGTCTGTCTGTCTGTCCCTCTGCATTAAGAGCTGCCTGGGGGCATGCGAGCAGGGCTGTGGGTGGAAGGAGTGGGGAGGTCGGTTAAGAGCTGTCATTTAAATAAGCGTTTACAGAGAGGAAGAAAGCTGGGGGAGGAGTACCACAGTCAGAGAAGAGTGACCGAGAGTTAGAGGGAGAGAGATGGAGAGTGAGGGTGAATGTGGAGGGGGGAAGGGGTGGAGAACATTTGCTTTAATGTGTCTCTGATCTCTCGCACCACTCCACAGCTGCTGCAGCAGCAGGCTACCCTGCTCGGCCATATGTTGCCTGCGCTGCTCCAATTATCCTCCCTGGAGCAAGGGCCCACTCGCAGCCTGTGTGGCTGGCCCGCCGGGGTCAGCTACTGTTTCAGCACAGCTCTCACTGCTGTCACTGTGCTCGCACCCAGAGCAGCCCCCCACGCACGCATGCACGCACCAACCAGCCACACACACACACACACACATCTCTCTCTCTGTCTCTCTCACACCCCATCAGTGCCTTATGATTTGAGTATAGGCTTTACTTCAAGCTTTGCCCATTTTTTTTTTAAATCACCACTGTTCATGTGAATATTAATGAGTTGCTGTTTTGAGTGAGTTTTAATTTAGCATGTAAGGGATTCCAGGTTCAACTTCAGACCTAATATATCATTTGTTAAAAAACAAAAACAAATAGCAAACATGCATCACCAAGTATTTTCGTCAAATTTAAAAGAGTATCTTTGACATTTTGTGTAATAACTCCTTTTGTATTAAAAGAGGATTATAGATTATAGCGGTATTATTTACAATTTACCATGATGTTGCTTCAGGATATCAAAACAGAAAATATGAGAGACAGGTGTTGCTTATCGGAGAGCACTGAGGTTGTATCTGATAGTGGTGTTCCCAAGCAGCTAAACCTACCAGAGGGGCAGATCCACACACCGTACCTGTTCCCTGTGAGACTCATCGCTCCAGCAAAACACCCCTTTATGACTCTGTTTACTGAACTTTCCACTGGTGAAATATTTATTAGGGAAGGTAGTAAGTTTGAAATCAGGAATGAGTGAGAAATAGAGATGTGGGATAAAGGGGCACAGTACAGGATAGTTTCTGTTTGTTAATTTTTAGATTTCTTTCTTTGAGACTGATGTAGTTATAGAGACATGCTTCGAGTGATTTCACTGGCCACTTACACACTGCAAAGATTTTGGAATGACTACTGCATCGAAAAGCAGGAATGAATCCCTTAACTAGGGTTTTTAAATCTTTTTAATGCAGAGGACTCCCAAAAATTACAATCCCCTAGCGAGGAACCCCCACCCTAGAATATAAAGGGAATATTTTTAAAGAAATCCATTTTTGAGATTTTCACTGTTTGAGAAAAATAGTAGCCATGATATAAAAACTTGTTGTTTGCAAAATTATATGAGTGGCTTCTTTATTGCTTAACTAACATTTTATTTACGGTTTTTGTCCGTAATTTTCTGGAGACACCATAGGCCCCCATTTAAGTCCTCCAGGCAGTCACCCGGCCCCATTTTGAAATCTGTTGTCCTAAAGGATTGTTCCTTGTGCACAGAATAAAGGAGTCATTTCAGATATTGTGATTATTGATAAATTGATAATCAAAGCAACGTTTTGGTTTTATAGTTGGCAACAAACCAAAAACACAGGTGCCAACAATTTATCTGTTTGGTGTTTGCTTATAAAGTAATAAGATGCACCGTCAATAAGTTTTGCTTTCCCTCACAATCATTTTACCCTCGCAGTAAGTTTTGTGTTCCCTCGCAATAAGTTCTGACCAAAGAAATAAGATGTACCATCTCGCATGTAGATGATGCGGCATTATACGGCAGTAAATTCCAGTCCTTGTATTTGATTGGCCAAGAGTACTGTCCAAGAATAATGATATTTAGTATAACAGCACTGAGATGCTTCAGTATAACTGTCACTCCAACTGTTCGTGTTTGTGGCTTTTCAAATAGTGGTGGCAATTTTGATTAATCCCAGTGACTCAGTGACCCAGTGAGTGGCGACAAATTAGCATCTTTTATGTTATGAGTGAGTAAAAACTGAGTCAAAATATTGACTGAACTGATTTGTTAAAAACACAGTGTCATTCACACACAGTGTAGGGTAGGTTACTTTAAAAAAGTAATATATAATTAGATCACTTTTCTGATTACTTAATTGAAAAAAGTAATCACATTACTAATAACTTTACTTTTAAGTTACTTTCTAAAACAATTTTCGCTTAAAAATGTTTTTGTTTTTCCACTCAACAAATTCAAAATAATGCCTATTTTCTTCTTGTTCATTGTCGCACACTATTCAGCTGTCACAGAAACGCAACCAGATGTCAATTTGAACATACAAATTCTAATTTTTTATTTTATTAATACATTAATTGTATTACTGTAACCCAAGTTATGTTCTTAAAAGTATTTTTTTTTCATTGAAAGTCAGTAACTGTAATCTGATTACAAGAATTTTAAATGTAACGTGTTACTCTACTTTTTGTGCATAAAAGTAATTAGTAACTAACTAATACCCAACATTGCTCACAACCAAAACAATCAAAGTGAATGAGAATGATTTGTTTTCTTAAAACGGTATTTGAAAAACACCAGTTTGTTTAAGAATGAAACACCATTAGTTTGAAATCAGAGTATGAGAGCAGCGCAGAGAGCGAGTTTTGCTTGAAGCTTTGGCTTGTTTTGGAACTATTCTTGCTGGTGGATTAGAAATGTACAAACCAACTGGCTAGTTTTTGTCAGAAACTTTGAAAGGTTGTTCAA
This sequence comes from Xyrauchen texanus, assembly GCF_025860055.1. Classification (NCBI taxonomy): domain Eukaryota; kingdom Metazoa; phylum Chordata; class Actinopteri; order Cypriniformes; family Catostomidae; genus Xyrauchen; species Xyrauchen texanus. The sequence goes on along the minus strand of NC_068309.1, from coordinate 27,890,239 downwards.
TATTATTTACTGGTGTGATGTATTACAGCAATATCACACTTGGAATCATACTGTTGGTCTGAATATCAGGATGGCTGATTACCTGTGGAAGATCAACAACAGTTTTTAACTACAGCGTTTACATGATTTGATGTTCAGTTTAAAGAAATGCTGTATATAAGCTGAACTGAAAACATGATACAGCATTCATAATGTTAGGGTTGTTGGTGTCATACCTTCTCTCTGTGATGCCTTCACCACTACATTATGTCTGTCTGAGGTCATGGGTCAAGGAAAGCACCATGTGTTGTAATTCAAGATAGAGCAGCGAGAAGCGGATCATAGGTCAAAGGATGTTGAAGCACTGTCACATAAAGAGTCATCTTTCTTTCTCTCCGCTAATGCCTGAATGTCTCTTGTTTTTCTGCCAATCTACACCTAAATTGCAAAAAATCTAAATCTGCATTTTTTTGTTTTATCCTGCACAAAAACATCATCTCTACCTTCAGTTCTTTATGGTGTTTTCATTGGACAAAAGAATAGGAAGTAAGCCAAGCTGGCTCCTCATGAATCTTTAACCGGGAGTTTGTTTTGTCTTATGAATGTAATTAATGCATAATTAATATTTAAAGATTGCCTCATTTATCAAATTTAACCACTTTAACCACTCACCACAACTGAGTTGACTCATAAAACTCGAAGAACAAACAGATGAGGAGAGCGGAAGATTAATGAGGTTGGGTCTTAATTACTGGCAGGTTGTAATAGTTTCTTTTATTGAATGCGGATTCCCTTGGACCATCAGGAAACAGGTCAGTAGACCAGGGTCTGTTCAGCTTGCAGTCTGGCACAGGAGCCTGAACAGGGTCTCCGGTGGCCCTCATGTTCTGGCCTCCTGTGATAGGACTGAGAATAGTGACACATTTATTGTCCCCTTTCACATGTGGCCCTTGTGCAAAGAAGCCATTTTTGGTGGTTTGAAAACTGGCTTTACATTTCAATTGAATATGTGGGCCTAATAGGAGCACTGACAAATAATTGTGTTCTGTGAACATTTTTAAACACAGTTCCATTTTAGGTTAAAATGTATATGAATTTTTAAGGGAACATGTGTATTTTAGATGTTGTGAATTTTTACCATTTTTATTTATTTTTTATTATTATTGAAAGCATAAATATTAAATTTCTCAATTAATGTGATTAATCAGGGGTCAGGCAACCAGAAAGGAGGGTCCAGGGAGGGGGCTGAGTCAGGCGGCCTGACAGGAAGGTCCAGGAAGGGTGTGGGGTCTGGCAGCCTGGGAGGCAGCTCAAGGTAAAGGGTGGGGCCCGGTGGCCTGGGAGGAGGGTCCAGGTAGGGGGCAGGTTCAGGCGGCCTGAGAGGAGGCTTGAGGACAGGGATGAGGTCAGGCAGGGCGGTGGCGGGCACTGGGGAACTGACAGACTGAACCTGTCCAGTTTCCCGTCAATGGCCACAGGGAACTGGAGAGGCGACTCTAGGATGGGAGAGAGGACAGATGGCTCCAGGACCGGAGTGAGGTAAGGCAACAGGAAAATGGCCTCTGCCGTTGTAGGCACTGGCAGTGACAAGGGAGCAACATCAGTGGCCGTGGGCATGGCAGTGACAGGGGAATAACCACTGTGGTCATGAGCACAGGCAGTGACAGGGGAATGGCCTCGTGGCCGTGTGCAAAGGGAGCGGTAGGTGAACGGCCTCCATGGCCCTGAGCACTGGCAGCAACAGGGGAATGAACTCCTTGGCTGTGGACGATGGTAGCGGCAGGGGGACGGCCTCCGTGGCCATGTACGCTGGCAGTGGAAGGGAACGGCCTCCGTGGCCATGAGCACTGGCTGCGACTGAAGAGTAGGGTCCCTCCTCCTCCTCCTCTTCCGGGCAGTGAGAAGAAAACTCCTGGTTAAAGATTCATGAGGAGCCAGCTTGGCTTACTTCCTATTCTATTGTCCAATGCAAACACCGTAAAGAACGGAAGGTATGGATGATGTTTTTGTGAAGGATTAGAAATGCAGATTTAGATTTTTTGCGATTTAGGTGTAAATTGGCAGTGAGAAGCACTGCTGCAGTAATGGCCACCACCTCATGGTGGTCAGCAGCAGGCCCCTCCGACTCCTGGTGGACAGCAGCGAGCCTCTACACCTCATGGCAGTCAGTGAGCACCCAGGGGACTCTCAAAGGAGTTAAAATGGTCCTTGAGAGCAGAGTTGTTGTAGTTCAGGCTGTCTGCTGTTCTGAAGAACTCGCTGACAAAAACCCTCACATCCACCTCCCCCTGACAGAGGGAACGAAGCCGGGTGAGCTAGGCTGAATGCGTCTAATGGACCCCCAGGGAGTGGGAGATGGAAAAAGAAGATGTCCATCGCCTCTGCTGAGTCCAAAAAATGGCCAGTTCGTTCTGTCAGGTTTGGTTGAGGAAATGGCAGGACTCAAATACAGAGGGATATATTTAACAAAAATAAACAAAAACTACCCTGAAAGGGAAAAACAAACACAGTCCAGAGCGACAACACAATGACGGACTGGGCTGGAAAGAGGAACCAACAGAAATCCGACTGGAGAGGAACAAGACCAACAGAGACCTATCAGTTGACATAAATACAAGCAACATCCCACAACGAACTGGCACCAGATAGAGCACAAAAGGAGATTATAAAGGGAGAGATAAATCAGGAGGGAAATGAGGAAAGCAGGTGAAACCGATAAACTAATAATCAAACAGGTAACAAGGCAAACGAGAGGGTGGGGTTATCATTGAAGACAAGACAGACATGAATGCACAAGGAAATGAGAAAATACAAAACCAAGTGCATTCACATAACACGAGACAAAACACAAGTGTCTGGACTCAGCCAGAGAGTATATAAACCAAATCAACTGAAATGGCTAAATCTAGACACAAGACATAAAACAGGCATAGAATATGTACATTTCAGGGCTCTGCCGCAAAGGGGAAAAAACCCAAAACTAAGGGCAGTACCCTAACACAGATGTGCACATGAACATATGAATTCATATTTTAAATGTATTATACCTAAATAATATATATATATATATATATATATATATATATATATATATATATATATATATATATATACATTTATATTATATTTAAGAAATGTGTGTAACCCAAGTAATGTACTTAATAGTAATTACCTATAAAGTCAGTAACAGTAAACTGATTACTAGAATTTAAAATGTAATATTACATTACCTTTTGCCTTAAATTACAGTAAGTAGTTAATTTGTTCATTCAGCCTAACATCTACATTTGTATTCTATGGAAGACAGTAATATTTTGGACAGTAAATATATCATTATACTTTTGTTTTTGAGAATATAAAAGTTATTTTTATTATCTGTTCACTATGTCAACCTCATGTCATGACTGTGACTCATCTCATCCTGTTCTCTCAGTTCTCCATTTCTAGTCACTGGAGACCATTGTAAGGGTTCTTCCATCAGGCTGGCTAAAGTGGGGATTAAGTAGGGCATTTCTCCTTGTCAATATATAATCATTGAACTCAGCTGGGATGACATAGATCTGTTTCCTCAGTGAGTGAGTGATTGTGCTCGTCTATCAAAGGCTGTGATGCACCAAACCACTGATTTATGCCCCCACTTCTGTCCCTGTTGTTGTTCTTTTCTCTGTGCGTGGATGTCGAGGGAGATGCATCGGAATACTGGCATGCTGTCTCGTTTAATAATCAGTGATAATAAATTTAGGCTGGAATTGAATAAGCTCACTGAATTCCCTAGGTGTTGGGGGTTGGGGTGAGGGGGTGGATGACACATTGGGGTGCTTGGATATGACCCAGTTTGCATGTATCTGACTGAACATGATTGAAAAGTCATTTCACAAGAGTGATTTTCAAGCAAACATACTGAGTTTGCTTATGAAACTTAAAATTGACATTAAACTTTTAATAAAAAAAGTATGTGACTGTGTCAAAAACAGACTCTCTATACGTATTGCGGCAGATCCGAGGTGAAATGTCCATTGTGTGACTCTTCAAAGGAGTTAAATTTTCTCCTAAACAGATGAGGTTATGATTGAGTTTTATATTAACAAAACCTACCTACCTACCATAAACCTTCAACCTAAACCTAATTGATAGTGCCATAAAATCAAATGTGATATGAAAAAGAATTGTGTGAGGAACAGGGCAAAACATTTTATGAACTGATAATCTGATATTTGACTCCTGATTTTTGTGAAAGTCTATAAAAGTAGTTGTTGTGATACGTACAGCGACATACAAATCTGTTACATTTCGCAAAAATGGGATAGTAGCATGATTCTAAAGCATGTGTAACATTAGGTTCTTGGAGAGAAAGAGAGGAGACACAGGAATAAATATTTAAATCATTTAATAACAATCGCTGGAGTAGATCAAATACTGGAGTGCAAACAAATGCTGGAGTGGAACAAACAATAAATCTCAATATGCAAACTTAACACAACATAACACTTCAAGGACTGACAATTGAATGAACAGAACTACATGGTATATATACACAAAGAGCTCAATGAGGGAATGGAATACAGGTGAGGATGATGAGGAGTAGATGGAAGTGATAAGGGCAGTGCACTATGGGAGATGTAGTTTTGAGGAAAACTTAAAATAAGAGTCCTTGAAGAACATGAGGGAGGCAGACTGTAACACTATTGGCACTTTTTCACTGCACGTTAAGGTTCTACTCAACTTGACTCTTTATGTCACATTTAGTATCGGCTCAGCTCACTTGGAACCTCGACCGAGGTGGTACTAAAAAAAGTACCAGGTACTATGCACAGTGGAAAAGCCCCAAAAAGCGAGCAGAGCAGAGTCGAGTCAAGTCGAGTTGTACCGTGCAGTGGAAAAGCCCCATAAGAGACCAGGTTGCAATTAACTCATAGAGTCATTTTTCTAACACAGAGAAAAAATTTGAATGCACTAACATCCAAAATTTAAATTTTTCATGCCTTGAATTAAAATCAAAGTGGTGCCAATGTTACAACCTGCAGTTATAAAATTTTGACCACTTTGAATTTAATTACAGATGAAGAAAATATGTTTTAAAACTCTGAAAAAATCAAGTTAAATGGATGGAAACAAATATGTTATTATAACATAATGATGAACATTTAACAGTGAACAGGTAGTTTTAGATTAAGACTGGATGTGCTGTGTTATAAGAGTGCTGATATTTAGTATATCAGTACTAGGACAGTTCCCTGTTTGTATCACTCTGCTTGTGTTCATGCAGTTCCTGATAGATTGGCCTGCTGAATCTGATTTGGCTTCATTTGGAATTACACTGTTTAAGCAAAAATAGTAATGCTATCAGTCAGTTCAAATTATTAATCATGATTAATCACATACTTATTTAATTAGATTTTGAAAGTGCTGAAATTGTTCTCTACACTTTTAGACACATTTTTGAAACAAAGCCTTTCACAGTATAAAGAAAGAAATGCACTGAAATAGACCCAACTCAAGTAACATTAAACGTCTTGCAAAGTCTGAGTGGGAGGTTGACTAATTGAAAGAACTATAGTTGTATATTCATTGCAATGAGCATTAAATATCTTAAACTTTCATCACCAGCACAGACTGCAACAACAATTCTGAAGCAGCATTCATGATTCTCATCAGGGTGTCGATGCCAACATCATGCGCCACTTTGAACTCCACATGAAAAGTGCTTGTAAACGTCTCATTCAGCAGTTTTGTGATAGTTAAGACTTGACATGCTTTTGTGGTAGTTAAACTGCATCTTAAGCAGGCTGCAAAGTACTTGATTTCAATCACAAGTCCTATCTTGGCTTGTTTTGTACAACAAATAACGTTAAAAGGTCGTTTCCCCACCCTTTGATCACTGACACGGAAGCGCTGTTGTGTGTGTTTGTGGTGTCTGCATCAGTGTAATGACTCTGGGCGAACACATTGCAAAAGCACCCCTCCTACTCTGACAAGTATTTATGCTGGATTATGCTTTGTAAACAGTAAATATATTAATTGCAATTAGGAGAAATTAAAGCATTACATTTTATTATATATTTAATTAATTAGAACTATAGCATTGTAGTTAATGCGTTAACTATGACAGCTCTAAAAAATAGCCAAAAAAGCCCATATTGTTTCTAAAATGTAAGTTACTTTATATAATAACTTGTTGTTTATAGAACTGTCGTAAATATAAAAGCAATATCACATTCAAAATCATGCTGTTGCACTGAATATCAGCATGCCTGTGATTCCCAGCCATGTCAATATTCAGTACAGCACATGCTATTTACGTATGTGATATTGATTGAAATGTCTGTAGTGCTCCAAATTTTCAGTTCTACATTTACCAGTTAATTAAGTTGATATTTCTGGACAATGTTTGAATTAGTATATATATACAAATCTTAAACAAGGGGATGAAAAGGAGGGACAAATGAGTGAAAGAAAGATAGACGTTAGGGCTGGGCGATTAATAAAATGTTATTTTCAATTACAATTTTGGCTTCCAACGATTATGAAAACAAGATACTCGAGAAAAAATGATTATTGTGCCGCATTCCATTTTGCAATGAAACACCCACCGGGTGATGCCATTAAAGCATCCTTTATTAAAGTTCAAATAATAAGGAAGCAGGTAATGAAAATAAACTCAGAAACTGGTATTTCTCTGTATGGTCTGCGCCGCGTCTATGAGTTGCGTGAAGTGACCGGGGAAGAGATTGAATGTTCTCCTGACTGATGCAAACTCTGGGGCGGGGATCCTCATCACTCGTGTGTGTTTGCTGCAGCTAGATTATAACGTGATGCTCACGAAGTAGAATCATAATATACGTGTCACATTCACGATGTGTATCTCAACACCTCTAGTTAAAGATGGATCTAAGTGAACATAAAGGTGTAGTGTTTCCCTATTATACACTGGAACAAAATAAGTTTTTGATTTAGACTTTTGGCTTGTTTTTCAAAATAATACCTAAAACTCCTTTAAAACAACGTACATTTATTTTAGGAGCTATACTGCAGAAGAAAGAAAATTGTTATTGGAGAATGTTTAATCCAGTATTTAATCAGGGCTCGACATTAATGCTTGTCCAGGACAAGTGGATTTTAGAAGGGGCAAGTGAAAGAGAATTTTAGTTGCCAGACCGAAAAAGCAAGATTAAAATGACAGCAACGAAAAAATAACTGGCTATATTTGTGATAGCCTACACTGTAAAAAGAAATGCTGTAAATTGACTACCAAAATCCTACAGCAAACTACTGTATTCTTAAATACAGTAGTTTGCTGTTAAAAATTTAGCATTCTGGGAGATCAAGAGCTGTCTCACTGTTAACTGACTAGTTTTACAGTAAATAACTGTTGTATGCAAGGCATTAGGGGGAAATGAACATTCAAAATCATGATATCATCTTGGTGAAAGCTAGTGACATTTTGAAATGAATATTTAAAAAAACTCCATGAAAATACAAGATTGTGGCACATGATTGTTGTTCATGATGTTTCTGATCAACTCCTCTCTGTTCTTTATCATCTCACATTAGCATTTACTTGTCTGTATTATTAAATGCATTGTGGGTTATAATGGTGAAATACCCATAAGCCTTTGCGCTTGAATAAATATGTATGCTTTGGCAATGCATTGGGGCTACAAAAAATGTAAAAATAAAAATAAACACGTACAAAATTTTGAATTCAGACTTAATAGAAGTCTTAGTTTAATTAGTGTTGTTGTTTTTTTATCAATAGTTGTGTTTCGTTTAAAGTCACCATTACGGTGACTAGTGTTCTCTTGAATTGGCATCTTGGACCTTCCTTATTATTATATTATTTTATTCCAGCCTGTCAATTTTTGTTTTAGTAAAACACTAGTTGTTGCACTGTGCTACTTGGAAGACAAAATCTAAGGTCAGACTGAATGTCTGTTTCTACCTTGCAAATGCACTATATGTGGCAATAATGATGCATTCCACATAAAGACATTAAATCAAAAACAGTAAAGGATATTTCAGAAACATTATATCAGCAACTTACAGCATAACACATGTTGTTATCAAGACACACAGAAATCAATGGTGACAATAAACAAATATTGTTTTACGTAAAAAAGTAAAAGCTGAACATTAAAATACAAGTCATTTAGACTGCAACAAAAACAACGTCAAAATAAACCAGCTAGTAATAATAAAATCTAAGTAATTTCTACATGCCGTAGTGCATGCTGGGAACTTCAGCAACAGTACATAGTATGTAATTTGACAGCTATATGCTGCTAAATTACAGTTGTATACTGTAGCTGTAAAAACAGTATCTAGCTGTTAATTTCTACAACAGTAAAACACCGTATTTTTACAGTATGATGCTGGCGATTACAGCTTTATGCTGTGTTTGCAAAAACAGTAGCAAACTTTCAATTTCAGCTACAGCAAGACACCGTTAATTTCACAGTTACTTGCTGCCAGTTCTTTACTGTTTTTTGACAGGAAAATCTTTAACAGTGTAGGACTGCCACTTATTAGAAAGTTAATATTCTTATTCTGCTGTTGAAAATAGTGCAGAGCATGTCATTTTATAATTTGCTAGTGATCTAGTAACGGCCACGCCCTGTTTGATTGACAGGCTGCGTATGTGTGTGTGCTGAACATGCTTGCGCTAAGGTGCACCTGCAGTCAAATTCTGCCAAAATACCCATCTTGGTGAGATATTCATGTAAACACAATGAGTTATGTCTAAAGTGAACGTAAACAGGAGGGAAAAAAGTGGATTTGTATTAAAAAGTCACGACTTGTGAGTATAAAATAAACTAAAAGACCTGCTGCCGTCTAGTGTGTCATTACAATAATCAAACAACCACAACAAGAAAACTATTCTTCCATAATGAACATACTAGTTAATTGTTATTATTTGTTGTGGTTTTGAAGCTGGTATTGATAATTGTCAAAGTTCACTACAGACCACTGAAATTTTGGTATTGTGATCATGTATAGATTTTATTGTACATGGTAGATCTTGATGCAGTAACGTGATGAAAAAGTAGATCTCATTCCATAGAATTATGAACATCTCTGCTGTAAATGGCGGGGATGGAGGCTTTTCTTTATTTGTCTACCACACGTAACATAAAATAATAATTATCATGTGACAATAGCCTCCTCCCCTACCCACTGCAGTTTACATTAAATTCAAGGAAATCCACTGTTAAAAAGACAAGTTTATTTTTTAAAGTTCAATAAATGCACAATGTTTCCAAAGTCAGTGTGTAATCGTGTTAAATAATCCTGATCTCAATATTAACCTAAATATTCGTGATTATGATTTTTGCCGTAATCGAGCAGCCCTAATAGAAATATGCTTGGGCACCCTCTCTAGGTTCCTTGAACTAATGGAGACATGGCTAATGGGTTAATTTAATTCCACTAGGCAGCACACTCTGTCTTGTTGCTAACAATTAGCTGGGAATGGGGTTGTTAATTTTTAATGACAAGAAAGGTAAAGGGGAAAACAGAGGAAAAGCCTCTTGCACTTAGCAGAGCTTCCAGCGGCCAATGTGGCGCTTAACATCCACTTTCATTATTTTCCTTTACTCTACCATTAATTTACTGATATAAGGGTATACTTTAGAAAACAAAATGCTCCTAAGCAATCTTTTGCTTTATCTTTTATGAAGATTTGATGTTTGGTTTCTGTTCTTGACATTTGCCAGGGGATATCAGAATCAAGGGTGATTACATATTCAGGTAAGACTGTCATTTAAGAATCAACCATTGAAAAGCCCATATCAGTCACCACTAATCTGAATATTTGCTGAAATGTTTGTCTAGATTGTCATACTTTGGAAAGTTGATTAAATCTATTACAGATATACTTATAAATCACTTTTATTTGATTAGTCACTTAGAATTGTGTGCCTTAAAATAGTTTAGGTGAGGAATGGGAATCAATTGATTAATTGTCTCTTACAAGACTGTGTAAGAATTTAAATTTATGCTCTCCTATAGTGCAGGATTGGATTGTGAAAATGCCCTGTAAACAAAATCAGTATCGATTACTCAAGTAGTACATTACTGCACACCTGTAGGCATGTCAGCATGAACTCTTCCACTCTCAGGGCAGATATCTAACCCTTGCTACCAAATAATGGTCCCTATTTCATTGGTATCTATCCCTCTCAAGAACTCAATAGCCTTGATTTGTATAACATCCACATTGATGCTCAAGCCCCTTCACTCACTGGTACATTAAAATGTTTGTTATTGTAGATATCAGCACTTCAGAGACCATTAAAAGGAAAGACATTGACAGTATTATTAAGCAGTTGAAACCGGAAGAAAGGAACAGAGGGGTGCACTAGTTTCTCCATCATCACTGTTTATTTCATAAAGCAAGTGCAACAGTGAACTAGGGTGACTTTCAGAAGAGTTTTTACTTTTATAAGAGTTAAAGGGGTCATGACATGAAGAATCTAATTTTCCTTGATCTTTTGACATATAAGAGGTCATTGGACTAAAAAAACATGCTGTGGGTTTCAGAACTCAAAACATCCTCCTTGCTTTAAAAAGAGCTAAAATGACTCGTTCTCTATATTGTGATGTCACACCGTGGTAGATATTTGCATCTGACCATCTTCACAACAACATTCTAATTGGCTATTCTAATGGTATTAAAATTGCTGAGGTTCCTCCTTTTCGGCTATCTGATCTTTTTGAATGGGTCTTGACATTCCTTATATATAAGACCCATTCAAAAAGATCAGATAATAATTTTAATCATTATTAAAATTTTTACATTTGACAGTAAAACTACATGTATTGTCTTTTTAAATATGTATATAAAAAAATGGCGTTACCCACTAGTTAACCAATTAACGTTTTTTTTTTTTTTTACTGTTGCATTTTTACAGTCTTTTACCATTAAAATTACGGATTTTTTTTAACAGTGTAGGTATGAATTTGTTGTTGTTTTATGTTATGTGGCTTTAAATGTGTTGTCATATGATGTTACAGAAATATTGACCATTATATACAGGTTTTTAAAGGTTAATACATAGTTCAACCAGAAAAAGTTGGTCTCAAACAGGTTTGCTCTCATTGTAACAGTTAAGTTCTATTATAAATGTTACAACAGGGATAAGCATTCAGGTGTTCTTATTCTGGATGATAGTGCCTTGACTTTTAGAAAACGTCCTAATTTACTGAATAATTAGCAGATCCCTATGATTATCTGAGGCTAATCTTGGATAAGCTTTCTTGGATTTGACAGGGCAATACTAGCAGAGGCAATCAAGGAAATTTCCGGTCTAAATAGGTAAGAGAGACTCACTCGTGAACATGAAAATGACTGGCATTCCTTCCTTACTTATCACTATTGCGACCCTTAGCATGGGAACTTAACACTAGGTTACTCCAGGGAGAACTGTCTGTTAAATGAGGCCAATTACCTGCTTGGAAGCACCAGCAGGTATGTCTTTTAGTGTGTCTTATTCCATACAATCAGACATGTGATTATGCACATACAACCTGCATCCCTCTTAAAGGGATAGTTAACCCAAAAATCATTTACTCGCCCATTTACTTTGTTGTTCAAACCTGAATGATTTAAATTGTATTTATTTATTTAAATGTTTTTCCATATTGCACAAAAGGAGATATTAGGAGATGTTCATTTTCATTGAATGGATAAAAATGGCAATAAATGTAAATGGTGACTGACAGTGACTATCATTTTTTTCTAAATAATTCATGTCGCTAACTTACAGAGTGAGGCCTCACTAAGTCATGCCGATCACAAAGATTTGTTGAAGCAGATACTGACAACATATTGGATCGTCTCCCACTCAAACAATACAACCGACATTTAACCAAAAATAAATAAAGCACACTATGAATTCACTGAACAAACTCACACATGCACACACACACACACACACACACACACACACACACACACACACACACACACACACACACACACACACACACACACACACACACACACACACACACACACACAGGTTAGGCCAGTGTTGATCAGAGGCTGTTGAAGTGTTTACAGACAGACAGGGTAGATGAATAAATGATGGCATTGATGTATAATAAATGGCACTGCTTCGTTACACATTCTCACAGTCAGGAGAGCATTCCAGAGGGCAGTGAGGGATGGACGCAGCAGCTCCCGGCAAGCTAACATCATCAACATGCGCCTAACAAACGCTCTGCTCATTGTTTAAGCGTGGGCGGTCGGGTCAAGAAACCTTGTTGTTTTCTAATGCTAATATTTACATCTAAAGGAGATGAAAGTGCTAATTCTTTGTCAATACAGCAAATGTTTTGCTCAGAAGATGGTACAAGCATCAGGAATGTAAAAGTGATTCAAAAGTCTGTTATGTTTTTTTCACTTTGTTAATCAGTTGGTAAATCTGCAGAGGAAAATTGTATTGCTTAGAAGTTGCACACCTTTGCTTAACCCTTCTGTATTGTGAGAACATTTCAAACAGCTTTCAAACAGCTGTTCTGTTGGGGTCAAAAAGGACCCGGTAGAGTATAGTAGATATATAGCACACCTTCATTCATCTGGAAAGAGCGCCACCTACTGTATATGTCGCTGGTTTCACAATGCTTTTACAGTAGACTCTGTTTACAGTAAATCCTTCATTTTGAGAGAAAAATGCTTATAATTGGAATATTTAAACATTGATAAAAATGAACAAAACCCCCCATATACCTCTATTGAAAACGTCAAAATTGACATATGTTAGAAACAGGATCTCATTGTGATTTTTCTTTCCTATGATGCGTTTTGAAAACCCTCTTTTCTCTGAATTTGTGTTGTAGTATGCTCTTCTCTAAGGGGGTGTTCATTTTGTGGCTCCCTATGGCGTGAGTCTTTAATCTCTCCACCTCCTGGCCTCATCCTTTCCTAATCCTCTTTACTGAGAGAAAAGATGAAAATGATATTCTCTTCCCATCTGTCAGTAGTTTGAAACTTCTGTAAAACCTGAGCACTGACCCAACATTTTCGAACCGCTAACACTACTTAGGGTTTTAGAAGAAAGAGTTTTCGAGTCAAATTTAGTAGGAAAGACATTCAGAATATTGCCAACATCCACAAATAAACAAACGTCACGCAGGCTGAACAACCACGCTTGCTTGTGTTTGCTGAGGAAAGATTTGCATAGCAGTAAAAATATCATTTAAAGTGGAAAATTTGTATTCCAGCTCAAATATACTCAATCATATCAAAATTTCTTTCTCAGCTGCATGAAATGGGGCTGTTGTTACTTTGTAAAATGGGGTATGTTAGTATTTGCTTTATTTGAATTCTGAGGCTTGTGTTATCCAGGGATAAGTATATTCTGAAGCTTAACAAAACAATTTCAAAGGAGCTGAAATTCTTGCATCAAACTTGTTTCATTGGAGGGCACCAGTGATGTGATTTTGTGGTGTTATCTCTATCTGAAAAGCATTTGACTGCATCATCTCTGACTCCTTTTGTAGAGAGCACACCTGTGCAGAATGTTTAAATGCTGTTGAGTCGCTGCTGGAAAAACATCTTAAACCAGCCTAAGATGTCTTGGCTGGTCGGTTTGCTGGTTTAGAGAGATTTTTGGCACTTGTCATCTGGTCAGCCTTGGAGACCAGCTAGACCACCCGAAGACCAGCTTCGTGCAGTTCCTGAGTGAATGACTATGACAAGCCAGTTCTTTTGAATCTATAGTGCCACCAGTTTTGTGTGGTTCCTGAGTGAATGACTTTGACAAGCCAGTTCTTTTGACTCTACAGTGCAACCAGTGCAGTGTGGTTTCCTAACAAAAGAATATTAAGGCCCGATGAACTTCCAGAGAAGTTCTTCTTCGTTCTTCATTAAGGGGTAAATATAAGTTATAAACAGCTGAGCAATGGTATATTGTTTGAGAACATTCAGACACCCTCTGCACTGCTGTGGGAGGCATTTAGAGGAGTAATAAGAGGACATTACATGTAAAACTAAAAATATGTTTTCACTGATTTTATGCCTTTGTTGATATGAGTAGAATTCACATGAGATCAGTCAAATAAGCTGTTTTAACCACACAATGATGATTTGAAGTAATATACTGTATATGCAGCAGATCCTGTTTAATTTGTTTTGTTTACATTCTGAATTCATGATGCTAAGCGCTAACAAGCTATACATATAATATGCGCCGATTACACTGTTATTGTAATTTATGATGACACTGATACAACTGCAAAGATGGGTGTATAAAAGAGTGTTAATTTGCAGAATAAAGACAAAAGATTGATGATAAGAGAGGCATATTTTACTTAGGGCAGATGTGAGAATGGCTTTGCTGCAGATGGCACATGAGCAAAGGGGCACATGAGATTATTTGACTTGATTCCTTTTGTAGAATAATTAAACAAACAAAAAATTGCATGACATGTTCTTGGGAAATGTCTCTATGCGAACGATCGTACAGATACAGGTTCATGTGTGTTCATGTTGAATACTGACTGAACAAGGAAAACAAAGTAGTAGGTGGAGCTTCAGGTCACGCCTACCGATGACGTGGACCAATGACAGTAAGAATGATGTCATACCCATTCATTCTTCAATTTCGGATGAAGTATATTGGGCCATTATGAACCAGTTCTTTTGAATATACAGTATGAAATGCACAGCGTGACCAGTATTTAGATTCAGATTCACAAACAGATGATTCTTATGAGCAGATTCTTTTTAGTGAATCTGACTTTCGCCATGTCCAGCTCGAAATGAACCGATAACGCTTATTGTGTTATTTCATGCAATAGTTAAGGCTCCTTACAGTTAAATCAGTTCAGTTACTGACTGTTTGATCATATGACATGTACAGATGTGGCCAAAAGTATTGGCAGTGACATAATTTTTGTGTTTTGCAAAGTTTGCTGCTTCAGTATTTGTAGATCATTTATTTCACGTTTCTATGGTATACTGGAAAACAATAAGCGTGTCATAAGTTTTAAAGGCTTTTATTGGCAAAACCATTCAATATATGACAAGAGTCAATATTTACAGCGTTGACCCTTGTTCTTCATAACCTCTGCAATTCACTCTGGCATGATGGATATCAGCTTCTGTTCCAAATCCTGACTGATGGCAATCCATTCTTGCCTTATTAGTGCTCGGAGTTGATCACAATTTGTGGGCATCTGTTTGTCCACTCGCCTTTTGAGTATTAACCACAGGTTCTCTATTGGTTGAAGATCCAGGGCTTTGCCTGGCCACGGATCCAAAATTTCAATGTAATGGTCTCCGAGCCACTTCATTATCACTCTTGCCTTGTGACATGGTGCTCCATCATGCTGGAAAATGTACGGATCATCAACAAATTGCTCCTGGATCGTTGGGAGAAGTTGCTTTTGCAGGACGTTTTGATACCATTCTTTATTCATGGCAGTGTTTTTGGGCAGAATTGTGAGAGAACCCACTCCCTTGGATGAAAACCCCACATATGGATGGTCTCAGGATGCTTCACTGTTGGCACAACACAGGACTCATGGTAGCGTTCACCTATTTTATCGATTTTCCAGATGTCCCAATCAGTCAGAAGGGGGCTTCATCAGAGAAAATAACTTTTCTGCTGTCCAATCCTTGTACTTCCTGCAGAATTTCAGTCTGTCCTTGATGTTTTTCTTGGAGAGAAGTGGCTTCTTTGCTGCCCTTCTTGATACCTGGCCATTGTCCAAAAGTCTTCGCATCTCTGTGTGTGCAGATGCACTCACACCAACCTGCTGCCAATATTGAGCAAGCTCTGCACTGGTGGTGAAACAATTCCGTAGCTGACTCCTCAGGAGGAGACAGTCCTGGCACTTGCTGGACACTCCGGGACGTCCTGAAGCCTTCTTCACTGCAGCTGAACCTCTCTCCTTGAAGTTCTTGATGATCTGGTAAATGGTTCTTTCAGGTGTAATATTCTTTGCAGCAATTTCCTTGCATGTGAGGGCATTTTGATGCAAAGCGATGATGGCTGCACGTCTTTCTTTAGAGATAAACATTGTGAACAAGAACACAATGATTGGAAGCACTTCATCCCTCCTTTTATAGCAATCAGTTTGCTCTTATAATCCAATCAGAATGATAGTGTGATTTCACCTGACTAGTACTCGTTCACACTTTCACATGTGCTGCTGATATGATTAGTGAAATGATGTTAGCTGGCCATTTTGTGCCAGTGCCATAAAACAGTGAAATTTGGGTTTTGTGATGAAGTAAATTTTTTTGGCCAATGAATCTTTTTGTAATTATTTAAAAAGCATCTGATCACTCTGCACAATAATCTAGAAACAATGTGAATCAACACCACAACAACTGAAGCAGAAAACTTAGCAAAACACAAAATTGATGTCACTGCCAATTCTTTTGGCCTCGGCTTGTAATAGGAATTTGACAAAAACAAATGAATGAATAAAATATTTATTAGCAAATTTTTTTTGTTTAGAATTCTTATTTAATAAATAGTTAAAGTAGGACCTACTTTCGGATTGCATTTATGCCTCTAAAAGGTTTTTGAAGTCAATAAAACACCTGTGTAAACACATCTTTTGCAAGAATTGTATTAACTTTATCTCTGATTTGTTATATCTGCTCTGTTCAAATTGGAAATTATCTCATGTATTTCTTATTTCCAAATATTTATTTCTCAAAAGTAAGAATTATAAATGAAACTGTTAAGGAATCGGAATCGTTATGAGGAGTTGGAATAGGACCTGGAATCCTTAAATTTCTTACGATTCCCATCCCTAGAGACCAGCTTGTCTTGGCTAAAAGTCCAGCTAAGACTAGAAAATCTTATCAGTAGAGGTTTTTAAGATTTTTTGGTCGGCTGTGACTCAGGTGGTAGAGCGGGTCAGCTGCCAATCGCAGGGTTGGTGATTTGATTCCTGGCGCACACGACTCCACATGCCGAAGTGTCACTGGGCAAGACACTGAACCCCAAGTTGCTCCCAATGGCAGGCTAGTGCCTTGCATGGCAGCTCTGCCGTCATTGGTGTATGTGTGTGAATTGGTGATTGGGACACAGTGTAAAGTGCTTTGGTAATCTCTAAGGTTAAAAAAAGCGCTATATAAATGCAGACCATTTGCAATATTTACAATTTATTTGGAATTCATATAAAAGAGGTTAATTAGTAAACATGCATTTTTGTAACTGATGCTAAGCCATTTTTTTTTTTGAAACTGAAGAAATCCTATTTGTTGCCTAGTTGCACAACTGGACCACAAATGGCAGAGCAGAACAGAGTGAAAGAAGGGTTAGATGATCAAAGAAGCTGCACTGAGGGTAAGATGAGGACAGGGTCTGGCTGTAACTATCTTTATTAGTTTGATTGGCTTACCCCTATAGCAACCACCTCTTCTCTCTCCTGACTCTCTTTCCCACCCCCCTAGACATGCCATATGAAGAGCGTCCAGGGGGCCTCCACCCCCAGGACTGCCCCAAGAGGGTCACGAGGAGGTCCTGTCAGCTAGAAAGCCTGCCACCAGTTGCTGGGCTTGAACCATAGGGGTGGTGTTTCCCCACCTAATTAGATGCTCAGCCTAGTCATTACACTAGAGTTGAGTTGACACAGAACAAAGTATTTCTGTGTTGCTGTGTTTTGGGTATTTTCCTAATGTCTCAGTGTGTTTGAGAGGGGCTGTTGAAAGGAGAACGGGTGTGAGGGGTGAAGGGGGTCAGCTGTGGAACAAGAACTTTTTTACGAGTCTTGCTTCCCCTTTGACCTCAAATCCTCATTTCCTTGTGGTGAGAATGGAGATACAAAAGACCCTACAGGCGAGTGTGACCAGCTACATATGCAGAATAAAACTGTGACTGCAGGAGTCCATGTGGATCTGTTGTTCTCACTCAGAGTCAGGTTTACTGCCAAACCTCCAAAGCCTTTCATATAGTCTAGTCTAATTTGCTTTGTTGTTATTTTTGACCCAAAGCCAATTGAATTGTTATTTGTGATCTCATTAGTACTCGAGCGTAAGGGTTATTCAGATGTTTGGGTAGAAACTGATGTAAAATATCTGAACAGCATCTAAAATGTTAACGCTTATTCACTTATGTACATGTTTGGAGAGGAAAATTATCTGAACTTCAAAGAATAGATTTGCATAACATTGACAATGTAATGTAGTAGAAATCTAAGTGTAAGTGAAAATTTGCATGCCACCTCAAATGTACTCAATCATATATCATTTCTTCCTCAGGTGAACGGATGAGGCTGTTGTTGCTTTGTAAAATGCAATATGCCTATCTTTGCTCTATTTGAGTGACTGTGTTATCCAGGGCAAAGTATTTTATAACTTTTAAAACCGTAACTGTAGAGACAGATCTTCTCCATTTTACCACTGTATAACTTAAGAGATACACATTTTCCTGAATTTTCTATCATCTTTCTAAAGACTGGTGGTCCAGCCTTAAACTGCCAGAACATTTGCAAAATATCTCCACAGGTGACCAAGTTCATTACTCAATAACACAACAATCCCATAGCCGGAATCTTGTTTATTAATTAAGGTTAGAGAGTTTTCATTCAAGAAAGACCTTTTAATACAAAATAATACAAATTTTTCAGTAATGTTATTTAGGTTAAATCATTTGCAGTTTTTAAAAATAAAGGTAGATGCTATTTACACCCCTAATTAAATACTAACATATATTATAGGGCATCACTTCATCTTGTTTATTGTTATTGTGTTTATTTAGAGTCTCACAGACACCCTACACCAACCCCTAAACCGAATCCTAACCTTACCTTACAAAAAATAACAATGGTTTTACACAGTAACCACAGTATCACCGTGTTCTTTTGTTGTAAAATAATTGTAACCACAAAATGAAACATGGTTACGATTTTTACACAATATTATTGTAGTAACACCACGGTTAATTGCCTTAAAACTATGGTTTCTGATTAAAAAAAAAATAACATGGTTACTACAATATTACTATAATAATAAGTAAAAGAGTGCAACAAACGTTGAATTGAACACGGGTCATAAAGGCTCAATCTCAACAGCATTACACCTCACAATGTTGCAGCAATACTTAAAATGCTGGTTGTCAAAAATTGTTTGTTTCTAATAGACTTTTTATAGGATGCTATTTATACCTGTGTCCTTTTTGTATTTAATTATCATTAAAGGCTATTAAGTCTGAAACAGAAGACAAAAAACCTTGTTGATGTTGGTGTTTCATTAACAATAAAACAGTTTTAACAGGCATTAAACATAATTATGTAAATAATTGAGAAAATATTCCCCTTCATTGTTTTTTTAAAGTTTTATGTTGCAACCTTGTGCTAAAATGCTTTAAATTATTATTATTTTCACATCAATCACTTCATACCCCCATAATGACAAAGCAAAAACCCGATTTTTGATAACTTTGCAAATTTATTAAAAAAGAAAAAACTGAAATATCACATTGACATAAGTATTCAGACCCTTAACTCCGTATTTAGTTGAAGCACCTTTGGCAGCGATTACAGCCTCAAGTATTTTTGGGTATGATGCACAAGTTCACACACCTGGATTTGTGGATTTTCTGCCATTCTTCTCTGCGGATCCTCTCAAGCTCTGTCAGGTTTGACGGGGACTGCCGGTGGAGAGCCATTTCAGGTCTCTCCAGAGATGTTCGATGGGTTCCAGGTTCTGGCTGGCCACTTAAGGACATTCACAGAGTCGTACCTAAGCCTCTAGACCAGGTTTTCATTAAGGATATCTCTGTATTTTGCTGCGTTCAGCTTTCCTTCAACCCTGATCAGTCCCCCAGGTGCCTGTTTCCTCCAGATTTACTAAGGCCTTTCTCCCCCGATTGCTCAGTTTGGCCGGGCGGCCAGCTCTAGGAAGAATCCTGGTTGTTCCAAACTTCTTCCATTTAAGAATTATGGAGGTCACTGTGCTCTTGGGACCTTCAATGCTGCCTTCAAAAAAAATGTTTTGCCTTCCCCAGATCGGTTCCTCGACACAATTCTGTCTCGGAGCTCTGCAGGCAGTTCCTTTGACCTCATGGCTTGGTTTTTGCTCTGATATGCATTTTCAGCTGTGAGACCTTATATAGACAGGTGTGTGCATTTTCAAATCATGTCTAATCAATTGAATTTGCCACAGGTAGGCTCTAATGAAATTGTAGAAACATCTCAAAGATGATCCAGAGAAATGGGATGAACCTGACCTAAGCTAAATTTCAAGTGTCATAGCAAAGGGTCTGAATACTTATATCAATGTTGGTCCTAGTAATGTCCGAGGTTTGACATGTTGTGCATTCTGAGATGCTATTCTGCTCACCACAATTGTACAGAGCGGTTATCTGAGTTACAGTAGTCAGCTCAAACCAGTCTGGCCATTCTCTGTTGATCTCTCTCATCAGCAAGAACTGTCCACAGAACTGCCGCTCACTGGATGTTTTTTGTTCTGAGTAAACTTTAGAGACTGTTGTGTTTGAAAATCCCAGGAGATCAGCAGTTTCAGAAATACTCAAACCAGCCAATCTTCAAAATCTTCAAATTTTCCCCATTCTGATGGCTGATGTGAACTTTAACTGAAGCTCGTGATCCATATCTGCTTCATTTCACGCATTGCACTGCTGCCACACGATTGGCTGATTAGATAATCACATGAATTAGTAGGTATGCAGGACTTAATAAAGTGCTCAGTGAGTGAATATATATTGTTTGTGCTCTAATCTCTGTCTTGGCTTGTACATTTCTAATAAAATTGAAACTTATTGCAGCACATGATAAAATAGTCTGCTAAATGAATAATTTACTGTAAATGTAAATTAAAACAACTGTGCACTTTATATATGAAAAACATTTTTAAGTCTATTTTTTTAATATTTACATATTTCAACTACATGACAAATTTCCATCAAACTGAATTTAGTCTTCTTTATATGACTTGCTTAAATCTATAAAAATCTGGTTAATGGCAAAGCAATTATATTTGCTTTGTTATTAATTGAACTAATTTAAAATTTTGAAATTTGTGTATTTAAATAAATCTAATTAAAAAAAAATAAAATGTTTGGCCAGGATTCACTGTTTGTGTTTTGAGTCCTAGTAATGAGATCATGTTGTATAGTTTGTATGTTGTGCTGTTCTCTTATTTAATATCTGGCTCTAGAGGTCAGTTTCTGAAAATGTAGGTGTGATTGTTTTACTGCATTCATTTCACATCACAGGCCTATTTTATATTCAAGTGTGACCAGTTGAAAAAGGTTGACACGACACTTAATTATATTGTCACAGACCCCCAAAACTATTGTGACAAATACTATTATTATTTTGTATGTAAAATGTTCTCTAAGACAACTGTGGTATGTCCTAATCCAGATTAACCTTTCATTAAATGTTCCCTCTTTATTCAAACTTCATGTTCAGCTTGCCCTGGGCACTTTGTTTCAAACACAGTGAACACAACAGAAAGAGTGCTAAAATGAGAGAGAATGGCAAATTGCAGAGAAGATTGCATAAATTCAGTGAACTCAAAGATGCTTGCTTGGCTTCATCACCTTCTCTCTGAAAATATTGTGGAAGTCGGACAAGTAGCTGTCACAGATACCCAAGCACTTGTCAGTGAGTAAAGAGAGTCATCTCCCTTTTCCTGCTGTTGTGTCTCTGTCACTGTTTGTGTGGGCAAACTGACACTGTGCAAAGATACACCCGTCTTGCAGCGCGTGGCTTCCCTTATTGTCTTGGTTTTTCTTTTGTGAAATTTAGGCAAATCTAGGACTGAAGTGTTGGTGGGTAATTTGAACTACAGCTTTGAAGAGGCTTGCCCTCTGTCTGTTGGCTTGTAAAGTCAGGCTCATGCTTTGTTTCACTATTGTTGGGACCTCAGGGTGAGTTAAATGTTGGTCAACAGAAATGATACTCTGGAGGGAAAGATCATTTACTTGATCCGTCTTTTGCATAGGTTTCTTTTCTAAGGAACATCCCTTCATAATCGAATCAATCTCAGTTTAAAAAACCTTTTGGTCAGTTGTGAAATTATTTTAAATGGTTACCATCTAGAATTATTTTTTTTGTCTTAGAGAGAATAGGTCTTATTCACTGTTCGAATAAAAGTTTTCATCAATAAATTTGCTTTTCATTTTTTTCTTCTTATTTTAGTATTAAAAATAAGTAGAACCAACTCAACCCACACATACTCAAAAATCATTTATTATTTTTTGTAAATATTGTTTATTTATTATTTAAATGTTTTGCATTAACTGGTCATGAAATGTGATCTCATCTTCATCAAAGTTACAAATTGAACAAATCCTATTAAACATTCAAAATGATGTGGAAAAAATTAGTGAACCCTTGGATTTAATCACCAGTTTATCCTCTTTTGGCAGCTATAACCTCAACCAAGTTTTTCTGGTAGCTTTGTATTAGACCTGCACAATGTTCAGAAGTAATTTTTTATTGAATTTTCCTTACAGAACTGTTTCAGCTCAGCCATATTCTTATGGTGTCTGGTGTGAACGGTTCTCTTGAGGTCATTCCAAAACATCCCTTTTGGGTTAATTTCATAAGTAATGCAATTACTTTTCAGACAGAGTTATTAGTGCAGTAATCTAATTACACTGTTGAAGATGTAATTAGTAGTTTTTTATAGAGTAACTTACCCAACACTTGTGGTCCATAACTGAAATTGATTATTCATGTGATTCAGAAAAATAGACAGTCTTTGAAAGTAAGACAGACTGGCTTCGGTCCTAACCTGCATTAGAAGTGATAAGGTCTGCTGATTAATGACAGTATTTTATTCAAATCTACACATGCAGGTTTACTGAAGCGTGTGTCAATAAGCACTTGTGCATCTAGCCGCTCTAAATTATTTGTGACCACTATTGACTGGCCATGTGTAATTTGCCAGTGGTAGTTAGCATGAAGTGCAGTTATGCAGTAGTCTTGACATCAGAAGAAGAACATCCAGTCTTAAGAAACCTTCTCAGATCATCACCCCCAAATCTCTGGGACAAGGAGAGACATCTCCAGAGCCTTGTTGCCACATGCTCTGGGTAAGGAATCAGTCAAGAAACAGCTTTCCTGGGAGTAACACCTTCAGTTGATCAATAAGTCTGTGGAGCACTGCCCAAGATGGATGACACAGTCCCCTCTTGTTAGGTAGACTCTGTCATCCAGCCGTGATCTGGCATTACCTGGATCACAGAGCAAGATCCTATGGGACCCGAGATTCAGCAAAGCCCTGATAAGTCTCCAATGCGTAGCTATTTAGGGCTTAATGAATGCTGGTGTTGACAATGATAGATCTAAAAAACACAGCTTTGTTCAGTATGTGATTATATGAAGTATATATACTTATAAGAGATAGTTCACCCCCCAAAAACAATTCTGTCATCATTTACTCACCCTCATGCCATCACAAATGTGTATGACTTTCTGTCTTCTGTGGAACACAAATATTTTTAGAAGAATATTTCAGCTCTGTAGGTCTTCACAATGCAAGTAAATGGTGACCAGAACTTTGAAGGTCCAAAAAGCACATAAAGGCAGCATAAAAGTAATCTGTATGACTCTAGTGGTTAAATATATAACTTTAGAATGATATGATAGGTTTGGGTAAGAAACAGATCAATATTTAAGGGGCCACTGTAAAAGGAACAGTACTGAACTGTGCACTTAATTATCTATGGATCATCCATCCAAAAATACAATAATTCATGATTGATACTTTTGGGGGCACTGTAGGTTCATCTGTGTATAATCTACATAAAAATTTATTTTTATTTTTTTTAAATATCTTGTTTTTCATTGCATGAACAATAAAATGTTTCCAATATGTTTCCATATTATTTAAAAGGCTAATAATACACCTGTGACAGATTTTAAATGGAAGTCATAAGCTTATTGTTTTGGCTCACTGGAAAAGCAAATAACATGCCATGTTGCCATTGTCATTCCCCCCACAGCAGATGTGGAATATAAACTGAGCTCAGGGTGGCATGTTTAGGCCCTGAAACCAGTCAATCCTAACAGTGTAACAACAGCAGTGAGAGCAGAATAATATGGCCATGTTAATGAAAACACAACTTGATGAAAAGTTTAGATTAAACAGAGCACACAAAAGAGGAACTTCAACCACAGCCCATCCAAATTACTAAGAGTTCAATGAGAACCCTCATGCAAATATGTTGGCCACTAACGGTTTTTGGGTTATAATTTACTTAGTCTTAGATTGTTGAGTGACAGCATATCTGATCTCAGGGGTGCCATGCACATTTTTCTTTTTTCTAAGGAGACATCGATGTCGGTCTTGTCTCATTTGGTGGCCTAGGCAAGATAAAACATGAACAAAGAAAACAAAACACACTTTGTTGATATTTATCTCTTAAGGTGACCTGGGTTTAAACAAAGTACTGGAAAGGCAAGCCAGTTTTCTGGGGGGGCCATTGTGGCAACACCATCGGGCAGCTATTCTATGTATGAAAAGGCTTATAAGTACAGCCCCCTCTTCTTGAAAAGGGAAAGACCTAAATCTTAAAATATTTATATTTTACGCTTCAATTACGTTTCAATATATATTTCAAATTGGCAAAAAAAAAAAAAAAATGACAATCATACATGTTGCTACTTTAGCTCAAGTCTCACACACACACACACACACACACACACACACACACACACACACACACACATACAAACATTTTTAAGGCTTTTAACTGAAAGGAGAAACACTGACTTTTTACATCAATAATGATAATTCTAGTGGATTTGAAATGGCTTCTTAACAAAGCATGCAAATAAATTACTATGGTACTAAACGGATGTTAATTTAGGCCAGGCTTAAAATGCTACACTCAGTTTTATTCAATGTATGTTTTGGGGATCTCTCCCTCATCTCTCTATCCACCAAAGATAATATTTCTTGCACTTTGAACATTTAATTTAAAAGCCACTTGGCTTGAAAATCTGAAGGTGCACGTTTAAACTGATGCTTCTGTGTGATTTTGTAGTTGATCCTGTAAAAGATTATTCATACTGATTACCCCGCATTAACCATACAGCGCTATGAGAGCTAGCAAATTAAATCAAAACACATTATTGCTTGCCTAAAACTGAAATTGCTCAACATCTGGCATAAAAAATGTTTGCGTTTGAAACTACAAAGCACCTTCTGGTGAAATCAGTTTTATCTGTTTTCTTCCAAAGCGACAATGAGACAGAGAGCCACCCGTCTGCACAGTTAATTTATTGATCGTCTGCTGGCTGGATAACCACACTAGTGGTGCAATAATGAGGGTTTGATGAGGAATTGATGGAGAGTCCTACAGAGAGTGTGTATAGAAGCAACTGAATGGGGTTGAGTATGCAACCCATTGGGAGCTGATGACTTGAATGAACTCTCCTCACACTATTAGGAGTAAAGAACATGCAGGGGCCAATAAAACATATGCTCAGCTGTCTGTGTGGTTGACACACCTTTTATTCATGCCTACTCTTCTCTTTTCCAGAGTAACCGTTCTATGTCCACCCAAACATATCTATTATCAACACTTACAGTTTGTTTTGGAGGATGTGTGTGTGTTTGATGTCCTAGAGTTGGCGGAACATTCACTTGTGGGTTTACATGAAAGAAATAACACAAAAGCACTCTTACCGTTTCAACAAATACGTTTTATTTTTTTAATTTTTTTTTCTAAAGTGGATGCGATACCTCGACAACCAAAACAGATCTGTTAAATCACTTAATTCCAGTCCTGTCAGTGATGAAAGTAGCTGAAACAAATTCTAATGGGATGTAACAAAAACAATGACGAACTATACCACATGATTTTGATCTGTAGCTAGAAGGTATAGTCTAATTTTATCTGTACTTACATGTTTGTTACATATTTATTACAATTTATTTCATTTGCAATAACATTAGGTAATTAGAAGATGCTCCACAAAATAATAATATATTAAGCACATGTGATCCTTTAGTATTACTCAGTACTTAAATGATGTACATTGAAATGTAAAGTGTGAATCCAATATATTAGTGCATGCTGCATATGCATCACTTGCAGCTTAAATTAGATATAATTTTGCTTTCTTACACTTTTTCTGAAATTCTAAAACACTAAACCCCATTCTCTGAGCAAAATGTTCAGTGGTCTAAACCCATTGGTCGAATCAATTACTCTTTTGGTAAAAACTTAAACAAGTTCAGGTAGTTGGCACCACCACTGTCAAATCACATCGACTCTTTTGCAAAACTTGAAACAAATTCTCTCTCATTGAAGCACATTTTGTACCATGATGCTCTTGTGTTGCAAAAGGGTAAACACAAGAGGCAAAAGTTGAACACAATTACAACACAGTTGTCATCTTTATACACAATGACTCAAAATTGTTCACACTTGTTTCTAATGATGTGATCAAACCAATTGTACAAAATACACGAAGCACGAAGATGTGCTTCTGGATGCTGAGGCAGAATTAATCTCACATTGTTTTTCATTTAGCAGTTGCACAACATTTTACCTTCGGGTCAGCCCGCCCAGTCTGAGGCCGACTCGCAGATGGCTGACGTGCTTGCTGGGCCGCCATGAGTGTGGGCTTGGACTGGAACACTCCATCCACCCCACTGCCTTCATGGCTTGACGATTGGTACCTTGGGTCAGGGCGCTGCTCCCAGCCAGCCCTCCACATCGTTGCTGACCTCGAAAGCCTACAGCGCCACTGGACACCTCTCCTGCAGGTCCACCAAGCAAAGGCACTTAAAGAACTGCACCTGGGTAGTCTGCCATTGACCTCACTCTCAGAGGCCGGCGCTGACGAGTTCCAAATACACCTCTCCAGGACCTCTTCCTCAGTCTCTATCCTGCCCCCTGCCGGGTGCGCTGAGCAAGGTAAGTGCTTGGAGTCTTTTCTCAGCACCCAAGCCTCGGGACACGCTTCTGCCTCCCGATGCATTATTAGCTGTTGTTATTTAATAGTAGCCTACATTTCAACAAATCTTTCAATGTAAATCAAAAATATATAGTGCTCAATAAAATTTTTTTAATAATAAGTGTATTATAGAGGTCACGTTTGGGCTTCTAACAAGACCCAAGACTTCTGGACCTGTGTGGCTGTTACTCATTGGGCAGACTGGAGAGAGAGAAAGAGAGAGAGAGAGAGAAATAGAGAGAGAGAGAATGGTGGAAATGATTCACTCTTCTGTCTATGCAATATTTAAAGCCCTTAGCCTGGGTCCCATTAATGGATCCCTTTCACTGCTGTTTCAGCCTTTCACCCAAGTTTTAAAAAAAGCCTCTCTGATGTAAATTACATGTACATCTCTCCAGACTGGACTGATCAGCAGCTATTGCGGGTTCTTTGGTGAGTCAGAAATTATTTCAAGCATTATTAATAGTGAAACCGCTCCGTTGAAGATGTAACGTATGGATAATTTTTTTATTCACTTTTGCCCATATGAAAAGCAAGAACCAGACTGATTTCACTGTGACTTCGGCGAAAGTAGGTCGAAAGTTCTTCAGCCGTGATCGTTGTGTTTGGCGAAATTCAAATCACTGCCCTCAGTGGCCTAAGCCGGAAGTGTTGTTGAAGATATGGGCATGTGTGAGCTTCAGTTTCGTGGTGAATATTCCATGTGTGAGCTTCATCTTCATAGTGGTGCCAAAAGTTAGAAGTTTTTAGTTGTAAATGATGTAAAACAGTCAACAAGAATGCATATTGTATTAACCATAGGCCCTACCCCAAACCTAAACCTAACCATTGAACTGATGCAAGGATGTCTGATGGGGGGTTGCGCTTGTCAATGTACATGAACATTCGGTAACAACATGTTGAGTGCTCAAGTGATAATGTTGGAAAATTACATCCTGACTATGTTGATGGGCTGATGGCACCATAAGAATGCGCACAATCCCTTCCAAGCCCTTCACTAGCGACTACCATGAGCTGTGATGTCAAATCCAACAGAAAGAGAAAAATATCTATTTTTAAAGTAAATAATAAAAATAAAAATAAAAATATCCATTTCAGACTTTTAAGAGCACTCCAAAAATGTGTCACTTGTAAAACATTTACTATAATATAATGATATACTTAATTTCTTTAGAATTCTCGGCTACTTTTGAATGGCCTTCAACATACTTCTTTTTCCGCAGAATGGTGAAGTCATGCCATCACCAAGCAGGGCCTAACTGACCATGCTAACCAGCCAAACCTTGAACTCTTGGCTTTATCCAATACCAGTCATCTCTGAGTTCCTTGTATGCACATCAGACTCTTCTTCAGATTCCACAGTTTGAGCCCCATCTAGTGTTATTCAAGCACTATTAGTGGAAATTCATGCATGCATTTGTGTGGCAGCCAGCCATACTCACACAGAGATTTATTTTTTATGATGT
Organism: Xyrauchen texanus; assembly: GCF_025860055.1. NCBI lineage: Eukaryota > Metazoa > Chordata > Actinopteri > Cypriniformes > Catostomidae > Xyrauchen > Xyrauchen texanus. Next base: position 27,861,890 of record NC_068309.1, on the reverse strand, counting down.
TTAGTGAGTCAGCTCACTCTGGTGTCATTGTGTTGGCAGCCCGTTGTGAGTGATGTGACAAGCTACATTGGCCCCGCTTTCAATTTACCAGCATCAACATGACAAATTCAGTATAGAACATGTTGATTTTCTCCTACCTAATCAGGCCTTTCAATATTACAGTCCAAAGCTGCTCATAGGTGACCATTAGGCCTTGAATGATGGACAGGCCATATGATTTACTTCCACCAAACTCCTCAAGGAAGTGACCCCGGCTGTCACCCTTGATCTTGGGGCTTCGGCCCCTTTCTTTTGAGACTGCTGAACAAGTGGCTCCTGGTGTTGCTGAAGAGTGAGACTTTAATATTTAATCTTTCCTCTTTTTTCGTCCACTCCCTGCCCTCCCCTCATATAATCCTCCAGTTCCAATGCCCTGCAGCTATGAGTGACAGAAAGGCACATGGTGCCCTATGAAAAATGTATCTTCAGAAGCTGACACTGTATGGGAATTTTACTACAGGGACAAGGCTTGATCTTGAGATTAAATAAATATGTTTTCTCAGCTTCGTGCAGTAGCAGGATCTGCTTCGCGGGATGCTGGCACAGGTGTTGAGTCAGACTTATGTAACATCAGATACCCCCAGTGCTGGAACAAAGAGGTGCTCCATCTCAGTCTGAAGTCATATTTAAGATAAGCTGTTGTTTTGAAGCATTTGATCAGAGGCTGTGTGCTTTTAAAACTCGATTCAATAAATCGGGATGGTCTGATCCTGCCGTGTTGATCCAACAATGCTGTGATGTGTATCATGAATGGGAGCTGATCGTATTTTAGTAGCTTTTTTTTTTTTCATTGAAAAGAATATACCTTTTCTTGTCGAAAAATTAAAAGTTGAGTTAACTTAAAAACATAAGGCAACCAGCTGCAAAGCAATTTTGACTTTACTCAACTTTAGGCAAATTAGCTGTACTGATTTAACATTTCAAGTTTCATGCACTCAATAAAATAAAAAATATCAGTGATTGTTTTTTAAGTGCATCTGTCCATAATGTTTAATATTTTTGAAAATAATATAAAATATGTAATTCTTTTTTTAATTAGATCTACATTTCTACATAAGATCATACGTCAGCCCCACCAAGATACCAAATAGTTGGTCCAATTTAAAAGGTGGTGCACATAAATACTTAAATCTTTTAGAAATTAAGTCAACTTAATAACTAAAGAAACTTAATCAATGCGAACACTAATCACCCAGATGCAACAATGCAATATGATGCAATATTGTTGCACCCAGATGCAACAATATTAACTTCATAATGCTTAGCTTTACAAATGTTCCCACAAATTTTGACGTGTGAATATTTAAGACCTTTCTAGGACTTGAACAAATGTTTAAACATCCAAAGACCAAAGTGGTTCTCTGTCTTGTCATGCTGGTGCTGATGCTCAGGTTCATCTGAAATAGCAAGGCTGGACGTTGTGCAAAACTCCTCTTCGCTAGCATCACCGCAGGCGCCGCAAGGCTCTTTATTTGCGTCGAGATGGTTGGAATATTTCTCCTGATTAAATCCTCTCTGCTATCTTTCTCCCTTTTAGCGTTCCGTTTTGTGGGTCCATTGCTCCATAATTTTTTATCCATGTTGTTTGTTTTTTCGATGTCCTCAATTTTCTTCTTCCGCCGGTCTTGCCGCTATCAACAGTTTCCGCGGTAACCTAACTCATAGTCATCATCAGACACAGTCCACACAGCCAAAAAACTGATCATGATACTTTTTTGTGTGCAAATAAATTATTGTTAACACACATATACACAAACACACTCATTAATTCATTTAATAAAAAAAATTTAGGCCACACAATTAGTGGGGTCTTGGAGGCCCCCTACACTGTATACAAATGTAAGTTGCTCTAGCATAAAAATTGACTTTATAAATTTTTATTTTTATGTAATCTCAACTTTTGCTACATTAGAGACTGACTTCACTGTCTCTATGTTTGGTCCCAAAGACTCCAATGATTTAAGTGTAAAAAATATTTAAACTTTATTGTCCCTTTAAAATCTTTCAATAACATCCTCTGATCTAATTAAAGCCCATGAGACAGATATTATTGAAGTATTAACCCTCTGACTTTCCACATATATGACTTATCCAATATAGTTATGTTGTTTCTCTTTAAGGTGAATTAGATCCCACCAAAACAGAAAAATACATTAAAATGAATCAAATTAGACAGCTGGCTGGACTGAATTTTGTGAACACTGTCACATAATGTTAGCATTGTTTCAATGTTTTAATCTGGTGTCTCTGAGACCCCAAACAGAAGTAATGTAAACATTTTATAGAGGTTGGTTTATTACATTTTGTCCATGCACTGGCATAATTTACTGTTGGGATGGGTGGATCATATTTAGAAAAATCCAGATGTATCAAAATGATACTTTAATTATTGTATTTTTTTTAACAAATTAAGGCCTGAATAGTCTTTGTTTGATGCATTAATGCATTCTGACACATTGAGCTGTGATGTACATACATGCGAGCTACAGACATTCAGATCGTGTGTGGAAAGTGTCCCAATTGAGTTCTCGTCTTTCCAACATATTTCCTGTTCTCTCTAGACTATTGTTTTAATAAAAGTGACAAAAAGGCCAAGAAATATTTTGAGTGAAATGTTGTGTTGAAAGATCAATTGATTTCTCGATGTCTATTTAATGACAGCATGCACTCAAGCTAGCATTGAACTCCAAAAGTTTGTGCAAAACATGAAGATCCATGTTATCCCAGCATGATTTGAGAATGTTCCAAAGAACATCTTGTATTTCAATGGAAGCAAGGAAATGTGATCTTTCGTACAAAGCCGTTAACATGGTCAATGTCTCAAATTTATTTATTTGATTACTGACCTAAGTAGTGCAGGATCTTAAATATATCTTATTTTCTGTACGTCTTACTCAAACTTTTGAACCCCAATCTTAAACACAATTACACAGACATTCACACAAACTAACACACGTGCACCTGTTCGTGATCTAGACTGTGAGCTGCAGTGTGGAAGTGTCTCAGAGGTGCTGTAAAGAGAGGCTGTGTGGTGGAAGATGGGGAGTGAGCAAGTGCTCTAATGGATCTGTGCTAATGGTGCCAGAGCGATTAAAGCAGGAAAGAAGGCTGAACTCATCTGATGGGACAACCAGTTCTTATGAATGTTCACAGACTCAATGTGCCATACAGCTACAATATTGAGTGTGTTGGAGGACAGGCACATGCACACTTTCACCTTTCATATTTTCAAACATACATTAATTGCATGCACACTTTTGCAAGGAAGTTAATGCAGTTGCTAGTACCTATGTAAACTTGTAAAAAGCACACATAGTTTCATATAAAGTGTACCAAACACATATTGTAGCACACAATTATCACCTGATTGCAGGTTTTAAGAAGCAAGGAAAAACAGCAGTGTGAAACATAATCTGTTTGTTTACATGTGTGTGTTTGTGTGCCTTGGGGGGGGGGGGTCTTAATTACACAGCCCCGCATAATGTTGACAATCTGTATTTCGATGAAGAGTATCTCAGTGGGACTGCTTGAGTGGTCTTAATGAAGAGAACATCAGGTGCTAATTAGCACACATTAAATGCCTCTAATATAGAAATGGCTGTTTGCCAAGTGTGTGTTTGACAAATGAGGTAATTTTCTGTTTTCAGCCCAACAGCTGAAGTCTGGTCAACTACTGCCACCTGGAGGTAGTGCATATGTGATGCAACGATATGCGTTGAGTTGCCTCTTGTTTTCTGAGTTGTTAGCCTATCAGATCAATTAAATATTGGGGAGAACAGGGGCCACTTGTTACCTATTACATTTCTTCAATCACAAACTAGCTTGATTGAGGACACTTACTCAGCATATGCTCGGTAAAGTTTTATCTCACTTTGTGAGAAATTATTTTGTGATATTTTTGAAAATTGTGAAAGCATTTTTTCATTTTTTTTTTTTGGATGTCTACCATTCCTGTGATTTCTAAAGGGTGTGTTTGTAACACTCTCACTTAATAGCATTATTACTTAAACAGTCCACACTGAATATCTTGCATTGAATATCTAATATCCATCATAGAAAAATTGCAACTTTTGTTTACAGCAATTAAAACTAACTTTTATTTACTAAAAATGGTACACAAAAAACTACTCCCACATTAACAGTTGATGACATTCTGAACTGTATCACAACAACAATAATATTAAATGTCACAGCTTGCTATAGTCCCACAATATTCACTTGTGCTTAAAAATCAAGAGGAGTATGTGCCACCTTGAAGGCATGCTGTCATTAAAGTAAAAATGGGGGGTATTCAGAAATGTTTCCATTTAACTTTTAACTCAATTTGTTATAGCAGATAATGTAATTTGTAAAGAATTGTTTTTTTCTATAAGTGAACTCTTGAACCCCACTTTATATGTTTCTAATACCAAAAGATAACATGTAGATGATTTATGAAAAAGAAAAAAAAAGAAAACCTACATTTTCCCCCGGTCTCTTGTACTACATCATGGAATGTTGATGCCTGTGCTTATTGACAGCTGTGAAGTAACAGTGAAGTACGTTTAGATTTTAGTAATTCTTTTTTTTACTATCTCAAAGCTAGAAGCTTTATTACATATAAATAAATATACAAAGCCTACCGTTACCTGTGCAATGTTTATAAAATGACATTTATCAATTTTAATGTTAATTTATCTTTTTTTGTAATTGTTGATTTCTGTTGTTATTATTTAGACATGCTAGTTTTTTTAGTCATTCTGATATTTTTAAATCTTTGCAATAGGATCATCATCATCATCATCTTGTTCTTCATTCATCCATCACTTCATAAACACGCACACTCTCACACACACACACACACACACACAATGATATCAGATGATGGCCCCCTCATCTTACATGAACCCCAGAGGAGGCTGTATGTGGAGAGTATGTGTAGGGGGGTGAAGAGTATCCAGAGGAGGAGGAGGCAGGTCATTGGCTCTTTAGATAATCAGTATGGGCTAATGACCCCTCCAGAGAGAATGTGCTAATCCATTGAGCCTTTGGGAGCACTTCTCACTACCCCCCTCATCTTCCCAGCCAACTGAATACTGAATCCAAAGTACAATGTGTGTGTGGGGTGGGGGGTAGATTTCAAATCTATACACCATTGTGTCAGCACTGCAAGCAAGCAACATGATGCAACAAAAATGGAGTGCTTCTTCGTTTACAGACTGTCTTATTTAAATTCTACAAAAAGGGGGAAAAACTAAAAAAAAACACAATTTCTATAGTCCGATGAAAACCAGAATGTAATCAGTTTCACAGAATCAATGATAAATCCGATTCAGAGGTTGCATTTTTATTCTAAGTTTACATTTATACTCCAATGATGGTAAGGTGTAGGGTTGTGGTTTGGGGCATGGTTGATAAAATACGCTTTATGTTGAACAACTCACTTTTGTTCTGCACGCAGCATCTGCCCTTGTATTTTGTCAAAGTTCATGGGAGGACACTGATGTATTCACAGAGACAGTGTGCAACAGTTAAACACATCTGGTAGCACATGGTCATAGAGTGACAACATTCCGCCTCCACCCTGGTCTGATGACCGGTAAGACCAGGGTGGAACGGTAAGACCTTATTGTACTACCTCGTTCTTCATACAGTTTCACTCCACTGATGATTAGGTTTAGGGTGGGGGTTTGTGTTGGGGGTTGAGGTCTACAACCCGACCAGGGATCAGAGAAACCGCAAGGTTTCAGGCTGGGATTGGGTCATTTTTTTCAAATATGACTTTGGGTTCAGGTCAACTTCGGGTTTGTAATTACTGAAAAAATACATAGGCCTACTTAACTTGTTTCATGCACTCGTTCTCACTCAAAGATATGTAAATGGACATGGTAGGGCCCATTCACACAAAGTATTTTTGCATGTATCTGTAAATGCTGGATGGACGTCTTTGAGCAACCCAGGGTGCCACCCTACAAATTTGCTTTGTCACCCCAACACAGTTGCAGTCCTCCCCCAATCCGACTGTCAGAAATCAACAGTGCATCACCAACCCCCACCAAAAGCTCAACTAATTTATTGAGGAAGTGAATAGTTTCCTGTGATGAACCCCTGTACAGCATTTGATCATGACTGTGTCATTGAGTCATGAAGCCTGCTGCCGGGTACTGTGTAAAGTGTGTGTTCTGAGGAATTTGATAGCCTGACTTGAACAAAGGCAATGACCTTGGGGTTCAAATTGCCTCATTGCACATTTTCAATTTGTTTTGACACAGAATTTCATGTTGATTGTCAATGTGTGCCAACTGGATTTGAAATGGTGACTCATGTTTTATCAGTATACAAACGAGCAAACAAATGGTGTGTGGGAGAACATTTCCTCGGGTGTACAGCAGAGGGTAGTATCAGCCTTGAAGAACCATCACTATGTCGACTCGAAGAACTTTATCTTGGCAATGTTAGTGTCTTCAGATGATGGTGTAATTTGTAGGACATACATTTGAAAGACAAACCAGGAGTCCCAATTCATATATCCATCCTAAATAGTATATGCAAGATTAGAATTAGTCGCAAATCATAGTATATTTAAAATATGCCAAAGGTGCCCAGATGGCATACTGATACAGGTTTTTTTTCCCAAAGGGTGCTTTTTTGGTATGAATCTAAATTGTTATTTTTCAGGAAATTAATTTAGCTTAATGCTTAAACAGGCATGCAAATTTAAAGGGGCACTTCTTTATGATGTGGTAGCATGTCCCAAATCTGCCGCACTTACTACACACTCAAGAGTATGTACTTTCCCATCAAAGTACATTCTAGTGCATAGTATAAATATGCAAACTGGGACACAGACAGAATTACACAGAATTAAAAATATATTATATTTAAAAGATTTTCTATAAATAGCTCCATGCTAATTGGAAAAAACAAGTATTGTCTTGATAAACTATAAAAAAAAATGTGACAACATTTCCCAATTGGACATTTATGAAAAACACAAAACTTACAATCTACCTTCATTATGTAGCTGACTCTTGCCTAAATGTAAGCCAGTGTGGTTTTATTGTGTTCATTTGTTCATCCAAGAGCTAGTACAAAAATATGATAATATTGACATATTTGTTGGAGGGTAGAATTCACAAAAAATATTCTAATTTAAGATCCTTTAGAACTAGATGTTTGAAAGCAACATACGCACCACTTTGGACTTTTTGAACTTCTGACTTAAAACCTTATAGTTACTGAGATATCGCTGTTATGACAACTTCCCCATGTGACAACTAGCCTGATATCCGCAGTTTAAATTAGCAACTGAAATATTCTATACTATATGATTTATACACCTGTGTGAAGACTTGGACCATTACCAAATATAATACAGGTCTCTGTACACTGCTACACAATACTACATTTAGGAGTTGTTTCTAGTCATCTCTGTAAACTCATTTTATTGCATTGGGCGTCAACAACTTTTACTACTCTAAATGCCGTGCATTTTATTAGAATGATACTGTTTCTCAAGACAGTCAGTTTAAAAAGATTAGGTGTGGCTCAAATTTGTTCTTGGTATTGTATTTTTCATTGTGCAGCTGAATGGATGCAGCATTTTATTAGATGGGTACAACCCAAGGGTGTATTAATCATGGACATGGAGTACAGATGATGGAAGATTACACATGAGGTCATATATATTACCAAGGCAACTAATCCCAAAATGTGTGTGCTCTCTGCAATAATAATTGCATTCAAAAGGTAGGAGATGTTGAAATGATGATTAAATGAAAATACATGTTATATTAAAGTATAAGAGTTTTTTATTATTATGATTAAGATTTTTTTTTCCTTTCAAAACATTACTACTTTTTGGGGGGGATTTTAACAAAACTTTGTTCAGAACAATATCCATTCTAATCAAGGAATAAACAAATTTATAATACAAACTTTAGTTCTTGTATAAAGTGTTAATTGGTGAAAAATAATCAAAAAAATACCATTCTGGGGTTCATTATCATCTGCTGAAGTAACTAAAAATTATTTTTATATGCATTAATTTATACCTTTATTCAATTAAAGTGTCCCCAGAAATGAATGTGCATTTCCCCGAGTATTCACTGGCAGGGATGGGACGATGTTCATCTCACGATTCGGTTCGATATACGATCTGAGGTTCATAATTCAATATGATCTTGAATCAATATAATAACACTTAAATTCAAAATATTACAGACAATTTTTATTTTTCTGTATTATTTTTTTATGTTATTTAATACTAAATATTATGGAGTGGTGGTGGTGTAGTGGGCTAATGCACACAACTGTTAATCAGATGGTTGCTGGTTCGATCCCCACAGTCACCACCATTGTGTCCTTGAGTAAGGCACTTAACTCCAGGTTGCTCCGGGGGGATTGTCCCTGTAATAAGGGCACTGTAAGTCACTTTGGATAAAAGCGTCTGCCAAATGCATAAATGTAAATGTAAATGTAAATGTAAATACAAATGCTGAAAGTTAAAATAATAGAGTTGCTCATACCTTTCTATATTTAAATAATAAGCTTTCAAATATAGTGGGCTTCATTCAGGATGATCAGATGCAGAACAAGCAATAGACCTGAACAGAACATGTCCTGATAAAAGTATGTGAAAGTGAATATTTATATTTGAATAATTTAGTTTGTCATCATTTTCATAACTAAACTGTAACTTTGTAAAAATACACAAATTCTATATTCTATTATTATATCATAGTATAAAATGGTATATATAATGATATGAGCAATCACTGTTTGAAATAATGTGTACAATTTACAAGTAAAAACAAAAGCAGCGCAGCAGTGGTAAAATCAAGAGATAGAGAGATTGTGATGTTTGACAGGTTATTTAATTTATTATCACATGGACAGAAAACAATGTTACACATTACAAAACATCTAGTTATGCCACAATATGGTTTGCCATTTTTTTGGTGTGTGATATATCAAAAATAGATATATCGTCCCATCCCTTTTCACAGTACAGGTTTTCTTTTGAGTGCAATATTTTGAATGCCTTTCACAACACATCACCCACCACATAATTCACTTTAATGAAAGCATATTCAATATCACCACATAGTTGTCAGTCATGTATTAATCATTAGGATCGTTCACACATAAATAATTTGTGATTATACTTCAAATGCTTAGAGGCCTTATTTGACAGATTTACTGCACAGATATTTCCATGCTTTGTCACAGTTATTTTTTTAACAGAATGAAAAGGAGTTTAGCTGATATGAACAGAGCATGGAACCTTTAATAATTTGAGATACTTCGTTTTTATAATACATTGATTGCTAGCTACTATGTAACTGTTCTTTACTAGGTAACTGTACAGATTTGGTACAGGTGAAAGTTTGTCTGTCTTCTAATAATGCAATACATTCAAATTGCATTCCATCCACCCATGGGAGAGGCCTGTGAAAGCACTTCACTGTGAGAATGTGCATTATAGATGTGTTTTCACATGGCCATGGTAATACGCTCTCTCTCTCTCTCTCTCTCTCTCTCTCTCTCTCTCTCTCTCTGTGTGTGTGTGTGTGTGTGTGTGTGTGTGTGTGTGAGCGTGTATTTATCACTTTGTGGGGACCAAATGTCCCCATAAGGATAGTAAAACCCGAAATTTTTGACCTAGTGGGGACATTTTGTGGGTCCCCATGAGGAAAACAGCTTATAAATCATACTAAATTATGTTTTTTGAAAATGTAAAAATGCAGAAAGTTTTCTGTGAGGGTTAGGTTTAGGGGTAGGGTTAGGTTTAGGGGATAGAATATAAAGTTTGTACAGTATAAAAACCATTATGTCTATGGAAAGTCCCCATAAAACATGGAAACACAACAAGTGTGTGTGTGTGTGTGTGTGTGTGTGTGTGTGTGTGTGTGTGTGTGTGTGTGTGTGTGTGTGTGTGTGTGTGTTTGTGTGTGTGTGTGTGTGTGTGTGTGTGTCTGTCTGTGTCTGAGTCTTGTCCATCTGCAAATGTCACTGTTGGAGCTTATGGCATAACAGCTTCAGCAGTGCAAGTGATTTACATGCCCGGGCAGCACAGTGATGAACCTAAAGGTGTGTTTGAATGTGTGAGTAAGTGTGTGTGTGGGGGCAGATGGCATTCATTTTCAATGAGAGTTGGCGATTTAAGGTGACATGGACAAAAACAACCATTGGCAATGCAACAAAAGTAAGCAGAGTTCAACTTAATGCAAATTGTGTAGTGACACGATGCAGCGACAACCAATGGGAGTGCAGGTAATGGAGCTCATGTGATCCACTTACTATATTGCAGTCAAGTAGGAGCCACTAATAGCTACAAACAGTATAGCATCATGGCAACATGATTCCTCTTTCACACCAAACTAGAAATGAAAAGGTGAACAGAGTCATCAATATTATATTCTCACCAAGAGCAAACACAAATTCTTGTTAAGCTGAACAAAAAGCACAGCGGCACAATATGTGGCACAACACACATTTCACCTAGTATAATATCTGGATATCACTAGTAGTCAGGGTTGGGAGTGTTACTTTTGAAATGTATTCCACTACACATTACAGAATACATGCTGTAAAATGTAATTTGTAACATATTCCGTTAGATTACTCAAAGTCAGTAACATATTCTAAATGTTATGGCACGGTTACTCACCTCAATCTGGGTGGTGGAGAACAAGTCTCAGTTGCCTCCACTTCTGAGACAGTCAATCCGCGCATCTTATCATGTGGCTTGTTTTGCATGACACCGCGGAGACTCCGTATGTGGAGGCTCATGCTACTCTCCGTGATCCATGCACAATTTACCACACACCCAATTGAAAGTGAGAAAGTGAGTGTAAAATGGCTAGAAATAGCATTTTAGCTTAGCATAAAGCTGACAATTTACACAAGGTTTATTTCAATTTCTTCTGCTCCAAATTTACTTCAAACGTAATTCTCTGTCTGCACGTATGAATGTAAAACATCATAAGAAAGTGTTTCTCCGCTGTTCAAATGCACTTTGGATCACATCATTTATATGAATAAATGTTTCTATATGAAAGGACTAAATATTAAATGAAACAAATGACAATAAAATGCAAAGCAATCTCTTCTGTAATCAAAATACTTTTTGAATGTAACTGTATTCTAATAACCAATTATTTAAATTGTAACTGTAGTGGAATACAGTTACTTATATTTTGTATTTTAAATACGTAATCCCATTACATGTATTTCGTTATTCCCCAATCCTGCTGGTAGTGAAACAAAAAATATATACAGGATGAAAGAAGTGGGTGAGCTCAAGTCACACTTCATCTACAATGAGAACGACTGACACCACAAAACTATATTGGGACCCACTTTATATTAGGCGTCTTTAACTACTATGAACATGTGTGTTGTTGCAATTTACTGACATTTAAAGTACCTGCATTTAATTACATCTGTAGTTACACTGTTAACATTAACCCTAACCCTAAACCCTAACTCTTACACTAAACTCTAACCCTGATTTGAACCATAATGCTAACACTAAAACTACCCATAACTCAACCTAAGTAGCAGCTAATATAAATCTTGTAAGAATTTTGCTGAACATGTAGTTACACAATAAGTACATTGTACAAGTGCATAGTAGTTAAAGACACCTAATATAAGATAGGTCAGACGCTAAAGTGTTCTCAAAACTTGATTGCATACTGTGCACTCCCATGGGTGCTCAGGAATAGTGGACCAGACTAGTTGGAAGCATAATGTCTTTCACTTCATGTTTACTAAAAACAGTAGCTGCAGTATGTCATATTTTTAATCCACTTGAAATTTCAATCTGAAATCATTATTTGAATCCTTTCCTTACCAGTCTTAAAAACTTTAAACTTTGATACATTATTATACTTTCCTAGATTATTATTTTTCAGTGTCTGATCCAGGCATATTGTTGGAACCCTCACTCCCAACTCGTCAACGCTCACTCTCTGTTCCAGCAATATAACATAAAATTTAACTAAATATGTACCTGTTAATAATATGCATACAATGCATTTATAAAGTATTCAGACTCTTTAATTTTTTCAAATGTTGTTATGTTGCAGTCTTACGCTAAAATTCTTTAAATTATAATTTTTTTCACATCAATCTACACTCCATACCCCATAATGACAAAGCAAAAAACTGATTTTTGATAACTTTGCAAATTTATAAAAAAAAGAAAAAACTGAAATAATCACATTGACATAAGTATTCAGACCCTTTGCTATGACACTTATACTTTATAAATCAGGTACATACCATTTCTCTGGATCGTCTTTGATCTGGGGAAAGCTACAAAAAAAGAGATGTTTCTACACCTTGATTGGAGTCCACGTGTGGCAAATTCAGTTGATTGGACATGATTTGGAAAGGCACACCTGCCTATATAAGGTCTCACAGCTGAAAATGCATATCAGAGCAAAAACTATGGCGGAAAATCAATGGTAATAATCGTGTTATTGACGCTCGCACACACGATAGATTAAAGCCACGCAAGAAAAAGGACACTTGCACACAATAGTTAATTGACGCACAAGGAAACGGGAAGTTCTATCAGGAAGACTTGCAGACTTGAGTGAGATTTAAGATGACATTTATTTGAAGAATATAAAACAGAAATGGAATGTCTCTCTTTGGTGTAAGCCACATCTTGAAGAAGTTGTACTCAGAACCGTCATATCCTGCCGGAGATAGGAGGCAGGGGCGAGGAGCCTACCCCCGAGCAGGACGGGACTAAACCTGTGGTGGTGGGGTGGAGAAGGTTGCAAACAGCAATGTGATAGATTGTGAGCAGACTTATAAAGCAATGGCTTACATGTGATTGGCTGGGAATTACCCAGCTAATGGTGCGATGATGTACAGCTGCTAGTCTTCCCACTAGAACTACGCTGCGCTTACACATCCTGCTTGCGCATGACATCTTCTGTGCGCAATACCAAATCTTGCACGCGAGGACATGCCTGACAACATGTGCAAGACAATTCCCCGAAGTCTCGCTCTCTATCTAATCTCATCTCATCTGCTGCTTTTGCTCGTTCAAACAGTGACTCACAAGCAGCGGTTCTGTTGGTGAAGCCAATTCTAAAGGTGAAGTTGAACTTGTTATGAATCCTCTTTTAACAGACATCCAATCAAGAAATGGGCAACATATCTGCCATTAATTTAAAAGGGAATCAATTTATTGTCAGTCTGTTTGCTGATAACACTACTCTTTCTCATGATAGAAAATGTAAACTTTGCATATAAAAAAATGGTTTAACAGATTTTTGAGAGGTTCTCCAGGTCCTGTAAAGAGATCTTACATTTCTCATCATTGGAGAAGAAAGAAATTAGAAACAATTTATTTTCATTTCCAGTTGCCCCTAAATGAAAATAGGCACACTTTACAATTATGAATCATATTTATCCAACTAAAAAAATTTTAAGTATAAGATTTCATGTTGGGAATTCAAATCTGTATAAAATATACAAGTCTGAACACTTGTTTTTTCAATGTAATTTGATGTATTCATTCTGGAAGGATGCATTTAGCTGGATGCAACAAAAAATACCTGCAAGACTGATAATTTCATGGGAAATTGTTAAATTCGGTTGAATAATTAAGGATAAAAATTTATCTTATGTTATTAATAATTTATAGCTTTTGTTGAAATTTTACATACACAAATGTCAATTTTTCAAAATTCCTCCTCCCTTTAAATAGGAATGTTCAGTGTATTTAGAGTAGGGCTGTCGGTTTAATGCGTTAATTCAGTGCGATTAATTTAATTAAAAATAACGTGGTAAAAAAGTAACGCAATTAATCGCAATGCCCCTGACCGTAATAAAGAAGATTCCTGAGAAATACAAGCTTGTAGTACCACCTGTTTACTCCAGAGGGCAGTAAGTGAAACTTCACTGTATGGCAACGCGCAGTTTATACATTGAACAAAACAACACTTCAGCAGACAGAACAACACAAACATGCGTTACGTTCTTGCATTCAAAACACTTGATGGAGTGCAAATTCGAGCTAAGGGATCTCAAGATGTGTTCTAAGAATTAAACCATATTTAACTTGACACAGTGACCTAAAATGTTATGTTTATGACGCAACACACCCGAGACGCTACACAAGCATGTCTGATGCAGGTGTAAATTGACGGGTCCTTAAACAAGCCCTCATAATAAATCTCCAACTGATTGAAAAATTCACGTGTGTAATGGATTGCTGTGACCTGTATGCCAATGATTGGCTTATATTCAATAATATGGTAGTAAACAATACATTGTATTCTAAAGCTGCTTTTTGTATTGTCTTATCAATGATTAACTCTTCTGCCACAAGAATGTAATGCATTTTAATTATCTGAATAATATAATATATATATATATATATATATATATATATATATATATATATATATATATATATATATATATATATATATAGTAGGCTGTCGATTTAACGCGTTAATTCAGTGCGATTAATTTTACAAAAATAACGCGTAAAAACTTTTTGGCGCATTTAATCGCACTTCCGCCAGACCATAATTAGGAAGATTCCTGAAAAATTCAAGCTTGTAGTACCACTTGTACACTCCAGAGGGCAGTAAGTGAAACTTCAGCTGTATGAGCAATGTGCAGTTTATACAGTGAAGAAAACACTTCAGTAGGCAGAACAACACAAACATGCGTTACGTTCTTGCGTTCAAAACACACGAAGGGATCTCGAGACCCATTTAAAAATTGAGTATTAAACTATATTTAACTTGATACTGTGACCTAAACATTTTATGTTTATGATGCAACACACCCGAGACACGACACAAGCATGTCTGACGCAGGGTGTGGCTGGATTGAGATGGTGCAAAATTCGGAAATTAACCCATAAATATCTAATCACAATTAAATCAAAGAAATTTCCTTCAAACTTATTTATAAGTACCACCTCACTAATTATTTTCTTGTAGAGAGATTTAATTGTGATGTCAATATATTCTGTACATTTTGTGGTCTGCAGGAGGAAACATTTTTTCATTTATTTTTGAGTTGTCCCTACTCAACTTATTTTTGGTCTGATTTCTGCAAGATTGTTAGAGATCATATCATTCCCAGCTTTCAACTTTGTTTTGAAAATGTTTTATTCTTTTTTTTTTTAGCTATGACATGTCTCTTCATAAGGACTATTATTTGATACATTTTCTGCTTTTGTTGGCAAAGTTTAGTATACATAAATGTAAGTATGGTGGTTATAAACCATTAGTTTTCATTTTTAATTCAGAGGTTCAGCAATACCTAAGAACAATTTCCAATTTGAGTAACAAGAAAGCTGTAAAGTGTATTGAAATATGTAAACAATTTGATATTTTTATTTAAACTGTTTATTTATTTTCCTTTTTTATGTTGTTTGTTTTAATATACCTCTTGGCTCTAGATGTAAAAGTGTTTAAGCATTAATTTAAAGAAATCATAATAAATCTCCAACTGATTGACAAATTCACTTGTGAAATGGATTGCTGTGAACTGTGTCAGTGATTGACTTATGATCAATAATATGGTAGTAAACAATACATTGTATTCTAAAGCCACTTTTTGTATTGTCAATGATTAACTCTTCTGCTCAGGAATGTAATGCATTTTAATTATCTGAATTTCTTTATATATATATATATATATATATATATATATATATATATATATATATATATATCATTTTAAAATATTTAAAGATAACTATGTATAATTACATATTGATATAAATATGTATAATCATTATATATTGATTATTGTTATATGAGGGGCTTTCTCAGCAGATATTTGTATATGCGATTAATTAATCGGGAGACCATGTAATTAATTCGATTAAAAATGTTAATCGATTGACAGCCCTAATATATATATATATATATATAAATACCGTAATTTCCGGACTATAAGCCACAACTTTTTCCCCACGCTTTGAACCTCGCGGCTTATACAATGACGCGGCTAATATATGGATTTTTCCCGCTTTCAAATTTTATAAAAAAAAAAAAACATTCTGTGACGTGCTCAGTTTTTTGGCAGCGTGAAGCTTTCATTAGACCAATGAAATTGCCGAACGGGTTAAGGTCAAAACAACTTTTTTTGTTTACTGTTTAGATTCAATCGAGCGCGCTCAAACTTCCCGTCATTCTGATTACGGTAGTCATTTTGTCACCCTCAAGACACGGAGAAACGCATATGATGCTGCTTTCAAGTTGAAGGCGATTGATCTGGCTGTTGGAAAAGCAAATAGAGCTACTGCACGGGAGCTTGGTGTAATGAGTCGACGATAAGACGTTGGAAACAGCAGCGTGAGGAATTGACTCAGTGCAAAAAGACAACTAATCTGAGGCTATTCAACTCCGACACCGAAAGAGATGACTTCAGTGGTTTCAGTGCACAGGACGAGGAAGATAGTGACCAATGACTTTCTTGGTAGGCTACTGTTTACTGCAAATGTTTCATTACAAGCCGTGTGTGGCAGCGGGGGCGTGGCCAAGCGCCCGTCCGGGAGAGAAAAGCTGTAAGGGCGCTTACACCTGCGCTAAATTATGTCTAACACCGGTGTCTAATTTCAAGTGCCCTGCTTCACGTGTCCTTCTTGGGAAAACTGTCACACGGTGACAAATTAGACACCGGTGTTAGACATAATTTAGCTCAGGTGTAAGCACCCTTACCGCTTTTCTCTCCCGGACGGGCGCTTGACCACGCCCCCGCTGCCACACCGTGTTTCGTTAAAGCCTATTTATTTTTGTTACAAGCCGTGTTTCGTTAAAGCCTGAGTAAAGTTTCAATGTACCGGTAGGCACCTGCGGCTTATAGACAGGTGCGGCTTATTTATGTTTAAAATAATATTTTATTTAAAAATCAGTGGGTGCGGCTTATATTCAGGTACGCTCAATAGTCCGGAAATTACGGTATATATATATTTAAAGATAACTATGTATAATTATTTCATCATTATATATTGAATTATTGTTATATGAGGGGCTTTCTTTGCAAATAAACGTATGATTAAATGCGATTAATTGCAATTAATTAATTGGGATACCATGTCATTAATTTGATTAAATAAAAATATCGATTGACAGCCCTAATTTAGAGACATTGTGTTATGATCCCTTGTTGTCTGTCCCGTGTTTTCTGTTTCTCCCGTCTCTGTTCACATTCCATGTCACGTTTTCCTTGTTGTCCGCCCCGTGTTTCACTGTCTTCGTGTTAAAACTACATTTCCCATGATCCCCAGCACTCATCACTGCCAGCCGTGTGTCATTGTGCTCACCTGATTGTAGTTTGTCATCATCTTGTATCCAGTGTATATATATACCCTGTTTGTTCTCCATTCCCTTGTCTATCGTTGATGTTTGTGGACGCCTGTCTTCGTGCTCTTCCTCGTGTTCATCCTGCCGGTTCTGCCTTTCATGTTTTCCGTGTTTGCGTTTTGTTTCCCCATCGCGGGTATTTCCTTTGTTTGTGTTTTGTCCGTTAGTTTTCACCGTTGTTAAATAAAGTCACTGCATTTGGATCCAACTCCTTGTCTGCCTCCTCCTGCATCGTAACACATTGTCCCAAAGCAATACATTTGTATTCTTTGTTTTGGTTTTGTAATGTAAAGATCTCCTACTCCCCAACTTTATTTTTATTTTTGTTTATTTGACTTATTTACTTATTTTATGGTAATTTATTGTTACGAATGTTGTGGAGAATGTGATGTGCAAATTGAATTGTAATCTCAGTCTTTGTTTGTAAATCTTTCAGGTATGACTGCTTTTCTGTTGATGTTCATACAAGAATATAAAAAAAATTTAAAAAACCAGACTTCCGCAAAAGGGTAAGTAACCAATGACATTTGAGTTTACAATCAAAAGAGCAAAGCCCACCCCACGACTGCCAAAAATAAAAGTTTTTGAGCGAGCAAAAGCAGCAGATGAGATTTGATAGGGCACAAGATTTTGGGGAATTGTCTTGCGCGTGCTGTCAGGCATGTCCTCGTGTGCGAGATCTTGTATTGTGTGTGCAGGAGATATCATGCGTGCGCGGGAACTTCCCGTTTCTTCATGCGGCAATGAACTACTGTGTGCAAGTGTCAATAATGCGTGTGAGTTCTTCCTTTTTCCTCACGTGGCTTTAATCTATTGCATGTGCGAGTGTCAATAACGTGCACAGATTAATGCTGTTGAAATGCCTTCATAAAATAACAAGACATGAGTTCAAAGGAACTGCCTGCAGAGCTCCGAGACAGGATTGTGTCAAGGCACAGATCTGGGGAAGTTGCTGCATTGAAGGTTCCGAAGACCACAGTGGCCTCTATAATTCTTAAATAGTGGTGGTGGTGGTGGTGTAGTGGTCTAAACCACAGTACTGGTAAACTGGTAATCAGAAGGTTGTTGGTAAACTGGTAATCAGAAGGTTGTTTGGTTCGATAACCACAACCACCACCATTGTGTCCTTGAGCAAGGCACTTAACTCCAGGTTGCTCCGGGGGAATTGTCCCTGTAATAAGTGCACTGTAAGTCGCTTTGGATAAAAGCATCTGCCAAATGCATAAATGTAAATGTAAATAGAAGAAGTTTGGAACAACCAGGACTCTTCCTAGAGCTGGCAGCCTAGCCAAACTGAGAGATCGGGGGAGAAGGGCCTTGGTAAGAGAGATGACCAAAAACCCGATGGTAAAGCTCCAGAGATCATGTGTTGAGATTGGAGAAACTTGCGGAAGGACAACCATCACTGCAACACGATCTGGGCTTTATGTCAGAGATGCCAGATGGAAGCCTTTCAGCGTATTTTTAATTGTAAAAATAAAATATTTTAGTCTTTTAGTCAAAGTTACATGGAGAAATAGCACAATGGACAAGGGTATAATTTATGCGGCGAGTTTCAGAATATTAGCTTGTTAAAAATCTAAACGCTGATGCTTGCGTCATAGAAAATATAAGACAATTCAACAAAAATATGAAAATGTAGTTCCTATACGGAGTGGTTTTGAGTATTTTTATGTTTTTGCAAGCAAATGGAGACGATTGTGCTGACTTTCCTCAGCATGATAGGCAGAAGGACCTTCAATTTGCTGTGCAGTCTCATGCAGCCCACAAAACCAGGTCAGAAACATTACCCAGGCATTGTGGCAGTGTTGAGCATGCACATTTCCCCAAAACCATTAGTGATAGTGGAAAGATTCTGGTTTAACAAGAGAAATCATGAGGAGGGAGAAAGTGTAACCATGTTTGTGGCTCCTCTTAAGAAACTGTCAGAACATTTGAATTTGGGGTTGAATTAAATTATACCATCAGAGACAGGCTCGTGTGTGGATGATGAAGCGAAGCCATTCAGAAAAAGTATCCAAATCTACCCCTGCAGTTATTCTGTGATGCGTTACCTTACAGTGTGGGAGCTGTTATTTCCCAAATCACGCCCTCGGGAGAAGAAATCAATACTTGTTTGGCAGGAAGTTCATACTGCTAACCGATCACTGCCCACTGACAACCATCTTTGGACCACACACATGGGTTCCCTCTCTGGCAGTGAGCCGAATGCAAAGATGGGCTCTGCTGTTATCGGTACAAACGTATGAAATACGATATTGGGAGTTGGTGTTTCATGGCAACACAGATGGTCTATGGAGACTACCCTTACCAGTGACATGTCCAGAGAGTCAGCAGAAGGACATCTTCTCCGAACAAGTGGAGACGCTTCCGTGACGTCAACACAGGTGCAAAGGTGCATGAGAAATTATCCAATTCGGTCCAAATACTTGGAAATGGTTAAAAAAGGGCATGTTCCTAACCAACCTGAAACCCTACCTGTCCAAGAGAAATGAGCTGTCAGTACATTTAGGGTTTCTTCTCTGGGGACGAAGGGTCTTTGAAAAAGATGGTGTGGCAGGGTGGAGGGCGGGGCCAGGTCGTGATCATTCACACCCGGTCCCTTATCAGGCTAATCAAGCCTCCAAGAGGGATCAAGGTCTACTGCGGAGGATTGTGCGGGAGAGAGAGATAGTTTACGGACATGTCCGTCATGTGTGTGTTTGTGTTTGTTTAAGTTTTATATTAAAAATATTATTTATGTTGACAATCCTGTTCTCGCCTCCTCCTTTCCATTGATCCCTTTACACTGGTGCCGAAATCCGGGAAGGAGGAGGGATACGCCGTAGTAGAGTTCTCGCCATTACCGTCCACCCCAACGGAACAGCAGTCGTCCATTAGAGGGTGGAGGAGTGGCCGAGGAACAAGCTATGGCGTATCGGAGAACTGGCGAGTAAGTGTTTTTTTTTTCCATCTCTCCTCTCTCTCTCACTGCCGCTCCGCGTTGGCCTTTTCCCTCTCGTTTAAATTTTACAGTGTTTTTTGGGGGTACTACACTGTTACAGGAAGTATTCTACACACCCGGTCCCTTATCAGGCTAATCAAGCCTCCGAGAGGGATAAAGGCCTACTGCGGAGGATGGTGCAGGAGAGAGAGATCGTTTACGGACATGTCCGTCGTGTGTGTGTTTGTCTTTTGTTTAAGTTAATCATTATAATAATGTTTATATCGCCAGGCCATTTCTCGCCGCCTCCTTTCCATTGAACTGCTTTACAATGTTCAAAAGGGAAATTAAAATATTCACGGGAAAACAGTGTCCAAAATAAAAGGTGAATCTTTTGTCCTCTTGGTGAAAGGTTGGGCAGTGCCCATGGGATGATCAGGGATGCGGGCAGGTTCCAATGGCCGCATGTGCTCCCCCTTCATGGTCCGGGGCATGAGGGGTGGCAGTTTTCCCTGGGGTCGCAGCAAGTGTAAGGGAAGGCGGCCGCGGTGCATCTAATTCACACTGGGGGTCTGGGTTGTGGGTTGGGCAATGCATCTTTTTTCGCACTGGACACTTCCTGCTCTGTTCCTGGACCTGCAAGAACACCAGTACATGCACACATGCAGGGGCGAAAATTTCATCAAAATGTTGGGGGGGACAATAAACATAACAATTCTCAAGAGCAATTTTTAAAGGGGACACCAAGGGGTTTTTTGTTGTTACCCCATTTGCATTTGTATTATTTTATTTCTTAAACAATTATTTGAAGAATATATCAATATATTATTTACAATACACATATTTTAATGATATTTTAGGGGGGACAACCCTCAGATAGGGGGGGTCCTGACAACCCCCACCCTACCCCCCACCACCCCCGACCCCCCGCGATTTCCGCCTATGCACACATGGAGTTAGAAGCCAGCTTCCTAAGGAGAGGCACACTACGTTTTAATGGCAGCAGTGATGAGGCTCTAGTCTATTCATATCAAGTGTGCCTCATCATCCACTGCACAAACGAGGCTTATTCAATTGCATCCCTTCTCGTTCCTGCCCACTCCCTTTGTGAGCCTGGCTGAAGGACAGCCTTCAGAGGTGGGGCAATGATAACGAGAGGGCGAGTAGTTCCACCACAATACACAGTACACCGTTTCGAATCCATCCAGCACAGTTCATCTATCTTTCCAATAAGCTTGATGATTTCCATGTTGACTATGTAAGCTTATGACCATGTAAGCTTATGTTAATGTTATCTTGGCACAATGATTCCTCAGTCTTCTCCACTGGCTGCTGCTGACTTACAGAAACCAACACCACACCCTGAAATATCCAGCTAAGACTTAGTCATTGCAAAAATATTCACTCTGGACTTTTGTGGTCAAACTCAGAGCAGACATGAACACATGAGAACATGAAAAGTAAAGTACACTAGACTTCAACAAGCTTCACAGCTTAGGGTTTTTCAAAACATTGGGAAAATTTGCCAAATTATCAAAATGTTGAGTGTAGGAGCCTCTGAAAAACAATTTCTGTAGATGTCCTTGCAAATACAGAACATACTCTTATTGTTAGAAGTTCCTGTTGGATTATTTGAGTGGGGAACCAATTCATATTGTTTTAGGAATTATCTATTTATGTTTTGAAAACCTATATACACCCTAATAAATGTTGACCACATAGAGGGTTTTTCTGCCATTCTATATGACATATTGCAAAAACTAACATGTTAGAATAAATATATACTGTATTTTTAATCTAATGTTACAGTTTGCAGGAAGCATGGATGTTGAAACCTTTTTGTCACAGTTAATGTTTCAAATATGGGAGACCAGGGAATTGCCTTTGTGGTAGTCTGTGATTATTAAAAGAAAATGTTAAAATGATACAATTGGCCCCTTACAATTGGCCCCTTCCAACTCAAATAGTTAAGCTTGATGGTTGAACAGTAAACATTGCTAATTGTTGTTAAGTATTAAGTTTAATATTGGCAAGTACAAACGTGCTGTATTGCCCGACAAAACTTCCTTAATATCAAAGTATATACAATGACTCAACAGCTTCATAGACTGCTGTGGTTTCTTTGAACCTGTAAAGAAGTATTTAGCCTCATGTTCAAACTAGTCAAATACAGCACCTTCAGCAAATTTTGAATTCACGTTTGAGTTTTATTTGAATTATATTGCTAACTAATCACTGTGTGTAATTTATGTTTTAGAACAAAAAGCTTAAGCTTTTAAAGTAATGTTTACTACAAACCTTATTTTTTCATAAAACAAAACCCACTATTCTAAAAACCCCTAGAAAATTCCAGAGGAAGCTCTTTGTGAATTAACCTTCAGGTTTGGTCTACAAATTTAAATCATGACTATATTAACATTGGATGATTTATTTAAGCACACAGGGTCACTGAGGTAATGTGGTAAGTCTTTGGTTGAGACCCTCATGTCCAGCCTCACACATACCTTCACCAGCCAGACTCTCAAAGTTAGAGTTTAATCAACCTCTTCCTGTACAATCTTGTGTTCCCTGTGAGCACAGTATCAATGAGCATGAGAAAGGTTGACAAGAGTGAAACTTAGTGTGACACTAGACACAATACTCATTTCACTAGTGAGACATATCTCACCTGTGACATACAGTCAGGTCCATAAATATTGGGACATCGACACAATTCTAATCTTTTTGGCTCTATACACCACCACAATGGATTTGAAATGAAATGAACAAGATGTGCTTTAACTGCAGACTTTCAGCTTTAATTTGAGGGTATTTACATCCAAATCAGGTGAACGGTGTAGGAATTACAACAGTTTGTATATGTGCCTCCCACTTTTTAAGGGACCAAAAGTAATGGGACAATTAGCATGCATTTCACTTGCTGAAGACAAAACTGAAGGGAAAATGCCCCAAGAACAAGCAGGAACTGAAGACCGTTGCAGAGGCCTGGCAGAGCATCACCAGGGATGAAACCCAGCGTCTGGTGATGTCTATGCGTTCCAGACTTCAGGCTGTAATTGACTGCAAAGGATTTGCAACCAAGTATTAAAAAGTGAAAGTTTTATTTATGATTGTTAATCTGTCCCATTACTTTTGGTCCCTTAAAAATTGGGAGGCACATATACAAACTGTTGTAATTCCTACACCTGTAAGGCAGATGTAGAAAAGGAAGTCCCTCCTGTTCTACATGTGCCATATTGGGCGTTCCAATTTCTCCCATAAATGTTAATTCAAGTGGTCTGTCTCAAGCTAAATAATCTCTGATGTTACTTATAGCATGTTGCTCGAGCAACCTTTGAAACATGGGATCTGGTCCCATGAGAATCAGGAAATAATCACGTTCACATAAACAATTTTAAATGACATTCGGAGGTTGAATTTTCACTCTAAAATTACATTTTTACTACACTGATGGTTAAGTTTAGGGTTGGGATTTGGGTTAAGGGTTAGTGTTAATAAAATATGCATTCCTATTGACTGTATTACATAATTTACAATTAAAAGACAAATCACTTTTGGAGCTACTCTGTGGATATTTCCAGTGGCGGTTCTAGACCACAGTAACTGGGAGGGGGGCAGGCAGGAGTCACTTGTGCTTATAAGGGGCGCACTTTTAAAATTTATCTTAACCTACTTTCAGGATCATTTTTCATCATGTCATATATCACTGCAATCTCTAGAAGTAAGCTAATAAAACAATTTCAACTCAAATGAATGTTTCATATTTCATGTTCATTTATTTGACAAGTAAATTTGTATTGTAGTGCCTATAGCGACTGACAATTTTAAGCTCCATGACAAACCTGATGGTTCAGATGTGCGTGTAGATGCACAGGGCTCCTCTCGCTCACACTCTGCCTCACTCTCAGCAGCCTCATCTCTTTTCTCTTCTTGCTCTAGATGTTCAGTTCTCTCACTCTCCAGACTGGTGTCTCTCTGGACTTTCTTCTTTCTCTAAGCTTTCATGTATTTCTGACCCTTTTTCACAAGCATCTTCTCTCTTCAGTCTTGACTGACCATTAACTTTATTTTTCTTACTAAAGAAGGACATTATGTCCTTTGGGTTTTTTCTCTTCATTCTAACTAAAAAGGGGACAAGGATGAAAATGTAAATGAAAATGAAAGTCTAAATGAAAAGAGAAGCTCACTCAAAAATCCAATCATTATTTACAAGCCGTTTCAAACCCATTTGACTTTCTGTAGATGTAATGAAAGGAAACATATATAAAATAAAAGGAAATAGTGATTCTGACTCTGATGGACTGTCAGGCTCAAAAAGGGGCAACAAATATCCCCACAAATAATAAATATACAGTATGCAATAAGTCATATTGATTACCTTTACTGTGATTTTATGATATTTTCTCCTTTGAGCATGACAGAAGACCATTCATGTCATGAGCAAATCATGAGCTGAAACAACATTAGAGTTAGAAAATAACGAGTGAATTTTTTATTTTGGACAGATTATTCCTTTAAATCTTTGTCTTAACACACTTTCTTCTGCTTCATATCACCTACTAAAAAGACAATCAATTAATGTAGGCAAACCGGACAATATAAGTAAAATATTACCTTGTTATGTGAGCGTGACGGAAAACTACATTTCTTTAATGTGTTACATCTGTTCTCTGGTAGCTGCTGACTCTTTGCTAAGATTGCATAGACATGATTGTTTCATATGTAGTTTTTAAACGTTTAAGATTAGTAACAGCAGACAATTGGATAGTTTAATATTATTTCTCACTACGTGAACGTGACTGAAATTTTATATTTGTGTTACCTGTATCTTTTTGTGGTGTAGCTCTGATGAAGATGTGAAGCACCTTCTCTCTGAAGCACATGGTCTCTGCATGCAGTCTGACTTTGAATAATTTCCTCATGACATTAAAGTTATGGCACAATACATTACTTTTCTTTCATTACTGCCACCCACAGGACAAAATGCACATTACACCCACAATTGTTTGATGAGATACGATTCCAAATTTAGGGGGCCAGAGGGGCCTTTTTGACACAGTGGCCCCCCTGCCCCCTAGAACCACCCCTGGATATTTCACCTGGAAACTGGAGTTTACACATGCCCATACATTTCAAAACACATCTAGCCTCTGCCACTGGGGGCAGTGCATCGTATTTTGATTAAAACATTCAGATATCAGCAGCAGAATATTTTTTTATTTATTTTTTTCACAGTGAGATCAGTCTGTTTCAGTTCGACAAGATTTTGAAAGTCTTCTGTTAGGGTGACTAACACATAATGTTTATTAACAGACTTGACCGGATGTTAATGGGAAAAATCTATGTCTGATTCCACCCACTGTCATATAAATGATCACTAATCACAGCCAAGAGACAGAAGGATTATCTGGACTCCGGCTACATCATGATCCCATTTCTTCACACTGAAATCCCACAAACTCCCAAAGGACCCTATCTGCAGGCCCAAATCAAAAGCTAATTCAGACACCTTCTCATTTTCAGATTGCCTTTGAGACTGATTCTGCTGTTAGTGCCATTGTTTTACTTTGTTTTGTGTGGCACCTATGGGAAAGCTGACCCCACAGATGCAGGTGCCGAAATTATTCATCACTTCTGGCACCTTGCGGCAGCATCACAATGGCCCAGGGCACTAAGTGAGGAAACTGCATCTTGCTACTCAAGCTGTTAGACAAAAGCACAGGTGAAATTCCACACTAGTTACCAGACACCACACAAGCAGCTCCCCAGGGTACTGCCGCTTATGTAAACGCTGTTTGGCTGTCACACGCTGCCTGTCGCCTTAGTTTACCTTGTGCTCTGTGTGTGACATATTGATCTGGCAGATGTGTGGTAGGGTAGGGGGATGTTACCATATCAAGATGACATTAGCTTCCACCAGAGGAGAAGAGGATGGCTTACTAGTGTTTTGTCTTTAGGAAATGAAGAAAATTTGTTTTAACTTTTAGTTTTGTATCTTTTTCAACCAACTTTTAGAAAGAAAAGTTAAGGGACAGTTCACCCCAAAATGTAAATTCAGTCATGTGCCTCAGTCACATTTCCATGCACTGTATGGAAAAAAGATGCAATGAAAGTGAATGATGACTGAGAGTAGCTACGTTTACATGGGCACTTTTTGTTTTAATCGGAATGAAATCATTCCGATTGATGATTCCGAATGTACTGTTTACATGAACGCCACATAAAGTGATCGGATTGATGTGAGTATTTATATGTATCAAGCATCAGATCGGAACTGCTATTGTGACATGTGCACTCTGCACGATTATACAGCATTCCCTCGCCATTTGAAGGGGTGTTCACACTTGACTTTATTTAAATTATTTCAGAATTATCTACATATGAGGTTATGATGTTACGCACAACGGCTTGTAATTTCTATTTATAAACCTTAATAACATGATACTGCTGTTAACATACCAGAGCCAAAATCAACTAGTGATGAAAGAGGAGAGCAGTAATTAAACACTTAAATATACAATACCATGGTTGTCTAAGATGTGTGACGATTGTAACATATAGTATGAAAAGCACTATAATGTAGGGTGAACAGATGTCCCCATTTTCCGGATTTTAATGGTCAGTCCCTGACTGGAGCTGTCCCCGTAAATGTCCACGTTTTTATTGCGCATTCAAAACAGTCTGCTACGAGAAAATACATGGTAAGAAAGCCCCTATTGAAGCCTATGGGCAACAAGGTTAATCGTGTGCTGTTTATTTTGTCCAACAGAGGGGGCTGCTCGCTGTAGCAGCTTTAAGCCATTCATCGTCAATTGTTCGTGACATTTTTGCCATTAAGAACTGGACCAGGTTGCAAAAGAATCATCGTCATCGTTATCAGCTTCGAGGTGAGGCACATACTAGTTATGTTTTAAAGAAGTTGTATTGTTATGTATTATATAAAATTTATGCATTTAAAATAAGGATACGATATTAATAACATGAAAAAATGATTGAAATGTATAATAAAGTATCTGCAAAGAACAACATTAAATTTAAGTCAGCACATTACAGCATAGATTACATTGCGACTTGATGGGAAACAAGTGACTGAAAAGAAGCATCATAATTCATTAAAGTTGATCAAAATAAAAAGTATAATTGGGAAAAACAGGTCCATATAAGATAACTGATAGAAACAGATAGATGAAATAGTGTAATAATAATAATAATATTTAATTTTATAATAATTATTTTATTTTATTAAAATAAAAGAAGGGTTAATAATGTTCTTTTACAAATGACAATACTCTGTGCTAAGGGGTGGGTGAAATACCAATTGCAGTGTCACCAGATTTAACAAGAGAAACAAGCGACATGGTCTGGAAAAACAAGCCCAAAATAAGCCAGTTGCTTCACAATAATAAGCTAAAATAAGCAATTATTGTTTTTGTGTGTAGTGGATTTATCAGCATAGAAATCATAACAAGCAGTTAATTAACAGTTAAATGTAATTTTTTTTAAAGATCTGCTTCTCAGTCAAAAACTGGCAGCATCAAATCTGTATTAATGCATCATATTTAACATTAAATTAGTGAAGACCTGGAAACAACTGAGAAAAAGTACATTTTACATCTAATAATGTTTTCCTTGTACCTGGATTAGCTGTGCATGCATAAGTAGTAATAATACATCAGGCACGTGCACACAAAGACATCAAAGGGGGCTTGAGCACCTGACTTTTTCTTCAGAGAAAGTGCAATTTTTCTGGGGTGCTTTTTTTATTTGTATTTTTTTAACAAGTGAATATATATATATATATATATATAGGGGTGTCAATCGATTAAATTTTTTTATCGAATTAATTACATGGTGTCCTGATTAATTAATCACGATAAAAAATATTCCGATAATTAAATATATATATTTTTTATTTATTTATTTGACATGGACAGACAATTACATTGGACGAACCATATGCATTTGTTTAAGTGTTTTAGCACAAATGCTAATTTTCAACACCTGTCCATGGGAGGCTTTAAGAAATAAAATACAATAACAAAACTAATAAGCAAAATAATACTAAAAATACTAACAGAAAAGAATAGCTAAAATATACCATGTAATTACAGAGAGAAGAGAAAACAAATTGCATACATAAATTATAAAGCAGAAGCATCAGAGTCAGCGAATATCATTAGTTATTCATGCGAGCACTGCTGTTTAGTTTTTAGCCATTGTTTAAGTCCTCTGTTGAAAGCTTTGCCATCGGTCTCTAGTTTTAAATCAGTAGGCAAAGCATTCCAGAGTTTTGGCCCCTTTACTGAGAAGGCAGACTGACCAAAAGAGGTCTTACACTTTGGGACTAAACAGTCACCTCTGATAGTGGCTCGTGTGTTCGCCCCCTGAGAGCTTTGGCGTCTACTGATTAATATAGAAAACTGTGGTGAAACATGATTATTTAGACATTTGAAAACCAATTTAATATAATTAAAATCAATAAAACTGTCAAAACCAAGAAGCTTATGCTTTCTTATAACATCACAATGATGCCATCTCATGGGTTTCCGGTCCATGATTTTTATTGCCTGTTTGTAAAGTGAGAGAATCGGTATTAATTTATTTGGAGAGATTTGTGACCATGATGTGACGCAATATGATAGGTGTGAGAATATCATTGCATGCATATATAGTTTTGCAGTGTGACAGGACAAATCCCTTCTTATAAACCGAAAACAATTTATATTTGGTCTGACCTTCTTGCAGATGTACTTAACATGATTATCAAATTTTAATTTTTTATCCAGAATAATCCCAAGGTACTTGACTTCATTGACTGCTTGTATTGCTTCATTTTTTTATTTGTACCTCAAATATATCGCTAACCGACCTATTTGGTATAGAGAAACACATGGAGACTGTTTTCTTAACATTTAGCGATAGATGAGATAACTCGAGCCAGTTAGAGATATTCGTTAATGCTGTTGTCAGGTGTTCACCTGCCAGACTGGGTGTTTTAGTAGAAACATGGACCACAGTGTCGTCTGCATACATCTGACAGTTTACGCCTGGACAGCATTTTGGTAGGTCATTTATATACATTGTGAACAGCAAAGGGGCAAGTACAGACCCATGCATTACATTCTTGTAGCAGAAGTGTTAATCGTTGATAAAACAATACAAAAAGTGGCTTTAGAATACAATGTATTGTTTACTACCATATTATTGATCATAAGTCAATCATTGGCATACAGGTCACAGCAATCCATGAAGTGAATTTGTCAATCAGTTGAAGATTTATTATGAGGGAATATTTAAGGACCCGTCAATTTACACCTGCATCAGACATGCTTGTGTAGCGTCTCGGGTGTGTTGCGTCATAAACATAAAATGTTTAGGTCACTGTGTCAAGTTAAATATAATTTAATACTCAATCTTTAAACACATCTTGAGATCCCTTAGTTCGCATTTGCGCTCCTTCAAGTGTTTTGAATGCAAGAACGTAACGCATGTTTGTGTTGTTCTTCCTACTGAAGTGTTTTCTTCACTGTATAAACTGTGTGTTGCTCATACAGATGAAATTTCACTTCCTGCCCTCTGGAGTAAACAGGTGGTACTACAAGCTTGCATTTCTCAGGAATCTTCCGTATTATGGTTTGGGGGAAGTGCGATTAATTGCGTTAATTATTTTAACACGCTATTTCTTGTCAGATTAATCGCACTGAATTAACGCGTTAAATCGACAGCCCTAATATATATATATATATATATATATATATATATATATATATATATATATATATATATATATATATTCCTGTTTGCACAAAGCTTCCCTATCAAACAAATATATTTATTGAATAAAAAATCTAATTGTCAGGTCGGAAGATGAGACTTTGTCGAGTTCTGATGCCCTACCTCTCTCCTTCTGCATCTCAGTGCAGCAAACATCAACATATCAGACACACAGACAGGCAGACAGGCAGGCAGCAGCCCCTCGCAGCTCCTATCCAAATTGTGTTTTTCTTTTCTTGTGTGGAGTGGTGATGAACAAAAGATTAAGCTACCAGTGCCTCAACTTTACAGCTAATTAGCCACAAGACAAAGACAAATATAGTTAACTTGTGTCTTGCTAACATGCATGACTCATGAGCAACTAGCTAATGTGATAAGTTAGCTAATGTTTAGCTAAGAAAAATTAGCCATACATATTTCCCCATTCAATTACGTAATTCCTCTTTAATCATTTCTTTAACAATTGTACAACCCCAATTCCAAAAAAGTTGGCACAGTATGAAAAATGCAAAATAACTAAAGCATATCACCACATAACTTCCCCAGTTAATGACTTACATCTAGTGTCGCTTCCCCTGAAATTTTATGTTTAAATATGCAGATTAGATTGTTTTGGTTAATTTAGAAGAAATCTACAGATGCAAACAGACGGAGGGGTAGTAGAATTAAAACAAACACTAAATCATCTAACTGTGTATTTTGGAAATTTTCTTTCCTTTTGAGTAAAAGAAGCCATGAAAGCAAAATAGACCAAAATCTCAAAATCGACCACTACCCTCTCCTTGGTGCAGTCATTTAATCGAAATATTTACTTTAATAGCATAGAAAACATGCACATTGTCTTATAGTTTTCTTTGCTGTTGCCTGCTGTTGTGATGAACCTAGTGAATACTAAAGACCATGGTGTCCATGTGAACTGATTATTTTGTAGAAATCTGTTGAGTATGAAACAATTGTGTGAGTATGAGGGAATTAAAATAAATATATTATATTAACAAAAATAAACATGGTTTAAATATATATATATATATATATATATATATATATATATATATATATATATATATATATATATATATATATATAAATAATTATGAGAAGTGTCCTTTTTTTCCACTTGAACCCCTGCCCCCCAAAATGTCTGTGCACGTCCCTGTTATACATAGATGTTATAAAGGTCTTCAATCAATGCAACATCCACAATGGGCAATTAGGCAAAAAATTGTGTGACGCAGCAGTTTCCTTCATTATCAAAGCACATGTTTCATTTTTCCAGGAAACATGAAGTGGTTTAGTTCCAAAAAGTTAACTGTGAGTAACCCTTTGGCATTTGGTTTCATGGAAAAAAATTATCGTAACAAAATTAACCAGTTATATCTGGTTACCATCATTTACAAATAACGTTTCACTCCAGAACAATTGAAAAAAAAAACCGTTGTTTCGGTTAAGTTCTGCTAAAAATTTCATTTTACGGTTTTTATTCCTTAAACAGTTATTTGTCCCTGGTCAAAATACATAACATCTTAATTGTCCCCATTTTTTAAATCATAGATAAGTAACGTGAAATTTAAATGACATATTTACCACTGAAATTGAAATGTCCCCCATTTTTAATTTCAGAAATGTGGTCACCTTACTTTAACGTCACTATACAGTATATATTTCATTGTAGGCTTTACAGTATATTAACGTTAGCCATTAAACAACACATACGATTTTGAAGCACAGAATTTATTAAAGCCACCAGACTACAATGTAAAAATATTTACACAGCAAGTTGATATGGAAAATGCTGGATATATTTAAATGATCTACATCAAATATGCTACAAAAGAGACAACATCTGCATGACAACATGAATAAAACACAATAGTAATTAAACTCCATGTATATTTGCATACGTTTATTTGCCTCAGTCACTTTCTGGATTCTCTTGTTCAGCTAAAAGCAGATCTTAAATTCATATAGACGGGATCATCAAATACTTTTTGTATTATTGTGACCCAGTCAAACCACAAACACAAACATTTGTAACACCTGAAAGAGAGATGTTTACGGTGAAATACCTCTGGGTGAGTGTGCTTGCCGATCACACGCCAGACTGGCCTGCGTACGGAGATGAATCGTGAATGAAATATGTATAAATGTCCGTGAAAGTCAAATCTGGCAAAATTTCTGCTGCCTTCATACCTATACACACTTTTCTTGGCACTTGCCATGGATCAAAAGCAACTTTTGGATGCTTTTATTGATGTCATTTCATAGGTGTTTCTCCATTCACTGCTGTTGCTTCTTTATGCTGAATATCCCCACTGTGATGAAAGTGTGTTGTTGTGTGTGAAACATCATGACGCCGTTTCTGCGTCAGTATTGAACATGCACAGATTGTCCCAGTTTCACAAAGCAATCTGGTCAACTGTTAACGTGGCAAAAGTTCTCTTTTCAAATAGATTAGAAAAGGTTTACATCACCCCTTACAATCCGAATTAAATTTAAAATGGATGCGACCAATTTAATCCAATTGACGTGGTTACATGATACTTTTTTATTCGGATTGAGCTTCTTGTCCAATCACAAATGGATACTGACATTCTGTCAAAGGTTTTGAACATCACAAGGGAGAGTAAATAAATAATGAATTTGTATTTTGGGGGATTTTGAACAATACCTTTAATCAAAAATTTTCAAAAACTATTTTGCTATTAGTTTTTGAGTGTCTGGGTGTGTTTTGTATATCAATTTTAACATTTAATTCCAAAAATCATAATTACACTTTTTGTGTATTTTATAATTTTTTCGTGAGCATATTTAACTGAACTGCAACACACACCACATAATCCTCCCAGCTATTCATCCTCCCTTTACTCCCCTCACGTGAAATTATTTTTTCCATTTGCTAAGCAAGTCGTCTGTTTACACTGCCATCCAGTCTGTGTTACTCCCGTTGCCAGGGTGACCAGGAAAAAAGACGTCCTAGCATTTAAATCACACGCAAAACAAAAACCACAACAATGCTCAACTTCTCCCGCCCACTGCTAATGGAGTCTGAATGGAGTCTCCTGACGTACACTCTTCCTGAGATAGAACACTGGTTGGTGGACCTTCACACCTTCTTGAAAGAAAGCTTTGAATTGTGATTGACATGCAAGCTCTTCAATGAGAATGATTCACTGAATTGCACCACTGTTGTGGCGGCATGACATGTAAAATAAAAGTTCTTCATAAGAGAAAGAACATGAAAGTTGGTTTATTGGTTAAGTGGTTTTAAACTGTACATTATCTGGCTTTAAACAAACATTTTTACAGGTTAGACCTGTTTTGTGTGGCCATGAGATACTGCAATGTGACTTTGTGTCAGTTCAAAGTTTGGTTGATTAGCTAATATTTATCAGTTTGTTAACTAAATCCTATTTATCATGTGTGTCCCCAGATTTAATCCAAATCAAATACTGACGATCTAATTGATCTCTCTTCCAGAGAGAAAGAAGTATCACAAATTTGTGATACATTTTCGGCAAAAACCTTGTAAACTTTGCTAATAGTATGAGAGTTTATTTTACATTTTTGGGATGTCCAGTATATTTCTTCTGGTTTCTAAAGTTTTGATGACTTTGAATTTAAACCTACATTAATTTAATTGCTACAGGTTGTTGGTTGTTTGCTGAACCTTTAAATTAATAACAATATTGCTTATATGAAAGCTATATAAGATTTTATCATGACTGTGAGGTCAGGGCCAATTTTAACACTGATGTCATGAAATAGAAACTATATGACTGCATTTAAATATTAATCTTTCAAATGTATTGAGCATTCTATGATTAAAGCATCTTCATGGAGACTGTTCTTGATCTGATCATTATCTATTTTTTATTTATTTTTATTTTTTTTCAAATAATTATAACGCAGGTCCACTTGGTCTTTGACTTTAAACACATTATAAATGATTGTTAAATGAATGACAATCATATAAATGTAAAAACGATTCAGTATTATTTATAAGAGTTAAAGTAGTAAGATGTTCCTTGGAAGCAGGCTATGATTTGAGATATAATGGGTTTATGTAATTTACTGGTTAGTGTTACAACAATAACTTCTCATTCAGCTCATTGTGACTTCAGCAGAATGTGTTGTAGGTGGGTGTACAGGTGGTGAATGATTGAAAATTGCATGTTGCATTGATAAAGCGCAGAAATCACTTGACGCATGTCCTCTGACCCCATTCAATGACGTAATTCCTCTTTAATAAGTTCTTTAACAGTTGTACAACCCCAATTCCAAAACTATTGGGACAGTATGAAAAATGCAAATAAAAACCAAAGTAGTGATTTCTAAATTATATTCACCATTTGCTATATTGAAAGCACTACAACTACACATTACATGACATTTTTCCTTGAGTTTTTTTTAAATGTACAGTCATTTCAAATCAGATGATTGCATCGCACTCCAAAATAGTTGAGATGGGTAATTTAAGACTAATAACAATTTGACGAGTTAAAATAACAAGGCAATGTGAAACAGGAGATGTGTCGTAGTATATAGGGAGCCTCCAAATGCAGCCTAGTCCTTCAAGAGCAAAGATCATTCAAGACTTGTCAATTTGCCAACAGATGCTTCAGCAAATAATCAGTACTTTGACAGTGATGTTCTCCAAAGACAAATTGGAAGGATTTTGGGCATTTCCCAAAAACCCTCTACAGTGCACAATATCATTAAAAGATTCAAGGAATCTGGTCAAATATTGGTGCATAAAGGGCAAGACAAAAACCACTTCTGAATGCACGTGATCTCTGATCCCTCAGACATCACTGTCTTTAAAAACATAATTCATCTGTCATGAATATCATGAACATGGGTTTGGGATTACTTTAGTAAACCTTTGTTAGTCAACACCACTCGCTGCTGATCAACAGACGCAAGTTAAGACTTTACTATATAAAGGAGAAGCCATACATCAACACTGTCCAGAAGCACTGCTGACTTCTCTGGGCTTGATCTCATCTTAGATTGAAAGTCAAACAGTGGAAACGTGTTTTTTGGTCCGATGAGTCCACATATCAAAACGTTTTTTGAAAAACACAGTCGCCATGTTCTCGACTCGAGTAGACCACCGAAAAAATGAAAAGTAATGATTATTTATTCATTATTTATGTCAGTACACTCCCCTTCATGTTATTTCCAATTTGTATGCTGTTTTTTTCCATGGAACACAAAAGGAGAGATTTTGAAGAATCTTCATGCAGGTCTTTTCCTTACAACAACAGTTTACAACAAGTCCCTATTCACTGATAATCTTCCCTTCAAATTTGCCGGTACATTGAGAACCGTTGCAACCTGATTATTGAGTAAGTTAGTAGAAATCGAAAACCAAGTCAGAGCATTAATCGATTACAAATGGAACTGACTGATTCATTCAAGAATCAAACTGATTCTACACAAATCAGAGTTCAACTCATTAACTCTTTAATGATCTGGTTGCAGAAGATCTCCGGTAACCAGCTCACTGGAAGGAAACACTGAGCCAGATTGAATGCACACAAATACACTGAATACTCTCTAAAATCAAGAAAGCTGCGTATACATGACACTTTTGATGTCAAACCGTGAAGAGACATGCGGTCAACAAGTGCGCACATTGGATGAGCCAGTAAGAAAACCGGGTAAGGTGTGTACATCCGCATACAAGACATCTACCCCTGTCGATCGGGTTATTCATAAGCTGTGTATGGTCTTTACACATACAAAGGAACGTGGTTTATTGACCGCACGTGTTGTCAGCTTATTAAGCATGATCAATGTAAGGACGTGCAGGTAAATTTGCTCATTATCAGTGAATGTGTACTTACATTTTGGTCTGTCCTTCACACAAAACTATCACATGGTTTCAGAAGACTTGGAATATAGCACACAAGTCATATTGACAACTTTTATGGTGCTTTTTCTGTGTTTTTTGATCATTGACGTTAACAGCCATGGTTGCTATGAACTGACGTTGTATGGAAAAAATCTGTGTGAAGTTTCATCAACATATCTAATAGTTTTTGTTCCAAAGAAAAAAGAAAGTCATATAGGTTTGGAATAATATGAGGGTGAGTAAATTATGAGAGAATAGTGTGAACCGCTTATGCAGTGGTCCTGGGTAATTGGCTGATGAAAGACAACATAAGTCTTGCTCAGACTGGAGAGTTTTGTCTATCAATGGGTTTAATTCTGTCTTATTTCTTTCAGGTTTGATAAGTGATGTTTATTTTAGACATTTATTACTATTTATGTGATGTGTGACTACTCTCCTCATTATGTTTCCGTCATTATGCCAATATCTGCTGATTCATGATAGAGCCTCGGGCTTACATGTCAGATGAATCTATAGCATAGAATCTTTTGAGCATTTGTGCATTAATAGAGACAATAAAATAAAATCACTCTTTCAACAGAGAAGTGTAAGACCAGACCTGTCATTGTTAACCTTGTCACTATTGACACAATTAATCTTTTGATGGACTTCATGAAGTTACATTACAAGAATCATCCTTTTATTTATTGTTTTCTCTATGTTTCCTAGATACCTATACATTGACCAATTGCAGAACATAATGCCACGGTATTCAAAACTTTCAATTCATTAAAATCCATCCACCAACCACTAAAAGGGATTATGCTTCAGATGAAATCACTCCTATTATGAGACAATCTTTAAAACACAAACACTGCTCCCTGCCATTTAAGGCTTCCGTGAAATCGGGGGCTTGGGAAGCTCAGCAAGTAAAGACGCTGACTACCATATCTGGAGTCGCAAGTTCGAATCCAGAGCGTGCTGAGAGACTCCACTCAGGCTTCCTAAGCAACCAAATTGGCCCAATTGCAAGGGAGGGTAGAGTCACGTTTGGGTAACCTCCTCGCGGTCGCTATAATATGGTTCTCGCTCTTGGTGGGGCGTGTGGCGAGTTGTGCGTGGATGCCGCAGAGAATAGTGTGAAGCCTCCACATGCGCCATGTCTCTACGGTAACACGCTCAACAAGCCACCTGATAAGATGTGCAGATTGACTGTCTCAGACACGAAGGCAACTGAGATATGTCCTCCCCCACTCAGATTGAAGCGAGTCACTATGCCACCACGAGGACCTAGAGTGCATTGGGAATTGGGCATTCCAAATTTGGGAGAAAAGGGGAGAAAAAAAATCTTCCATGAAATCATAACATGGAGTGTGTAATGCCAATCAGGCATGAAAACAATTACCCTTACTCATTACAGTAGCAGTATTGTTCTTTTCTGTTGCTGAAATTTGGATGAAAATAGGAAATAAAAGTCCTCTGTAGAACTGTGTGAGAATCTTCTGTCCCAATTAGTGTTTATGGAGTAACAATAGGCAGTTGACCTCAGAGCCTCCTCTCAGACTGGACTTAAGGTAACATGACACTGTGGGACAAAAAAAGCAAATACAGCAGACACCAGTGTTATTCAAGTTTTTTTTAAGTTTTTTTTTTATTTCTATTTTAGTTTTAGTTTACGTTAGTTTCACTGTTTGTCTGTTAATTTTAGTTTAGATTCAGTTTAGTTGGTTTTTATTTGCGTTATTTTAATTTCAGTATTTTTCATGGTTGCCAAAGCAGAAGCATTTACTGGTATCATTTAAAAATGTGTAACATCATTACATTTCTCAGGGCAGTCTTGTCATTACCTCTATCTGGTTTTTATCATGTTTAATTTAATTTGGATTGTAAATGTTTGTTTTAAAACAATTAAACCTTAAATTAATATAAATCATTTATAAACTAATCATTGGTAAGTAAACAATTAAAGGGATAGTTCACCTAAAAGTTATTTCATTTATTTCATTAATTAAAATATAATTTACTCACCCTCATGCCATCCCAGATCTGCAGAACACAAAATAAGATTTTTAGAAGAATAGCCCTGCTCTGAAATTCTATACAATGCAAGTCATCAGAGTACAAAATGTTGAAGCTCTGACAAGCACATAAACGTAGCACCCTTCTTTTTTTTTTTACTGTAAATCTTGACATCAGCGGTCTCATTGGAACTGCAGTTGCAAGACATATAGTGAAAAAGGAGTTACATTTTGGTTTGTTCTCACCCAAAACAGAAAGATTTTTTTAGAAGACATGAATTGAACTACTTAAAGATTACTTTATGTGCTTTCTAGAGCTTCAAAGTTTTGGGCCCTATTGACTCGTATTGTATGGACCTACAGAGCTGAGATATTCTTACAACGTCTTTATGTTCAGCAGATGAAAGAAAGTCAAACACATCTGGGATAGCATGAAGGTCAGTAAATAATAAGAGAATTGTCATTTTTGGGCAAAATCTCTCTCTCTTTTTTTTTTTTTTTTCATTTTTGAGGTTTTAAATGGATGATTTTTACATTGGAAAGTTTGGCAGAGCTCATGTCATAACCACCGGTGGGAAAAGCAATGTGAAAGAGGTGTAATTTGAGGTGTAATGTTTTTAAATGTTACATAATGATTTATGATGTAAAAGTGTTACAAAATATAAATAAAATAATTTTAAATACTTTTCCCTTTATTTCTATTTCCTCTGGGATTTGGTCAAAAGAGGGTCTTCAAAGTATTAAGTCTTCGCAGTATTAAGAATTTCTTCATTTTTGCTTTTGTCCAAGGTAGAAGACATCCTAAGCTTTCTCCAAATGTATAATGTCAGGTTATGTGTGTTTGGAGCATAATTTAAAGTGCCAAAACTAAACTAAAACTCAAGATCCTTTTTATTTTAGTTTGTTTTGGAGTTAAGAAAAAGTATTTTAGTTTAGTTTTTC
Source organism: Xyrauchen texanus (assembly GCF_025860055.1). Taxonomy (NCBI): domain Eukaryota; kingdom Metazoa; phylum Chordata; class Actinopteri; order Cypriniformes; family Catostomidae; genus Xyrauchen; species Xyrauchen texanus. The sequence goes on along the minus strand of NC_068309.1, from coordinate 27,823,019 downwards.
CAAATATTTTCAGTTTCCATTTTTATTTTAGTTAACAAAAATGGTTTTAGTTAGGTTTTTTCCCCCTGTTAACTACACACAAACACACAAGTTTACCTAACTTTCTAAACTGGGACATGCCATAGAATTCTAATTACTTTGAACAATAACACAAACCATCATCCTACCCTTAAAAGAAAAACAACAGACTCATAGAATGAACATTACTATAACTCAATTTTTTGCGAACAGAGTTTTACGTGCCGCTTTCTACTATTTGCTGCAGTTTCCTGGTGAAATTTACACTAGAGGCACTACAACAACTGTGCGTTTTATTAACTTTCGCACAAATCACAACTACAATGGCTGATTATGACTTTGTGGCAGGGCCGGGTTGTGATCCTACACACCGGTCCCGTATTAGGCTAATTAAGCCTCCGTGAGGGATAAAGGTCAACTGCAGGGGATCGTGCGGGAGAGAGAGCAACATTTTGCGCAAAATGTGCCTGTTACACCATCCAAAATCACAACAGCATTTTTACTTGCTTTCAATATTCCATTTATCACATAGAGACATATCAACTAACTTTCCTTCTCAAACAAGGTCATTGTGACTTCTGCTAAATGTACTGTTGGTGGGTGTTTCAGTGGTGAATGAGTTAAAATTGTGTGTTGCATTAATGGAGTGCAGGAATCATTTATCTCTACGTTCTCTGACCCCATTATATTGTGACATCAATTGCCTATCTCACCTGAAGGAATTCCAGCATTTCCTCGGCCCAAATATGGTCAACTCCCACGGAATTCCGGTACTTAGAATTGTGCAACTACACCCCTTAAACATAGAACATCCTGCTTGATCTCTGACGTATTTGTAATGGACAAGGACACACGTAATTTTGTTAGAGCAATACACAAACATGCCAGATGTCTCATTAAACCCTTTGGTTTTCAGTTGGATCATTTAGTGATCACGTAAGTCTTATAACAGTAAAGGTCTGTTGGAAGTCAATGCATTTCCGCATATTGTTATGTTTTCTTTGTCTTTTTATCAATAGAATCTTTGAAGTCTTTATTTAATAAAAAATCTTGGGTATATAGTCTGCTGCAAAAGCACAGTGGCAAGAAATAGACTGTCCAATGTTTAAAACTAAGACTTCTTTTTAAAGACAACCAAAGCTCAGTATTGATCTTAATATGAAAAGATATATTGTTTAAAATGAATTTCCTCAAACACTATGTCACAAGAAATGTTTTAATTTTCCCACATAAGCGTTACAATAGCTCACATTGTTTGCGGTGTGTTTGTGAAGTTTCAAATGACCTGTATGAAGTTGTGCACTCTGCCCTATTGTGATTGTGCTTATCCAGGTGGCTCTTTTCAGTACTACAAATATATGAAAATGTGATTGTCCAAATACAAGTAATAATGATCAACTACTATGCTTCACATACTACTGTGTACAGAAATATGAGATCTAAGATATAATAATGCTCAGGTCCAGGCAAAATCTTTGCATATTTTGTATTTTCTGTGCTGATTTTGTGGGTAAATCGCAGAATTCTATGGAATGGATTAAAACGGCAAAGTGGGACAATATTTTAAACAGAGCTGAGAGTAGGTGATAATTGGTAGCCGAATTGGTTATCACATTAGCCAAAATATTGAATAAAAGAAAAAGCAAAAGGAGGGGGATGGGTAGAACTTTGTAAATGATGATCTTTCCAGTTGTATGCAAATCTGCTGAGCTTTCTATGGAAGTTTGCCACAGGTTCTGTCTGGGCCTGGTAATGCCTCAACACCAAATCTCAAACAAGATTTTCAATATAACTCATTTTCTATTTTTAAAACTTACCGGTAGTTTCTATTATTCTATTAAATGGAAATTGTTTTCTATTTTCTCACAAAACTCTCACAGAACTACACAATGAGTTTATGTGCTTGTTATTTTTCTTTTTGACTTGTTTCTGTAAGTGTAAACAGATCTGAAAAGTGATTTATAGAGCACTGTAATGCATTTCTACATATGATCATTGTGTTTTGGAAAGTGGTCATAGTTTGTATTCACTGGAGAAACAAAAAAAAAAGAACATTTTCACCTTTTACCACTAATCATTATGTCATTTCATAATGACAGTCTGGGTGTGTTCTTGGTTGGTTAGCACTGCACGCTTTGATTAGATCAATGCTTATTCTTACCATATTGAAAAGTACACATTTTAGCCTCAGTGCTGTAATTGGTAAGAACAATCAGGGCCTATTCAGGGCCTATTCAGGGCTGAAGGACACCCTCCCTCAGTCAACATTTGGCTCTCAAATCCATAGCCCGCACTGGCTCTCTAGCCCCTGGAATGCATCAGTTACTTTCAATGCTCAGATATTAATTTACAGAGATGTTGTGAGGCCATTTTGGGCTCGTAACTCTATGAAAATAAACTGGAAAAAAGTTTTCTACATAGTAGAGATCTATTGTGTCTACTTAAGAACTGAACAAATCTGTTAAATTTGTGATAGCTTCATATCTGACACTCCAATCTGACAAATGAGGCATGACATTTAGGCAAAACAGTGCATTGAAATAGAATCACAAACTGTGTGAGTGGATACTTGTGTATTGCACACGTGTTCAGGAGTTTCACAGCACTGCCACTGTAATTTGAGCTCAGGAAGGTGAGCAATTGCAGGCAATGCGCTAGGAACAACACACAGAAACTCACCGCAATCCATCAACCAATTGGTCATGCAAATTTGATACTAGCCAGGCAAAGAAAGGTCTGATGATTACACAAGCAAACATGCCAACTCAAGGTGCTCAGGTGAGATTCTTTATTAGTCTGTATACCAAGTAACTCAGTGATTCATTTGAAAAAATTACAGGGCACTGGTAATTATGGAAATGTCAGATGTGTGGTAGAAGTTAAAACATTTAATAATTTTGACTAATGGTACAGTAATGGGATTAAATGGAGAGCAAATGGAGGTTGAAGTCTTTTGTTTAAGACTCTTTCTTCAGAGATTTATCCCACTTCAGAAGAGATCTCAAAAATGCCACAAAGTGTTGTCAAACTGTCAAAAGATAACAAAGTCTCCAATCAAAATTAAGATATTAAATCAAATATTTCTCATCAAATTCTTCCCAAGTATCAGAGTTAGGCTAGCCACATTAATCTTACAGCTCTGTACTTTTACTGCATGTCAACAATTGTCTTATTTGTTTCTATTCCTCCACAGGATAAGCTATGAATAAGCAACCTCTGAGCAAATCAGTTTTCCTCTGGGTTTATGCTTTTCAAAAGTTTTTAGTCTCTGTAGCATCAAAGCGGGATTAAATGTTAAGTAATGTTGTTTAATGGATATTCAAATGTTACTTAGTGGATGATCATCAAAGTTAAAACACATTTTACATCATGTGACTACCTTGCACAGACAGATTTGAAAACAGGTGTCTTAGGGCCAATTGATAAAGAGATTTCTGTATGCACGGTGTCTGAATAGAAAAAGAAACAGATAATCCTCACTGGTGAAGACTGATTAACAGAGAAATACAAATTGCATACATGAAGTATATACTTCTCCAAATATGAGTTAACATCATGCAGTGTGTTAACTCTAGTGGTAAGAAAAAGTATGTGAACCCTTTGGAATTACCTGCATTTATAGATACATTTGTCTTAAAATCTGATTTGATCTAAATTACAATTATGAACATACACGATCTTAACACAGGTTTAACAAACATATTGAATACATCATTCAAACTTTCAGTGTAGATTGGAAAAAAATTTTGTGAACCCCTAGGCTAATGATATCAACAAAAGCTAATTAGAGTCAAGAGTTGGCAAACCTGGCATCCAATTGATGATACGAGATTTGAGGTGTGGGTTAGAGCTACTTTGACTTATAAAAAGTACTCAAACATTTTGAGTTTGCTATTCACAATAAGCATCTGCTGACATGGACCATGCATCGAAAAAAAAAAATCTCGGAAGACTTACGATCAATAATTGTTGCTTTGCATAATGCTGGAAAGGGTTACAAAGTTATCTCAAAGAGCTTAGATATTTACCTGTCAACAGTAAGACAAATGGTCTGTAAATGAAGACAATTTAGTACTGTGGCTATTCTCCCTAGAAGTGGCTGTCCAGTCAAGATTACTCAAAGGGCACACAGGAATGCTCAATGAGGTAAAAAAAAGAACCCTAGAGTGACAGCTAAAGACTTGAAGGAATCATTGGAACTGGTTAACATCTCTGTTCTTGAGTCTACTATAAAGAAATCATTAAACCAGCTATATCCAAAGGGTTCACATACATTTTGTTGCCACTTTATACAGTGGAATGCTCTGGAATTTTGGAACTGGAAGGCCTATATACTGTAATTGATGGAAACTTGGTATTTCATGTTCTGAAGTGCGAGTTGTTGAGTCCTGAAAGCCATAATTTTGCTTCTAATTATTGTAATTAGTCTATGATGGCCTGTTCTGTCACCAAGGTCCTTCCCTGTCTCACTTTGTACACCCATATTCACGTATCATGAACTTGACATAAGGTGGTACTTAGAATATTTATTAATAAATGCACAAAAGATCCTATGAGTCTTGTTTTAAAGAAACAGCTTTTTACTACAGTAGTGCTCAAATACCTTGTATTTTATATTATGGAGGCCAGCATATTTAACCTGGGGGTTCATGAAGGTACTCTTGCTAGTCCGTGGACTGATATTTTATACATATAGAAATTTATTCTAAAATGTAAAAAAATATTCTACATGTTCTAAATATTACGTTTTTCTAAATTACTTTAAATTCAGTCTTGAAACATGGTGCATGGTGACGATCTTTGAACATGTAATCTGTTAAACCAATCAACTAGCGTACTCCCTCTTTGTCTAGCATTTAAATTGCCTTATTTGTTTGCCGGTATCAGGTCTCACTGCAGCGTGTTACAAGAGTTTTATCTCTGAACCACTCCTCCTCCCCAGCACCACTTGTCTTACATGCTTGACACAGCCAAGACCAACTCTACTAACTTATAATTTATAATTTTATGATAATACTTAAAATGTTGTCATGACTGAAATGTGGTTAATTTGCGTTGTCATTTTTTTAATTGTATTGTTGAAAGAAACAACCTCTCAAATAATCTTTAAATAATTTGGTTGCTTTTATCGATTGTACATCTATCAATAAACAAATATATATATTTTTGGCCCAATAAATCAAGAACATGGTGAAGAATTAAGTCAATTGAGAAACTAAGTGAACACTATATTAGTTAATATTATAAATGGAAGTTATTACACAATGTTAATATTATTGTAATAAATGAGTAATTATACAGCGTTGACAGATATATCTAGCATTTTTACATTAGGGGGTTTCCTGAGATTGTGGTTGGGGTGTCTTTGGGTTGGAATAGGTTAATCACCCCTCATGTAAAGCATTACTCTACTTCCCCATTGCATGATGTACAAAATGTGCAAAGCATTTAGGGTTTAGGTGTATTGCAAGGAACTGTCCATCATATATAATCCATGACACAGCAACTCCATATAACCCTGGAACAGGTGTTTTCACCTTGTCTAGTCTATGACACAACTGCTGTTCCCTCCTAATTTGACCTGAACAGTTACAACGGTAGTGGCCTTACGCTGTTGCGTAAAAACACTGTTTTTGTCTGTCTCTTCTGGCCTCAGGAAAAACGAGGAATGCAGATGATCCAGTTTCTGACCCATCATGTCTTCACATCCTTCTTTCACATAGTGGTATGAGATAATAGATATATCTATAAATCAAGATGAATTAAACTGGTTGGTTTGGTGCTTTGTGTGAGGTGTGTGGTATGAACAAATGCATCTAGTGGAAATAAGGAAACTGATACATGCTGAGATTTGTTTCAGCCTCAGATGTGGTTTAGTCAAAACAATAGCCTAGAATGTGAAGATTTACAGAGCTTCAATTGTAAATTAGTCTGCCATAATAACACGATAATAAATGGGCATGTTACAAAATGCACTAATGGCTTATGTTATAACTGTGTGGGATTCAATGTAATTTCAAAACAGAAAACAACTTATATAATAGATTTAGCCACTATAATGTACAGTTTTATTTATTCAGTTACATATTTAACTAAGTTTACAGTGTCCCATATAAGATAAACCAATAAAACAAATGTCTTATGTCACCCAATTTAATGAGACAGGACAACAAGTCATTAAAGTCTGTAAGGATCAACTTGTGTTCAAGCTACAAGAGCTATGGAATGAATGTGATTGTAATGAGAGAGCCAGACATGCAGTAATAAAACATAAAATAAAACAAATGAACATAAAACTCTCTATATATTAAGAAGTTATTTTTATATTGTCAAAAAAGTAAGGAAAATAAAGTTAAAGGATTCCAAATCATGTGGAATTTTGTAAGATAAGGTCAATCAGAACTGTGCTAAACAGATTTACTTGGGTTGACTAGTTAATATAAAATTAGTTGAAATTATATAAATCCTTTTTTTTTAATCCAGTAGCCTATGCATTTTTTTCTGACTTCTTTTTTTTTTTTTATATATATTTTTGGAATTTGGATTGCCCAATTCTCACTACTTAGTAGGTCCTCTTGGTGACGCAGTTACTTACCTCAATCTGGGTGGCGGAGGACGAGTCTCAGTTGCCTCTATTTCTGAGACAGTCAATCAGCACATCTTATCATGTGGCTTATCATTGTGCATGACACCGCGGAGACTCCGCATGTGGAGGCTCATGCTACACACCGTGATCCATGCACAACTTATCACGCGCCCCATTGAAAGCTAGAACCACTAATCATGACCACGAGGGGGTTACCCCATGTGACTCTTTCCTCCCTAGAAACCGGGCAATTTGGTTTCTTAGGAAACCTAGCTGGAGTCACTCAGCACACCCTGGATTAGAACTCGTGACTCCAGGGATGGTAGTACCCAGGCACCTTTTTTCTAACTTCTGTACATGTTTCATTTTAAGCAATGTATCAAAGCCTTAGTAAATAATCTATATAAATGTGATTGTGCTTATATATATATATATATATATATATATATATATATATATATATATATATATATATATATATATATATAGTTGAAGTCAGAAGTTTCCATACCCAAATTTTTAACCACTCCACAGATTTTATATTAGCAAACTAAAGTTTTGGCTAGTTGTTTAAGACATCTACTTTGTGCATGACACAAGTCATTCTTCCAACAATTGTTTATAGACAGATTGTTTCACTTTTAATTACCTATATCACAATTCTAGTGGGACAGAAGTTTACATACACTAAGCTAACTGTGCCTTTAAGCAGATTGGAAAATTCCAGAAAATGATGTCAAGCCTTCAGATAATTAGCCAATTAGCTTCTGATAGGAGGTGTACTGAATTGAGATGTTCCTGTGGATGTATTTTAGGGCCTACCTTCAAACACAGTGCCACTTTGCTTGACATCATGGGAAAATCCAAAGAAATCAGCCAAGACCTCGGAAAACCAATTGTGGACCTCCACAAGGGAGCAATTGCCAAATGCTTGAAGGTACCACGTTCATCTATACAAACAATAGTACGCAAGTATAAACACCATGGGACCATGCAGCCATCATACAGCTCAGGAAGGAGATGCATTCTGTCTCCTAGAGATGAACGTACTTTGGTGCAAAAAGTGCAAATCAATCCCAGAACAACAGCAAATGAACTTGTTTAGATGCTGGAGGGATTAGGTAGACAAGTATCTATATCCACATTAAAACGAGTCCTATATCGACATAACCTGAAAGGCTGCTCAGCAAGGAAGAAACCACTGCTCTGAAACCCCCATAAAAAAGCCAGACTACTGTTTGCAAGTGCAAATGGGGACAAAGATCTTACTTTTTGGAGAAATCTCCACTGGTCTAATGAAACAAAAATTTTACTTTTTGGCCATAATGACCATTGTTATGTTTGGAGGAAAAAGGGTGGGGCTTGCAAGGTGAAGAACACCATCCCAACCATGAAGCATAGGGGTGGCAGCATCATGTTGTGGGGGTGCTTTCCTGCAGGAGAGACTGGTGCACTTCACAAAATAGATGGCATCACGAGGAAGGAAAATTATGTGGATATAGTGAAGCAACATCTAAAGACATCAGCCTGGAAGTTAAAGCTCGGTCACAAATGAGCCTTCCAAATGGACAATGACCCTTACCAAATTTGTGGCAAAATGGCATAAGGACAACAAAGTCAAGGTATTGGAGTGGCCATCACAAAGCCCCGACCTTAATCTGAATTTGTGGGCTGAACAGAAAAAGTGTGTGCGAGCAAGGAGGCCTACAAACCTTACACAGTTACGCCAGTTCTGTCTGGAGGAATGGGCCAAAATTCCCGCAACTTATTGTGAGAAGGTTGTGGAAGGCTCCCCAAAACATCTGACCCAAGTTAAACAATTTAAGGCAATGCTACAAAATACCAACAAAGTGTAAGTAAACTTCTGACCCACTGGGAATGTGATGAACGAAACAAAACCTGAAACAATTCATTCTCTCTACAATTATTCTGACATTTCACATCCTTAAAATAAAGTAGTGATCCTAACCGACATAAGACATAAGGGAATTTTTCCTATGATTAAATTTCAGGAATTGTGAAAAACTTTGAATTGAGTTTAAATGTATTTTGAAAATGTGTATGTACTTAATGTATTTATGTATCACTGTATAGAGTACATACAATTTTGCCAAATACATTTAAACTCAATTCAAAGTTTTTCACAATTCCTGACATCAAACCGTTCATATATATATATATATATATATATATATATATATATATATATATATACCTTTCTCTTCCATCAAGTGCATTACACTGACTTTATCGTATTGTAAACAATTGAATTCTTGCCTATTTTATCCACAAAGGCAAAAGACGTTTTGGTCATAGGGGCATATCTGATTATTAAGTTTATAATACACATTATATATATATATATATATATGATAGATAAATAAATGTGAACGAAAAACATTGCAAGAAAACGTGCCAGTCTTTTTAACATATAACATATTTGCTAATTCACGTGCAATTCTTATATATATATATATATATATATATATATATATATATATATATATATATATATAATGTGTATTATAAACTTAATAATCAGATATGCCCCTATGACCAAAACGTCTTTTGCCTTTGTGGATAAAATAGGCAAGAATTCAATTGTTTACAATACGATAAAGTCAGTGTAATGCACTTGATGGAAGAGAAAGGTAACGCCTCTGTTCTCAACACCTCTCAGGTGAGCTATACTCCTACCTTCTATGTGATTGGAGAACGCCCTCTTTCCTTCGCTCGGATTGGCTGAGGATGCTGTCATTCATATCCTTCGAGTCCACAATGTGATACTTTACAACAGGTAAGTCTACCTGAGTGACACAGGGAGGGTTTTGGATACACCGTGCCTCTGGATGTACCTGCAAGGACGTTTACAATAATCCCGTATATGTGTATTCGTAATTAGAAATAAGATTTTGATATAATATTTGTTATTTTCGTATAGAAATGGCAAGCATAGTTGGCGCGCCGAATACAGAAGAAAGGGCTGTTTTCACGCAGCTGAAACCCGTGCGGATGTCTAGCGCGGTTGGGCCGGAGGACTCTTCAGTGTTTGAGGACGTCAAGCCCGTAGCGAGACTCGCAACAAACCAGGTTGAAATGACGCAGGTATGAAAGGCGTCCTGTGGTTTCCGCCTTTATTTTGACATAGAAGCAAAGATTTTTTTATCTGAACGTTCAATATATCGTTTAGAACATATGTATTTTGATAGAAAGCACAAGTAAGTGAATATAATATGTGTGGCTTTATTGCACGTATATCAGGTTTTTGTTTTCACGCCTCTGGTTTAATGAAAATGAAATATTTTCGATAACATATTGAAGACATCTCTTTAAGGCCGTATACGACACATTAACAGTGTTCTCGTTTTGGTGTGCGTGCAACATCTTCGCATGAGGGCCAGTTTTCTGTTTGTATTGTCACCTAAATGTCTTTGAATGTCTTGTTTCACAGACTTGACGATTTGCGTAAAAATCGTGTGATATATATACATATATAGGCTATAGTTCATGTGGTATTTCATACTAGTAATAAACTAATTTAACATAAGACATTTTTTTTTTCTTTTTTTAACTTTTAAATTGAGGTTTTAAGGTTAAGCTTAAAATATTGTTTTTACACTAAAAATATACATCGTAATGTTCTTACAACTAAATTAGGCAGTGTATACTTTGCAGATACTACACATTTAAGATCATTTTAATCCACTGTACAAGGACACTTTGACCTGTTGGAAAAGACCAACGCTTAGGCCCTTAACATTACATAAAATGTAAGAACTATTTGAGTGTAATGGAGCAAAATATTGCCTTCTCTTTTTGTTGCAAGACTGACAAAATGGCCAACAACTTCAATGCAATGCTTAAAGTTTCGTATTAGTGAAAAATCCAGTAAACTAATGATTCCCACAGAGAATATTCATATGCCACAGATTATGTCAGTGATCTTACATTTTTTGTTTTTAAGGATCAAATCCATATCATTTGATCAAATGGCAAATCTAACATGCTCTTTTAGAATGTATGGGATTTCAACTTGGACTCCAACCAGCACCACTTGTTTATGACTGGTTGAGCCAATGACTGATGACCTGGTTGCACTTCTTCAAAGGTTCATATGGCTGCAGGGAGCATGCAGGTTGTAGGCTACTCGGATGGGAACTGTCTAGGCCTACACATGGCTTTTATTACCTTATTGACATATGGCTAACCTTGTGTGCTTTAGGGAATTCAGTGTCCCATCACATGTACTTGCTACTAAAGGAGTCATAATTAAATGGAGTCATCTAAATTAGAAAAGTAAGACAAACCAATTTTTAAAAGAATCTCAAATTAATTTCATTTAAAGTAATCAGCAAACCAACAACATCCTGACTTTAAGATCATTTTTAATGATTGATTAATATATGATTGATTTGTTACATCTAATTAAAAGATAACAAAATCTCTATCTGTATCTGAGTCATCAGTTCTTGTGGTGCCATGCATCTTTCTTGCAGTAATTTAGTTCAATTTTCTGTCTGGTGTCCTCAGTGGCACTCAGCATTTTACACAAGTCCATGTGGTCATGTCCTTTGCCTTGAAGAGCAGCCAAGACGGTTCCTTCTCTAGTCACTGTCCTGAAAAGCCAAAACAACTGTTATCTTTTTCTCCAAAGCCATAAAACGTAATTTTAGTCTCAAAGGTTTCATTTTCTCTCGCTGCTGCCCTCTGATGATTTGTGCTGTTATGGCTCCAGTAAACAGACAAGAAGCCTATCAGACTGGTTTTATGGGGATCTGTGGACAAATCTCCATCTTTTTGCATTCCTTTTGGCCATAAAGGACAATTATTTAAGGAGAAAGACCGTTTGTGTTGTAATTAGGAAAGAGGTCTTTGGACTAACTGGATAATTGCACTCTGAAATGGGCTACAAAAATAAACAGTTTGGAATATGAGCAAAACAAATTTCTTTGTAAACGTTCATGAATCCATTCTAATGTAAATTGTGCTATTGAATTGAATGGGTAAATTCAATAAATAGTTTTATGTATGATTACACATATTTTTGTAGTTGCTCATGTTTCAAATAGGGTCCATTGTGAAATTTGCAAAGCTTCCGGGCTTTACGTGCTCTAACAAATAATGAGATTGTCTTTATGTTACTGAAAATATGGCAGCATTCTTAAAGAGAGAGTGGAATTATTTGGGTGCAAAATGCTCCAAAGTGAGCCGTATTATCAGTTAACATGGAAACTCCATCTTATTTATGTCAAAGATTATTTTTATGCCGGTCTCCCAGTCATTCTCGGCCCCTGAGATACATAACTGAGCAGTTGTAAACGTTCTCCAATCATTAACTCACATTTCTTGGGCCAGGGTTCAGCTGCAGTCTTCGTTCGCCTCACACAAAGGTGCAGTGAACAGAACCTCTCTGGCACGGTGCTTAGAGGACTGGGTCTCCAAGGCCAATTAAGGGTATGACCAAGGACACTCTCCTCTCTGCCAGTACCCCCACAATACAAGGCCCATTTGTGCAGCGGCACTACGCTTGCCAGATCTAGAGAGTAAATCAAAAGCTGTTTTCCACTAATAACCTGGTTTTAACTTTCCAAAGCTGGCTTGATTGGGATGAAGGTGGTATTGTAGACAATAAAGGGATAGTTCATCCCAAAAATGAAAATGTTGTCATCATTTACTCATCGTTATGTTGTTCCAAACTTTAATAACTTTCTTCCCTGGAACACAAAAAGGAGGTCAATTTAGCATCAGTCACCATTTGCTTTTATTGCATCTTTTTTTCCCACACAATGAAAGTAAATGGTGATTGAGTGTTCTGCCTAATGTTTTCTTAGGTGTTCGCACTGGTGTTTGTGAACTAAAGAATTCATTAGAATTTCACAAATTACAATTTAGTAGCACATAGAAGAGTATGATTAAGATTTGTATACATTTTCTAACTACAATCTTTTTATTATTTACTATTACAGTTTACTACTTCTACTAGCACTATGATTTTAATAAAAAAAAAAAAAATTACAATACAGTTTTAATGACTTATTTGAAATAATTATATATTTTTATTGTCTTGCTGCAACACCGTCGTAATTTCCTTGACTGAGCATTTGCCTCCACCACCACAGAATATGTATTTGCTTAGTTCATGCTATTATAAAAAAAAACTATACTACTAAGATTTTTTCAGATTAACAATTTTTATTGATTCTCATCAATGAACACAGAAAAACAAAACATATATACACAGAATCACTCTTATACTACTATGATTTTTATATTAACATAATATTGCAATGGTTTAAGAATAGACCTCTTAAAAACCCATATCCATCGACCACATATCTGAATAGCTCATTAGAGGAATGTGTTTCTCTGAATCACAGAAACATGCTGAATTCAATGCATCTAATTCTAAAACACCACTGTTTAAATTCATCCTCTGGAAATCAAGCAACTAGAAACTCACAGAGGGCAAACATAATAATATCTCGCATTTTATTGATCACATCAGTTTCTGCTGCTCTCTTTTTCCGGAACGGCTGTGAATGTGTGACTCTGGAGCCAGAGGGAACATTACTGCGACCCTGACACTGAATCCACGGCAACCCACTAATAATCGAGCATATGAGATTTGGCAATATTAAAGCAGACATAAGACACATTGGACATGCTCTTTCTTGAAACGCTACTCATAGGCAGAAAGGATACTTTTCACACACATGCGAAGTTGTTAAAAATTGTTGTTGCATATTATAATTTTTTGTATCACAAATTCAAGCAAAACTGTCCCACTGTACAGCCTTGCAGTTTGTAATAAATACCATTATCTAGTGCAATATGAACTGCTGCGGTGTCAGCATTAGGGCTAAATGTTAACGACAACTTCAATAATAAAAAGATTTGACAACAATTGCATTGTCGAATAGCCGTTTGATCTCATTTAACGAGATCATATGAAACTCTAATGATGACACGAGAGAGCAGCACTGCAGTTCACGCCTGAATGAGGAGAGGAAGAATTACACAGCTCACAGTCCAGATGCACTCCAAACTTTCCAAACAGCTTCAGGTGATGTAGATCCCAAAGTATTGGGGAATTATACAAAAATACCAAATAAGTAAAAACAGAAGCACTCTCATTGTGGAATAAGTGGAGCTGGAGCTTCCACTCCACTGAAGCAAAACTTGGGTGTTGAGCGTTATAACGTGATGGCTCATGACTTATTGAATCAAATTGGCAATATGCAGGTTTATTAATTAGAGTTTTTTGTTGTTTTTTTTTTGAGAGTAAAAGATGGATTGAAGAGAACAAAAAGGTGAGAGAGGGTAGTCTTTGCCCCATTATAAACTGCAAATAAAATACGATTTTTATTTGTTTTTCAAAAATAATATCTAAAACTCCTTTAAAACAACAGCAGCTATTAGCAGAAGAAAAATTGTAATCTGAAAATGTTGAATATAATATTAAAAATACAAATATTTTTAAATAAAATAATAAAAAAAGATGTATTCACCTGAGAAGCAGCATAAAAGATTTGTAGACTTGCATTTAGAGAATAGATCTTGAGGTATATTTTGTCTTTACTGCATTTGCAGAAGTATAACTAAGTAAAAAATACACTTATATTTAAGATTCTCTTAACCTTATAAGTTGGGGCACAACCTGAATAGTCAGTTAAGAGATATGATTAATCATAGCAATAATCACAGAAAAGTCTAATAATCGTTCTATAATAGTCGACTATCAAAATAATAATTAGTTGCAGCCCTAGTCAGCATTGATTGTATTCCCCTTGAGAGAACATGAACTCACATGTTAGAGTATGAGTTACCTGAAAGGATGATGGCATTTGGAGTGTGTACATGAAACCACATCAGTCGGTTGCTAAGGAAATGCATTTCGACAATGCATGCCTATTTGTTAACATAGCTGGCTCTTTAGACAGCTGGACTTGGCAATGCTTTTAAAAAGTTTATTCTCAAATGTATTGACTGCAAATGTTACAATCATTACAGACTCTTTTCACTTCAAGCCTTACCTCCATTTTGTCCAAGAAATTGCTATTTTGGTTGTTCAGGTTTTTGCATGTACTAACCATTTCATAATCAGACATTTGACTTGCCAACTGACTAGTTTGGTAAATCTAGCTCTTTATTTTTACAAAAATGCCCTCATTTAACAGTCTCTAGATTTTATGGCACCACTGCACCTGAAAGGCTCTCCAGGTTGCACTCTTTTTTTTTAATTCTATATTTGTACATTGTTTGTACCCATATCTCCTCTTGCGATCGCATTTCACTGTTTTGGTTTTGCTTTGTGTTCCAGGCCCTCATGGTCTCCAAACCTATGAGGTGTCTATTTACCCTGTGATGCAGTGGAGCACTGTGCAGAGGTGTTCTGTAGAGCTTGGATTTGTGTGAACTAGGCTTTAATAGACACTTAAATCACAAATTAACTCTTAAAAAGTTAATTCTAAAAGACAATAAAGTAGTATATTCATGCCAGTCTCCCAAATCTTCTCTCTCAACGTTTAAAGGGTAAAAGGGCAGAACAAACATCTCTGTGTGACACCAACTATTACAATTACAAAGAAAACAGCAGGAATCTGGCAGAAAAACATTATATTGATATCGATGTTGCAGTATAATAATACTGCAATGATTTATGCATTAGTGTGTTGTGATTAAAAACTGATTTATTGCAATCTTTCAGTATATTCTTTCATATTCATCTTTTTTGGACTTTGGTGCTTTGCACAAAAATGCTAAAATACCTGCTTTACTTCATCGTAGAGCCATAAAAGTTGTATACAGCAAAGACACATCAAAAACGTATGTCAGGGAAGAGTGGTCCTTGGTTCCAGTGTATCATTACATGAAAATCTTACAGTCTAATTGTACACAGCATCTATACACACATCCTTATCATTTAAAAAAGTTATACATTTCTTAGCTAGTTCTAAGTTTGCATTTTGATCGAATAGAAATAATAGTTTGTTGGCAAAATGCTGCACATTTTATCTTCTCACACACTTGGTCCCCATTTTCTTTTTCTCCTGAAAATCTGAGAACATCAATACAGTATTTTGGGGTAATAATTGAGATTCTCTGGGAAAAAAAAGTTTCCTCCACCAATTACAAAGACATGCACAAAGCTTAACTAAGTGTCATGACCTTAAACCAAAACTGAATTAAAGCTGTTTGATGTAGTTCATTTCAGGGGGAATTCACTAAAGGCTGGTCGAAGAGCATTGTTGATTGGTTAAAACAAATTTTAGGTGTGGTTTCGATGTGATAATTTTTATTTATAGCTGTGCGTGCCAGCTGAGGATTAAAATCCTTTAACTATTGTTAAAATGGATAACAGACTGATGTGTAGTCCGGCAGAGAGTTGACAGCCTTCCGTGACATCACCCTCAACAAACTACTTTTAAAACGAAGTTGCACAGAGTATAAACACTGGCTTCGTTTGCCTAGGGTGCTTTAGTTTATCCAGGAGAAAAAAGTTCGGCTTCTATCAGGTTTAAGAATGAACTGCACCTGGTGAGAGTGCCATTTTATTTGCATGTGCCGTCTGCACAGGTTTAGCACCTGATTCACTAAGGGACTTATGCAGATCAGGCAACGTCTCAAACGCACCCAAAAAATCTGTTCTGAACGCAATTTGCTCAGAGCAGTTCAAACTTGCGGGTCGGTTCCAAGCGCTATAAAGTGGAGAGTGCAGCAGACCACCATGAACATAGCTCATTTCTTTAACATGCCTAAAGTGCACTTCAACACACATCTGAATATATGCCAAGTTATAATGCTCTTCTCTATCATTTGATCATTATTTGAATACTTACTGCTGCCATAATCAATTCAAAAATGTTCACAGATATCTTTTTTTAATAAAAGTTTATTATTATTTCTTGGGCAGTAATAGCACATTGTTTTTTGTGCTGGGCAAATTGCATAAGTTTTGTGAAAGAAGCTATATCTATAATCTGCATAATTTACATTCACTGAGCACTTTATTAGGAACACTAAAGTCCTAATAAATTGCCCAATGTGGTCTTCTGCTGTTGTAGCCCATCTGCCTCAAGATTCGACATGTTGTGCATTCTGAGATGCTATTCTGCTCATTACAATTGTACAGAATGGTTATCTAAGTAACCATAGCCTTTCGATCAGCACGAAACAGTCTGGCCATTCTCTGTTGACCTCTCTCATCAACAAGGCATTTCTGTCCGCAAAACTGCCACTCACTGGATGTTTTATGTTTTTGGCACCACTATGAGTAAATTCTAGAGACTGTTTTGGATGAAAATCCGAAGAGATCAGCAGTTACTGAAATACACAAACAGCCCGTCTGGCACCAACAATCATGCCACGCGATTGACTGATTAAATAATCGCATGAATATGTAGGTGCACAGATCTTCCTAATAAAGTGCTCAGTGAGTGTACATAGGAGGTATGTTTGCACAGAAAGGAATGAAAGTGACTTAATTTATATACTCAAGACATAGCACTATTTCAGCACTGATTGCTCCTGCTTCAACTAGATTGTGGGTGGCTAGTGTATAAGATACAGATTTTTGTACATAAATGCCACACGCAAAAGTGCCGCAAATGTTTAGTGAAATCTCCCCTCAGAGCTTTGAACTAAGAGGTGTTCCAGACAACTCAACCTTATCTTCTGTTTGTTTCAGACACTGATGGAAATGGATAAATATTTACCCCAAAGTGCCCCACTGCTTACCCCAAACATAACCGATAAGAAATATCGCCGGGAAAGTGCCTCAGTGGTGGATGAATATTTTGCAGATGAGAAACCTGCCCCTTATAGTCTCAACATCAATGTTATCCTGCCTAATACTACTCACCTTCGCACAGGCCTTTACCGACCAAACAAACCTCCAGTACATCAGATCAAATCCGAGCCAGGGGTGGATGAACCCTGCGGAATTCAGGCGCTCCCCGAATTTACCTCAGTCTTCAGCGTACCCCAGACAGTCAACAGCCTTTTCATCAAACCTGACATGACTGTCACAGACGAGCTCCACATTGGCCCCCAGCAGCCGGCAGTCTATCAGATGCCTGTCAGTAGTAGCGACCTAACCACAATGACCTTCTCCCAGAGTCAGGCTATAAATGGAGTTGGTACCTCGGGCAGGACGATGCTAAACCTGAACAATGTAGCTTTGACAACGCATTTTGGAGAGTTTGTCATGCCCGAACCTTTCTACACTTCTCCCCAGCCCCATAGTTTGCCTCCATCACCCCCCAACTCCCAGCCCGGCAGTCCTGAGAACCAGGCAGAGCTTATTACCACTGTTCCCCCGTCGTACCAGTCTAGAATTGGAATGAAGGTTGGACAGATGACCTCTCATTCCATGCTAATGGCCCATGGTCAGGGCATACTCACGGGGCCCAGATACAACCGACGGAACAACCCTGAGCTGGAGAAGAGACGGATCCATCACTGTGACTTCCCAGGTTAGTGTGCCATTCATGTAGAACATGGTTACTCATTCCTGATCCAGCAGAGTTCGATTCCAACACTAATTAGACACAACTGAATCAACTAATCAGCCTGGTGTTTTCGAACAGGGTTGGAACTAAACATTGCAGCAATGTGGCTTTACACAAGTAGGTATAAGTAATCTGGATGTAGATCAGTGTTTCTCTATCATGGCACATTTTAGTGTCCCTTTTCTGGTACACCCATTTCAGGTCTTAGAGTCTCTACTAATGAGCGCTAAACAGTAGGTTCAGGTGTGAAAGTTGGAGGAAACATCCAACAAAATCAGTGCTGGTGTCGACTACAGGGCCAGAATTGAGAAAAACAGTAGTAAATAATTGTGGATTATATTTTAAAAGTGTGCAGATATTTTCAGTGACATTTTTGAGCAATTATCTGGCATTATTTTTCTCTGTTCCAGGATGCACCAAAGTTTACACAAAGAGCTCTCACTTGAAAGCACACCAAAGGACTCATACAGGTAAGAGACCGAAGTCACACTTGAAGTTAGAAGTAGTTTTAACTGCTAAACCAGATGCAATGTACCATCAACATAAAGGTTACAAATCCAGCAACAGCTTGCACCAAGATGATAACCTAGGGACAAGAGAGATGTAGGAAGACAGAGAACAGGGCGGAGGGAGAGATTAATTGACTTTCTTTTCATGCGTTTATACACAATGTGTATGCATGCCTGTACAAGCCCTGCATGCTTTCCCGAGGGGTATATTGCCAAGTGGCAGAGAAAAACCTGTTCCTCCTGCTTCTTCTGTGTGGGGGAGGGGGTATACCACCAAGAGAAAAGAGCTCGGAAGTTTCAGTACGTACAGCTCGGCATAAGATGAAACCCATATCAATCCCACCACACTTTAGAGTTAAAAACTAAAATCTTCCCTCCCAACTCTCTAGCAGGACATCATTTTTTTTCACATGATGTTAAGCTAATAAACGCATCTTTTCCGCCCATTTACCTCTTCCTTTCTCTTTTTATTTCCATTTTGGGTGGTCACAGAGAGTGCAAAAGGATTCCCTTTAGCCTCAGGTATTATTCTTTTTGTACTCTCACTCAATGATGCCTTAGAGGTATCTTCGTAACTCTTTTTAAACTAATATGAAAGGAATGTTTCCATATGGTACATTGGGAAATTGAGCATACGTTGCAGCAGTACATTATTAGCATTGATGAAACTATGTTTGAGTCATGCATGCATCCTACAAATCCACTTGCCTTTTGACCCCTCTATCCATCAGCATACTATGTTTATATTGACTCAGGTCAGGTTGTCATTCCTTAGGTGGACATGGCTCTGAGCACTTTTTCAAAAGATATTGTGTGTTGGGAATGAGCCAACCACACTGAAAGCTGTCAAACTGTTTAAGAAGTCTAGAATATCCTGTACTGACATTAGATGAATGGTAGAACAGGTTGATTACACATGTAACTTTGATGTCTCCAGGAATTATATGTTCTAGTCAGGAGATCAAGAAGAGGAGCCAATCAAGAAAAGTATGTCAAGATGTACTAACTGTGCTCTCTAAAGTAATTAACTATAAGCCTGCAAAACTTGTTAGCTTTGAAATCTAATGAAAAATTCCAATCAAAGTGATCATCTCTATGCTCTACTCACTCTGAAGGACAAAACTCTAGACATGGGCACCTTGAAGGGAGCATGGCATTACTGTATGAATGTACCCTTCGCTAACAATCTTATGGAAGAGCACTTCGTGAAAATATTAATAATAATAATTTTCTACCCTTCATTTAGAATGACCCTTTGAGTTGCATCCCCTTCACACTTCCAAGTAATAATCTAAACAGTTAGCAACATTTATGTGGTTATGTTTATGCTCTAAAAGTTTGGTGGAGCATATCTACACATGATTCTTAGGATTGTTTCAGAAAATATTGTATTCCAAAGTTACAGCCTCGCCTTGTATTAAAACCAACAAACTTAGCTTTTCTTTGAAGAAACATATTGAGGTAAATTTCATATTTCTGTTTACTAGATTCTCTGTCTATAATGTAGCCAGTAATTTCACTATCTATCACTGAGATTATTGGGCTGCTGTGAGAGATTAATGCAGTGTTATATAGGGCTGAGCGATAAAATTATCTAGATGTTTATCGGAAAAAAGAGAGATGTCCTCGATCAAACTTTTGAGTAGTTTTCTATATTTAGCCTATGTTTTACATCTAGAACAGCGGTGTTCATTACATCAATCACTCTAGCAAGAGCACCACTGGTTAATTGATCTAGATGAAATATAAAAGATTTACTTTTTATTTCCTGACATCTGTAGCTGCGTGTTGTTTGATTGGCAGGCAGCTAATATTTAATGCGATTACGCACCTAAATGGTCAAATACACTTTATAATTCCACCAATGCCCGTCTTGGTGAGAATTAAATGTAAACGCAGTCGTTTATGTCTAAATCGAACTTTAGACAAAAAGCGTATTCGCATCAAAATGTCGGACTTTAAATGTACATGTAACAGAATTGAGCACTGTCTAGTATAGGCTATGTCATATAAAGGCTATTAATCAAACAACATTAACAAGGAAACAAGAAAACCACTCACTGCTTTTGGCTGAATAACTTGAGTAGCTTTAAAAGTATTAATGTAATAGAATAAAACAGTGACATTTTTCATAATAATATTTGTTAAAAATATTTTTTTATGTTTTTTAATAATACTGACCCCTGATGTAGAGATTGTGTTAATTGGTATGATAAATTAACAGGAAAGTAGAGATGATAAAATAATGTATAATTATGCTCAGCCTTTCTAAAGATAGAAAAGTTTCAACATTTGTTGAGCAATACTTCAGCAGAATATTCCACCAGCCACAAACTTCAGAAAATTGTGCATCATGAATGAGAACACAACTACTGCTGGCTTAAAGATACAAGAACTAAATCATTGTGGAACATTGTATCTCAAAAAGAGGGAGGGATTAATAGTAAAAAAGGTATTAAATATTGATCTGTTTCTCACCACATCTCTCATATCACTTCTGAAGACATGGATTAAACCACTGGAGGCACATGGATTAGACTACGTTTATGCTGATTTATGTGATTTGTGGAGCTTCGATATTTTAGCACTGATTTACTTTCATTGTCTGGACCAAAAGAGCTGAGATATTCTTCTAAAATCTTAATTTGTGTTCTGCAGAAGAAATAAAGTCATACACATCCAGGATGGCATGAGAGTGAGTAAATTATGAGAGAATTTAAATTTTTTTGGGTGAACTATTCCTTTAAGCATGATGTAGCCCCTGTACCAAACAACTTTTGCCATGCCTGCTGTACCTCCTCTATTGGTTAGGACATGACGTGCCAAGTGATCCTGCCCATTTAGTATTTTTTTTGCATTCCTTGCATTGTTTGAACATGTTTTATACAAGAACTCTCTGTCGGCATTAAGGGAAATTTAGACCCTACACATAAACTGATTTTAATGTAATTGTTTCATATATAATGATTTAAAATGGTGATCAGTGTATGGAATATGATTTTTCAGTACTCTTTCCACCCCTGCTCCAAATACAACATACACATACAAACACAATGAACATTCTGCAGTGATTGCCCTATACTGTATGTTAATTTTTAAACTTGGGTACAATCAGCATCTGCCATTACAATTTGGGATCTGCACAGTTTGTAATATTCGGTTATTCATTGGACTTGGATTAAAGAATGGATATTGCAATGGATATGCATCCAACACTACTCAAAATAGCAGGGAATAAAGTCCAGAGTGAATTATGAGCTTAAATTGCACAATACGTAGATCTTCAAATTATCACTTACATTAAAACAGTTCATTTTTTCACTGTCATCTGCAATTACCATGCTATATGCAAATAAAACGGAGTTCACTTCTGTGATTACACTAATTCTGGGCAGTGAATTTAAAAGATGTGCTTTATTATTTGATTTCATATGAATTTACCCTGCGCTTGTGTGTCTGTGTATGGGCGTGCTTTGTATTGTCCTCACAGGTCTTCCCGTAATTAAGACGCGTCATTCATGTCAGCTGTGCTCATGTCAGTATTTCGTTTCAGTTTCATCAGTGATCTGTATCAAATTAATGAGGAAAACATTTCTGTCTCTCAAACAACATGCATTCGTCTCTTTCTTTGTTATTATTTTCTGCGCAATGCAAGCACAATGCAAATATTCGGTGACTGAAATGTTTCACATTTTTCCTATGCTGACATAGTGCTGTTTGGGCGGGCTAAAGTTTACATATGTGGCTTAAACAGCCAGATGCATTTAGACTTGACCAGTTTCATCTGGAATGTATCTCAAACCACTTCCTGAAGTTGTTTTAGCGCTCGGATTGTAATCCGTCTCGAATGTGTTTTGGAGGGCATTTAAACCTGGTCTTTTCATGATCAGATAGCTATAGCTAAGTGGCCAAGTGTAAACAGGCCCTGTGTTATTCACTTTGAGAGCATTGTTAAAAATAAATGTTACTTCGTACAGCGAAACTCAATTGCATTTCAGCCCGTACATGGAACAGAAATTTTTAGCTTGCAAAGTAAGGGGATTTAAGTATTTTCATATGTTTCAGTGTGAACGAGAAACTTTTGGAAAACTCTTGAAAATGGCAGTGTGGACGGCAAGCGTTTTGAAAAAATGTAATATATCTAGATTATTGTGGACGTAGCCTAAAAATATGTTGTGGATATTATAGACATTGTCATTCTTGTCTTATTTACTTTCCCAATGTCTTTGTTTAATTTGGTTCATTTGCTATTGTAGCCTGTTCAGCACTTTGAAATAATTAATAAGTGATATGGAACCGTTATGGAGATACTTCATAGCTGTGCATTTACTGAAAAATAATTGCTCACCTTAGAATGTCTGGCAACCAATCAGAATCATGCATTCAACAGCCATGTGATATAAAAGTTCATAATGCATTATGTAGCATTAACGTATAAAATATTAAATGTTGAAAATTGTATTTGTACATTATATGTAGGAATTAACATTAACCAATAACCAATTAATACATTCGGTAAAAGCATTGTTCGTTGTTCATTTACTAATGTGAATATATTGTACCGGCTATCTAAATGGCTTTAACCATAGTCATGATGATTTGTTTGAACAATTGTTTTTAGGGCAGTTGGTGCGTTTGTGAAAGTCCTCTATTATCTTTTTAATTGAACTTGTTGCCCACCTTCCTCAAACAGAAGCCACTGATAAAGCTCTTACGATGGTGATTTTATGGGTATCCCTGCAAATTTGTGGTGCTCATGTGGCACTTATTGGGTGTCACCAAATGATTGTCATAAAAATTACTTAAATTAAATAAGGCTAATAATGAATCTCTATAGAACATTGCTTATAATGTTAGAAATATTCAACTTCCACATTTTTATGTTTTTATAATAGTTGTGGTGCATATGTGTATGTGTGTGTGTGTGTGTGTGTGTGTGTGTGTGTGTGTGTGTGTGTGTGTGTGTGTGTGTGTGTGTGTGTGTGTGCATGCAGTAAAATGCTTTAGCGATAACAGATTAGCTGTTGCACAACTGCCAGCTAACCAAATATCATCACTCAATTGTTGGAGCTTGCTGGCCCTTACACACAGATTCCAGAAGCTAAAGTGTTTGCTAGCTGAGCAGTAGATTGTTCAAAACCCTTAGCTGTTGGTGTCTATTGTCAACTTGTTAAGAGTACATTTGTTTGCCTCCTTTTCAATTCTTGTTTCATGTATATGAAATTGAAATTGTTAAATCAATCATTTTCAGCACTGTCCAAACAGCCTCTGAGCTCAAATTTGTTCTCTTGTCAGTTATTTCCCATATTGGAGGTCACCGCCTCACGTTACACAAAAGCTACATATACAGTTGATAAAGATATAGTTAGTGGACCGAACTGATATTTTAAAGCAGCAAATATTGCTGTTTGATGTTATGTGGTACTATTTCTCTTATAGAAATCAAATGTTTATTGGCTTATAATCAGAATCCAAATTAACAGCTGTAAGGTGCAAAATAATGTATTTTCCATAAATAAGTTACTTGCTAGTGACCGGTAAATTTTAAAAAGAACTGCAACAACACAAATAGTTTAAATTGAATTGTAAGAACAATTGTTTGACACTTACTGTGTGACGTGAGTGACACAAAACCATCTAGAAAAATGTAAATATCTGTAATGACTAGTGACACTTCTAATTGACAATTTACCATTTTTATTTCACCAGAAATCCATGTGCTGACTATTCCTTGCATTAAGCCACTAAAAAAAACTGAATGTGATGGGATCAAAATCGTGATGCATCTTCTACACATTTTTGACAAGTGCAACTTTTCCGAGAAATGGAAGCTTGTAAATGATGCTGCAAATTACATAGTGACATGCACTAATGTATGTCACTAAAATGCTAGGAAACAAAAATGCTAATAACAAAACTAAATTATTCCATTGTCATTAGAACAAAAATATATGGGTGTTTCTTCAACTTGGGCCATTTCATGCTTCTGGGATTGATTTATATTTAAAGAGCTATCAGAATGAATCACGATTAAGAAAAATTAACAAGTTAAACTTTAATTACATGCATTAATAGATAATTTTACTTAATTGTGATTACCACATTTACCTTTAATACAGCATAAACCTGCATAAACACTGGTTTGAGGGCGGAACCTTTGCGATGTGTCCACCCGGAGTCATTACACTGACGCACACACCACAAACACACACAGCAGTGATTCAGTATCGGTGATAAAGTGATGAAAAAATGACCTCTTAATGCTATTTGATGTAAAAACAAGCCAAAATGGAACATGTTATAGAAAGCAAGTGTTTTTCATTCTATGTAAGGTGCATTTTAATTACCACAGAAGCACATCAAGTCTTAACTATAACCAAAACGCAGAATGAGACGTTATGTCTGCAAGCGATTTCCATGTGGAGTTCAAAGCGACGCCCTGACATGAATCATGAATGCAGCTTCATGATATAGGAAAGCAGATAGCCACAGTCTACCAGCAGATTAATATTGTGGAGGATGAGAGTTTATGAATATTTCCCAATTACACTTTAAGAAATGTTTAATGTTACTTGAATTGGTGCTATTTTAGTGCATTTCTATCTTTATACTGTGGAAGGCTTTGTTTGTAAAATGTTAATGAACCATTATATTACCACATATGGTTTTGTTATCTTTCCTAAGATGTATATAAATGCATTTTGAAAGGAAAGGAAGTTTATAGGTTGTCAAATTTCAGCCATTTTTATTATTCGTGATTAACTACGAAAAAATTATGTGATTAATCATGATTAAAAATTGGCAGATGCTATTTGCACCATGGTGCAAACAATCGTATATGCTATTTTACACCCCAGTGAAAATAGAGGCAGATATTATTTGTATCCAAACCCTGGCGTAAATAATGGAAGATACTAAATGCACCCTGGTGCAAATAGTGTCAGATACTATTTTCACCCATATTTAAAAACAAACATACAGTATGGGAATCACTGAAGTGTGTTTATTGTGTTTATTTAGAGTCACAGCACATTAACCCTAAACCTAACCTTAACCATACCTTAGAAAAAATGGTTTCACCATGGTATTTTTAGAAAATGTACAGTAAACATGGTAACTATATTACCCCATATTACTGTACTAACAATACCATTGTTAATTGTATTAAAACTATGGTTTCTGCCAATAAACATGGTTACTACAATATTAGTAATACAGTGATGCGATCTACACAAAAGTGATGCTGAGCCATGGGAACGGCTGCACTGTGGCAGATGCTATTTACACTGGGGTGCAACAGACACTCAAATGATTACATGTTTAAAACTATGACAATCTAAACAAAGAATAAAATAAACATAAACCATTTAAATATTTAATGTGTAAAGAAATGTAAAAAATTACGACACAGTTGTTGCATCATTTCCACCATGCCAAACAATTTTGACTATTGTTTTTAAGTGTACTTTTTAACGAAGCTGAATAAAGTATCAGTTAAGATCACAAATTAAATAACTAGTGAAAGTGTGGAAAAATATTTTAACAATGCTTTCAAGAAAGAAATGCTTAAAGTGTCCAAAGTTGAAGAAACACCCTTACATTTTTCTTACAAAATAATGCTAAATACATTCTCATTGCCTGTTCATGTTTAATGTTCATGGCAGGCATTATTTAAATTCACTCAACATTGGAAGGTGTGGCAAAAAGTTAATTTTGGACCCTGTCCATAATAATTCAGCATTAGGTCTCTGACAACATGCATAACAAGAGAGCTTAACAAGCTTTAAAAAGCCAATCAGGGTGACAGTGACCTGATAACATTTGACAGTCAAACTCTCAATAGAATAAGCAAAAGAAAGGCTGAGACTTTAGTCTGAAAGCATGATAGTTATTTTTCGTTCTCTATCTGTCTCTTTTATTTTTTTTGCTCTCTGCCATTCACACACATATGAAATAATTATTGCTTTAGTATAAATAATTATTTTGGGGTGAATTTTGTAATGTTTGTGTGATCGGGGCCACTAGAGTAGAATCATACCGAACATGGCTTTTCAGTATCACAAACCTTACAATGTCAGATCTTATCAGTGTGTGTTAAGCGCCATGAAAATGACTTCTGTGTTTACACATAGGAGTTGTATGACTCTCCAGACCTCAAGCACATACTCGCCTAATTCCTCTATAACTGCCATTTAAAAATGTCACGACATACATACACGCACACACGCACACACACACACTTACATGTTCAAGCTGGACTTTGTGTGCAACTGGATTTCATGGAAGGCGAAACCTCACTATGGATTAACATAAATGGCAGACGAATTATGTGAAGTTTGCTGTGTGTGTATAGATAGATAACACAAAGGGATTAAATGAAATCTTAGAAATTAAACCTTTGGTCTACTATGATTAGGGGCACTTTTAAATTAAAAGTACCTTTTTCAAATTATGTTATTATCTTCAAATATTTATCACATGTCCTAAAGAGTTGATCATGGCCTTCATCACCCTTCAAGTGGATTTTGGCATTAAGAAAACTGGATAGTTGCTAACACTACAGTCAATTAATTTCTAACTTTAACATATAAAAATATATTTATATTTTTTATATTTTGAATTGAAATTCTAAAACACTAGTTTGATAAAGACACAATAAAGTTACTTTTAGATCATTCATGATCAAATTATTTTTGCTACCCCGTCATGTCTCATTTTCCGAGGTTTTCTGAAAAGACTGGGTCTGCGAGAAGTCCAAAACAGAGAAACTCTGTTTTCATTTCAACACTTTAATAAAGTAAATTAATAGTAATTAAAGAGATGCAATAAAAATGTCAAGCTATTGTAATATATCCTTTAAAAATAGAATGATTTCTAGTAAAGAAATAAATTCTGTGTGCAAATGAAAAAAAAAATAATATTTAGATGTATGCATTTAAATTTTTTAACAAATTTCCATCAAATGTAATGGTGTAACCTTAATCTAAATTAAATACTTTATTAATTACAAATTATATAAATTAATTAACTTAAAATGTCTACCTTTTTTATTTAATTTTGTTAAAGATTACACCATTCAGTTTGATGTAAATGTTTGACATTGAAATGCGTAAATCTTGAAAATCTACACTCAAAGAGCACTATATTAGAAACACTATGGGCCAAATAAAGTGCCCGACCTGGTCTTCTGCTGTTGTAGCCCATCTGACCAGTCTGTCAATTTTCCGCTGACCTCTCTCATCAGTAAGGCATTTCCATCCACAGAACTGCCGCTAACTGGAGGTTTTTTTTTTGCTTTTGGCACCATTCAGAGTATACTCTAGCGAGGCTGTTGTGTGTGTGAAAATCCCAGGAGATCAGCAGTTACAGAAATACTCAAACCAGCCCGTCTGGCACCAACAATCATGCCTCGGTCCAAATCAATGAGATAAAAAAAAATTCCACATTCTGATGGTTGATGTGAACATTAACTGAAGCCCCTGATCCATATCTGCTTGATTTTATGCACTGCTGCCAACACGATTGGCCGATTAGATAATCGCATGAATAAGGGTACAGGTGAACCTAATAAAATGCTCATTGAGTGCATATTTTGAGTTTAAATTCTATATAGTTTTGCAGTATAGAAACCATTTTTATTGTCTCTTAAAGCTAAATTGGTATAATTTAACAAAATGTTTGTTTTTGTTCATGGTTTTTGTAGGTGAGAAGCCATACCGGTGCAGTTGGGAGGGATGCGACTGGCGTTTCGCCCGTTCCGATGAACTGACGCGGCATTACCGCAAACACACCGGTGCGAAACCCTTTAAATGCGTTGCCTGCAGTCGCTGCTTCTCTCGCTCTGACCACCTGGCACTGCACATGAAGCGCCACCAAAACTAATTGACTACACATCCTTTCGTTTTCAAGTTTTATTATGATTTTACTCTTTTGAATATTTCACAGTCATTGACAAATGCAGATCAAATCACCTATGCTCATAAAAGCTCTGCCGATTCCATACCAGCACTCAACATATTTTGATTGTCTTGAAGAGGACTGGACATTATTAGAACATCATGGCAAAGAGCCTACATAGGATGTATAGTACTGTACATATGTTTTGTATGCGTGTATGTTTGTAGATTAATGTGAAAAATGTGTTGAATTTTATACTTGACCTCCACCTTTTCTGACTATAATTTGAAAGTACATTTTGTTCCTTTGGGACCAGAAATGTCTTCAGAATAACTTGAAATGCAATGTTTAAATGAATAATTCCAAGATAATTAATTGTTCATTTCTAGATAAAAGTATCACTGTATACCCACTGTCTATAATATTTATATGGAATACTCTCCTGCCTCCCAAGGAAAATCTCAAAAGTTGTTTGCATTTGGGTTACGATACAAAATTGAGCAACCCTAATGTTTGCTTTTCTCATAGTTCTGTAGCCATGGAAACAGATCTTTATGGGACTGTGTAAAAAGTATCGCTCAGAGCAGTTGACTGTTTGACAGTTCACCTCTTTGTATGGCTGATGTGTACATTCATAAGACAAATTAGCTCACAATTGCATATGGACATCAAATGATTCAACAAATGAACCCATGCTTTATTTTGAGTATGTGTGCCAAATTTGACATGTATCTCACATGTAGTTATTTGCAAGTGGATTTTTCATTAAAACTTTGAGAATATTTTCTTGTCAAACTTCATGTAGATACCCTTCAAAAAAATGAAAGAAGTCCATGAAAGAGTGGACCCTGTTTCAACAATCAATTTACAAGTTCACAAGAAACTTTAGAAGACTTCTTATCCCTCACCTTCCTCAAGAACAAATGTATTCTGTATGGACATAGTCACATTTTATACAGTGGCCTTTTTAATGCTGTTTGTAACTCATGTTGTGTGGTGTGAGCAACCACAGTTTGTAAAAGTTCTGAAGTTCCCATCCGTTTGTGTCCTTTACTTATGAAGGGAACTCTGTTGGATCAAAAGATTCTGTATATACTGCAGTTAAAGTAAAACTATGTGTAAATACATTTTTGTTTTCTCTCTCTTTGAAGCTGATTTTGTTTTATGAGCATGTGGGACTTTATTAAGCTTGTCTTGAATGTGGGTGCATTATGTTTGTAGACCGTGCATACTTGGAAAAAGTGATGATCAGGTTAACGTTTTGTATTTTCTTGCTTGAATACACAGAATTTTGAAAATAAAATGAGTAATCACATTTTGTCCTAGATTCTTTAATAATTGTGTTGTCATGTGTATTTTCTAACCACATATATTGCATTTTGTAAGGTCTTAAAAGTATCAAGTATCTCAGTGACATGTCCTCAGGGGAATGTCATTTGAACTTACCTTGATTAATACGTATGTGATAGTGACAGATATTTCCGTGTAGGCCATGTTAGATTTATGAGGGACAATGTTCATTAGACCTATAACAAGAAAGAAAACGTTTGTTTACACTTCTTGATGGGTATCATATTGTGAAACAATTCAAACTGACTGTCGGTAATTTCTTAACAAACTTGGTAAAGTATTAAAACCCTGATGGATTGCCTTTAAGTTTCAAACCACTTCAAGTTAATTATTGCTGTAACCTTGACTAGTCACAAACTCTAAGTGCATATTATGTAGAGTAAGAGAAATATTAAAACTTTCTTCAGCTTTTTAAATAGTTTATATGGTGAGCATTAACCCTTAAGCGCATAACTCAGGTCTTTTTGATGCGGTACCTCATCCATTTTTTGGAGTTGTGCCCACACCTCTTTAGTATTCCTCATGTAACCCTCCCCAGCCGGGTACACTCGTACAATACTATTAAAGGAGCCCTGGTATCCCAGCAGTAGTAACGTGTAAGGTCTGGTCTTTCCCTTGAAGAATGGATAGATAGCTACAAGAATAATTTGTTATAAAGCACGGTGCCTCCAATTAATAAACCTATATTCTCAGGTGGTTGAGAATAAAAAAAACAGGTTGACGACCATAGGAACGTTATAATAAACCCTGAGGTTTATTTAATAATCCCCAAAACAAAACAAAAATAAACAAAAACAAACAAAAAAAAATTAATGGTAAGAATATGAAACTACAAAATAATTCACTTACACAGTGATGGAATCTTGAATGGTTCAGGGAAACCCACAATGCAATACAAGGTTACCACATTTAAATAGTGCCACACTTTAAGTGACCCAAAACTAAGTAGTCTACTTCAGTGACTTAAAATAGTCAGACCAAAAAATACAAGCAAATTACTCTTATTAATATCAATTTATACTTATATGAACATAATGACTCTTGAATGTACTCCTTCGAAAACCAAAATAACAAAATAATTAAAATGTCCTTAAATATAATCAAATGACTCTTAAATTGACTCAGTAGTAATCAAATGACTCTTAAATTGACTCAGTAGTAATCAAATGACTCTTAAAGTATTCGTTTCCCTAAACCGAGTCTTTGATAATCAGTTCCTTCATTACAAATCTTGTTCACATGCATCAAAACAGATATAAAACACTCAATACCTCAATAATAAATGTGAGAACCCGCAAACTTAGTCTCTAAACCAGTGCATTTGAAATTGCCATGAACCGTTGGTGCACTTTTCCTCCAAACGATTTGAGATTCAACAGATCTCAGTCCCACTGTACTCACTCATCTGCGTGCACACCCGTGTAATGTGCGAAGGCAGTCCAAGGTCCCGAATAATTGTCTTCAAATCGAAACAAAAAAAAATCAGAATGGAGCAATCTCAAATCGACGATGCTCGATGAATCAGTCCTCCGTTAGGCCTTGGGTCAATTTCCACCATGAGCCCCGAACAAGTCCTCCGCTCTTCGTCGAAATTTCGTAACGAAACTGGTAAACCATTCAGTTTGGACAGCACAGAGAGGTATTAGTTTCGGTCCAAATTAATGCTCGTCCAACAAATGATCATGCACTCTTCTCCCCTTCTCCGCTCATCCTCTCCCTCTCCGGTGAGCGAACTCTTATCTTTTTCCGTAGCACCTCCTCTCATTGGCCAAGAGCAGACGCATACCATTTCCATATATTTTTTCTTTTTTACTTAAACATACACACTTGTTACAAAGCTTCCATTGAAAAAACTTTTAAACAAACATTTTTCTGTTCTTATAAAAAAAATTAAATTAAATAAATAATACAAATATAAAACTCACAATTTTGCCAGTGTATATTTTCTTTATAGCCCTGAATTTTCAAAAAGGCTACATCCTTCCCCCACTTTAAAACAGCATGTCCCCATGCGAACCATTAAAACAGCAAACCGGAAATACTGGTTTCAACTTTATACTCTAGGGACTATACACGGCCATGTATTCATTTGGGACCAACACAACCAGCAAAGAGCTTGGGAATTACACCACCAAACATGAGAATTATCATTGCTGTGACCTCTAAGGGGGACACGTTGTTGGCTCGACCGCACCTTACACCCTTTAGAGGTAACCACCAGCTCGTGAGTAGGAACTCCCAAGTTTGGGTAAGTAAACCTCGCAGGTGGTTTCCTATCCCTATTAGACCTCCTCAATTGCATTTCAGGCACAGGATCAACATCATCGTAATCCCCTCTCCCACACCCGACCCAGTCTGGGTCACTTCCTATATGGTCCAACATCTCCAGAGATTCCGACCTCACCTTTTTCTCTCCCTGGTCAGCCAGTAAATCCCCATCAGCCTCATATACCTCAGGTACCACCTCATTTCTTTCAGTAACCATCTCAAGATTTTCAACCACTCTCTTTTCTTTTTCAGTTACAGCTCTCTCCCCGTTAAATAGTGATGGTTCTTCATACAGAAACGGACCATAATCATCTTCGGACTCAGAGTCAGAGATGGATTCACACCCGACTTCCACTGTTCCCATCTCTTGAACTCCAACCCCATCAGAATCCCGCAATTTTCTCCCTATGAGCTTATTTCTCTTAGGAACATCACTACAAGTAGTCACATTTCCTTCCTCCCTAACCCTCATGTGAGAACTCACAGGAAGAATATGATCTTTATGCAAAACCTTCTTGGGTCCATCACCCTTTTCGGGAGTCAGCTGGTATACAGGCAGACGTGTCAACTGTTTATCTACCACGTAAATAATTGAACTCCAGCGATCAGCCAGCTTGTGCTTCCCTCTCAGACCCAAGTTCCTGATAAACACCCTATCACCAGGGTTAAGGACACATTCCTGCACCTTTTGATCATACCTTCTCTTGTTGGACAAATTCTTTTTCCCAGCTCATGAGCGGCTTTCAGGTTCCTCCTGAGATTCTGCACATAGACTGATGGTGACACGGAACCAACCCCTTCGTTTGTTCCAAAACAAATGTCCACTGGCAAGGCAGGCTCATGCCCAAACATGAGAAAATATGGGGAGTACCCCGTAGCCTCATGCTGCGTACAATTATATGCATGCACCAACTGCGGGATGTACTGACTCCACTGGGCTTTCTTTTTCGGATCCAGGGTACCCAACATATTGAGGAGCGTCCGATTAAACCTCTCCGGTTGGGGATCGCCCTGAGGATGGTAGGGAGTAGTATGGGACTTCTTAATCCCCAACACGGCAAGCATATCTTTCACCAGACGACTCTCAAAGTCAGGACCCTGATCCGAATGAATCCGTGTAGTCAGACCATAATGTACAAAGTACTTCTCACACAGGATTTTAGCCACTGTCAAGGCCTTTTGATCTTGTGACGGAAAAGCCTGTGCGTAACGAGTGAAATGGTCAGTAACAACTAACATATTACTCACATTACGGCAGTCGGGCTCAATAGTCAAGAAATCAATGCACACAAGATCAATTGGCCCTGAACTCTGCATGTGCTGCATGGACGCTGTCTTACGGGGCAAAGTCTTTCTCACCACACATCGTTCACAACCCCTACAGTAGTGTTTCACGGCCTCCTTCATACCAGGCCAATAAAACCTGTCCTTTACCAAAGCATATGTTTTGTCAAACCCAAAATGGCCATTTTCATCATGAAGAGAGTTCAGTACATCACTACAAAGCACAGGAGGAAGCACTACTTGCTGCCGGCTATGCCCACCCTCGGGCGTGACCACTCTATACAACAATCCGTTGGACACCCTCAGATTTCCCCACTCCCTCTTCCAAAGAGGAAATTCAGGCAAGTCACAGACCACGCTATTGTGAGATTTGTTCTGGCTAATAGCCAAGATAATCTTATTCAAACATGGGTCCTGCCCCTGAGCCTCCCTCAAATCAGAGTCTAAATTCCTCACCAGTGTTGGGCTAAAAGACACTACATTGCCATGAGCCTTGGTAGCCTCCCTTTCCCGAGCACTCTCAAAAGGGCAGCTCTCCACCCTCACAGTCTCCCCAGATGCAGCTGTCTGGCACAAAGATCGCACCCCAGATTCTGAAATCTCCTCCCAATCTCCTCCCTCATCCTCATAAAAGTATGGCCGACGCGATAAAGAATCAGCATCCACATTTTTCTTTCCTGGTCTGTACTTAAGGCTGAAACTGTATGTGGACAAAGCTGATAGCCATCGGTGCCCCGTAGCATCCAACTTGGCCGAAGTTAGGAGGTACGTGAGGGGATTATTATCAGTCCTCACCTCGAATGTAACCCCATACAAATACTCATGCAGCCTGTCTACCACAGCCCATTTTAGAGCCAAAAATTCTAGCTTATGAGCCGGATAATTTCTCTCAGAAGGGGACAAACTACGGCTGATAAACGCAATGGGACGCAGCCCCTCAGAGTGTGGTTAATAAAGAACTCCTCCCAACCCATCCAAGCTGGCATCCACATGTAATACATATGGCTGCTGAGGATCTGCAAATGCCAGTATTGGGGCTTGCGTCAAACGCCATTTCAATTCCTGGAACGCACGCTCACATTCCTCATCCCACCGGGACACCAAAGTGTCAGTAGCTCTGCCAAGGGAATATTTCTTCCCTGGTTCAGGTGAGACGCCATCACCCAACAATTGATTCAGAGGGCGACAAAGGCTTGAATACCCCCTCACAAACCTCCGGTAATACCCGCAAAACCCCAGAAATGACCTTAGTTGTGTCACAGTCTGAGGCCTTGGCCACGTAACTACCGCCTCCACTTTTGATGGGTCAGTGGCAATTCCTTCTTTGGACACTACATGCCCTACATAGGTTACTGATGTTCGACAAAATTGGCATTTGTCCACTGACAGTTTCAGACCCTCTTCACGCAGCCTATCCAGCACCTTGAGCAGCCTCTCGTTATGCTCTTCTAGAGTCTGTCCGAATACTATCAGGTCATCGAGGTACACCAGCACCTCCAGGAAATTCATGTCACCCACAGTACGCTCCATGACTCGTTGGAAGGTAGCTGATGCCCCACAAATCCCCTGAGGCATCCGTTCAAACTCATAGAATCCGAGTGGACAAATGAACGCTGTTTTCTCTTTGTCTTCAGGGCTCATCGGTATCTGATAGTAGCCACTCCTCAAATCTAGCACCGTAAACCACTGGCTGCCTGAGAGACTGTCCAATGCATCCTCAATCCGTGGTACAGTATATTGGTCGGGAATGGTTCTGCGATTCAATGTGCGATAGTCCACACACATCCTAACACTTCCTGACTTTTTCCGCACCATCACGATGGGAGACGCGTATGGACTTCTAGACTCAGAAATGATGCCACACTTTTTCAACTCAACCAAGTGTTCCCGCACATCCTCCAAGTCTTTGGGAGCCAAACGCCAAGACCTCTCCCGGAAAGGAGTGGGATCAGTCAACCTGATTTCATGAACAGTACTGCGAGAACAACCCACATCCCATTCATGGGAAGAAAACACATCTCTCCTTTCTAGAAGTTTCTCGCATAGTCGACGCCTGGCCTCCAAGGGAAGAGGAGAATCTCCAAAGTTAAAAGAGTCCATAGTCAGATCGTTCGACTTGGACACAGCCCTCTCAGCTGTAGACTGAGATAACACATCTACAGGAAATACATGGGCAATAGGCGTGCCCCGTGTCACGAGCAGGCTACGGCTAGACATGTTTCTGACTGTAACTGCCACTAGGCGGTTTGACATCACAGAAGCAGGCCGTAACTCTGGTCTCACCATCAGTTCTCCTAAATCAGTATTCTCACCAGGCTGATCGATTAACACAAGCTTGTCTCCCAAGTCAGCTCGAAGTTTAGGTCTTCCCTGTATTTGGCCAGTTTCCCCAGGTTTTAAAGTTACGAGCTTGTGCTGCAGAAACCAAATGGCACCATGGGAACCAGAACGGTCTTCCCTACCATCGCCCTCACACAGTCTCATATGCGGCACGTACTACTGGATGAACAGACAGAACACTCATAAAGTCATCTCCAGCCTCCTCTTTACAGGCTTCAAACAGCTGTCATACTAATGTGGTATTTGTGCCCACTAAAATGGCTACCTTCTGCTCTGGCTGAGGGTCCGGACAGACTAACGCAAGGGTGTCGACTACCTGTGGTACTCCAGCAACAGCCGCAGTGAACTCCAGGCGAAGGGGCAAATACCCATCGTACGGATACATGTGCGCACTCAAACCCCAGATTTCCAAATTCTCAACAGGCTGCACAGGTAAATGTTTCAGGTAAGTTTGATAGAAACTGCGATAAAGAATTGTCACCTGGGAACCACTGTCCAACAAGGCCTTAGCATAAACCCCTTCAATTTGCACAGGTACTTCCAAAGAAGGCCCCACCAGTCCCACCGGAAGACCATGAACATCTGTGCTCGTTGAAGAAAAAGAATCGGAACGGGTGGCAGCCGGAGCTCTGGGCCGTTCCTTCACAGAGCTCCGTTGAAGTTTCCCGCCAACCTGCTCCGTCTAATCAGTTTCTGGTTCACTTTACGCAGATCCTCTACCCCTTGACATTCCCTGTTGTGTGTCCATCTTCTCCACACTTGTAACAGAAAATCCCTGCCCTGGAAATGACATCTGAGCCTTTAGTTGTAGCCGCAGTGGAAAACCCTGACGCCTTAGCAGTTCCCACACAAGGGATCTGTGTAGTGACATCGCCTACAGGTAGAGACGTGACATTTTTCAACAACTTCCCTACCTGAGTGGTCAATTCCTTTACCTCTCTTTTCAAAATCTCGACTTCATCCAAGGCAGACCCCATCGGCACAGCCACAGCAGGTTTAGAATTTACAACAGGCTTAGCACTAACGCGTGTGCTTATCCAATTTTCCTCCTCTCTGACCTCACGCAGCAGCTGAGAAAACCCAGGTGGATCACGTAAACTGTACATCATTCTAAGCCTCAGCGCTACGGTATCGGATGTTAGTGCACCTTTAACAACCTGTTCCATACGTTTCCGATTCAGGTCTTCCACTTTTATACCCCCTTTCAAGAAGAGACGGTGGAGGATCTTGTCCAGGCGATACAAGTAGCTTGAGAGCTTTTCACCAGGCTCTTGGTAAGTACAGCTGAACTTCACAGTAAGATCTGTCTCACTTTCTGTACTCCCATTAGCAGTATCTAACGCCTTTAGGTAGTCTGTGGCTGTGGCCTCTGAACTACTCATTTTCACAAAACGGACTATGTCAGCTGCAGGCCCCCTCAAACTTTCCACAATCCGTTGCTTTTTGGTGGACTCAGCACACTGCCATTCGCTAACCATCTGTGTGGCTTGTTCCATCCAGGAGTCATAATCATCCTCTCCTGAGGGAACAGGTTGCAGACCAGAAAACACCCGTAGTTTGCGATAACTCAAAGACTCAACAGGCGCCTGAGTACATTTTTCCACCAACCGGTCGAGAGCGTGTACTAAATTTGCATTTACATTAGTAGGTTGGTCAATACTAATCAGGGGCCTCACATCATCTAGCGACTTACCCTCCTGATTCAGCCAACTCATTAACTTCTCCTGAAACTCACTGCCCTTTTCAGTCAGCTCAGGGGCCATATCACATGCAGGAACATGTACCCCCCATGGCCCCACAACTCCAGGAATACCTACTTCTAGTGGAACCGTGTTAACATCAATCTCCAAGCTGGTTTCCACCAACAAGAACATCTGCGAACCAGTGGTATCCCCATGACGCCCCCGTAATTTAGGGCAACCAAACACTTTCACTGAGTTTAGCACTTCTGAAATGATATCCTCAGTCATATCAATTGGCACATTGTGAAGAATGACACATTTGTTAGGATCGAGCTTAGCCTGGCGGCTCCACTCACCAGCCTTAGACAGGTCCATGTTTACCTGAAGAGCAAGTTATTCACCACAGGGAAAAGAGATCCCAGCGGTGCCTCCAAAATGTAACCCTCCCCAGCCGGGTACACTCGTACAATACTATTAAAGGAGCCCTGGTATCCCAGCAGTAGTAACGTGTAAGGTCTGGTCTTTCCCTTGAAGAATGGATAGATAGCTACAAGAATAATTTGTTATAAAGCACGGTGCCTCCAATTAATAAACCTATATTCTCAGGTGGTTGAGAATAAAAAAAACAGGTTGACGACCATAGGAACGTTATAATAAACCCTGAGGTTTATTTAATAATCCCCAAAACAAAACAAAAATAAACAAAAACAAACAAAAAAAACTAATGGTAAGAATATGAAACTACAAAATAATTCACTTACACAGCGATGGAATCTTGAATGGTTCAGGGAAACCCACAATGCAATACAAGGTTACCACATTTAAATAGTGCCACACTTTAAGTGACCCAAAACTAAGTAGTCTACTTCAGTGACTTAAAATAGTCAGACCAAAAAAACTGTTTCCTCAAATACAAGCAAATTACTCTTATTAATATCAATTTATACTTATATGAACATAATGACTCTTGAATGTACTCCTTCGAAAACCAAAATAACAAAATAATTAAAATGTCCTTAAATATAATCAAATGACTCTTAAATTGACTCAGTAGTAATCAAATGACTCTTAAATTGACTCAGTAGTAATCAAATGACTCTTAAAGTATTCGTTTCCATAAACCGAGTCTTTGATAATCAGTTCCCTCATTACAAATCTTGTTCACATGCATCAAAACAGATATAAAACACTCAATACCTCAATAATAAATGTGAGAACCCGCAAACTTAGTCTCTAAACCAGTGCATTTGAAATTGCCATGAACCGTTGGTGCACTTTTCCTCCAAACGATTTGAGATTCAACAGATCTCAGTCCCACTGTACTCACTCATCTGCGTGCACACCCGTGTAATGTGCGAAGGCAGTCCAAGGTCCCGAATAATTGTCTTCAAACCGAAACAAAAAAAAATCAGAATGGAGCAATCTCAAATCGACGATGCTCGATGAATCAGTCCTCCGTTAGGCCTTGGGTCAATTTCCACCATGAGCCCCGAACGAGTCCTCCGCTCTTCGTCGAAATTTCGTAAAGAAACTGGTAAACCACTCAGTTTGGACAGCACAGAGAGGTATTAGTTTCGGTCCAAATTAATGCTCGTCCAACAAATGATCACGCACTCTTCTCCCCTTCTCCGCTCTTCCTCTCCGGTGAGCGAACTCTTATCTTTTTCCGTAGCACCTCCTCTCATTGGCCAAGAGCAGACGCATACCATTTCCACATATTTTTTCTTTTTTACTTAAACATACACACTTGTTACAAAGCTTCCATTGAAAAAACTTTTAAACAAACATTTTTCTTTTCTTATAAAAAAAATAAAAATAAATAAATACTACAAATATAAAACTCACAATTTTGCCAGTGTATATTTTCTTTATAGCCCTGAATTTTCAAAAAGGCTACACTCAACCTCTCTCTTATAAATAATGTAACACCAAAAAATAATTCCAATCCAAAATTGAAAAAAATAAAATTAAAATTAAAAATATAATACAATTTAATTTTTAATGGCAAAAGAACCAAAAGTGTATAGGGTAATTAGAGACCATGGGTATTTAATAGTTGAATACTTACGTGCACATGTTATGTGTAGCTCAATATGTGTTTCAGTGCCAGTTGCATCTCAGGAAATTTCTTAAAGCAATGAATCCCGTTCTAGGTTTACCCTGTTTCATATCTCTTTGATTTATGAAAAATAAAATATCAAAATATATTTTATATATTCTATTATTTGTTTTTAATTGTCTTGAAAATGGTTTGAAAATGTTACACTATCTAGTAGGGATGTCCCGATACCAGTATCGGAATCAGGTCTGATACCACATGCATGTACTGGTAAATATGCTCGGATACCAAAAAACAATACCATCGGATGTACAGATGTCAATACAGTGAGATTATTTTACTGCAAAAGCTTTACTGCATGAGCGGCACACTGCAAATGTGAGCACTATACCCTTTGAAGCTCCAATTTGGCTCATACAGGGAAAGCACTGTCATGACCATTGAGTGCTGTGTTTGTAGATGATGACAGTGAATAGAGCGCAAATTCACTTTGTAGCACGAGGCACTTACAGAGTACATATTTATTTAAATTAATTAATCATTTAAATTAAACCTTTTGAGGTTTAATAATCACTTTGAGTAACGTGGTGACCGGTTTTTCCGGAGTGGGAAGCTGGCGTCTTATGTGAGAGCTCCGTGATCATAACGGCACAGAAACACTTCAAAATAAAAGCTCAATTTAAATAAAATAGTATGACAGAAATGTAATATTCTTGTCAAACTACTACAACAAATAATAAATCAATAGTAACTATATTATATTTAAGCAATATCTCACATCTATGATGCTCTGTTATGCTTCACTTTAATTGACAAAAATAACTTGTATTGTAAAAATACGGTGTACTTTAGAGCCAATTTATTTGATATAGATAATACAATATCATGTTGAAAATGAATTGCTATACATTCATTTGATTACATTTTAATAAATGTATATATTTAAACACCATTTTGATCGGACCCGGTATCGCCAAGTACCAAAAACTCCTACTCGGTCTCCCAAAAATGGTATAGGGACATCCCTAGTGTATATATATGCATTTTGTAGATCCTTTTGTGATAGATACATGTGCCGGTTCTCTAAAGACCAAAATATCTAAGAATGTTTCGTGAAATTCT
The DNA here is from genome assembly GCF_025860055.1 of Xyrauchen texanus. Classification (NCBI taxonomy): domain Eukaryota; kingdom Metazoa; phylum Chordata; class Actinopteri; order Cypriniformes; family Catostomidae; genus Xyrauchen; species Xyrauchen texanus. Next base: position 27,782,394 of record NC_068309.1, on the reverse strand, counting down.
CATGCAAGGGTTAACAATAAAGACAAAACATATACATTCTCTCAATTTTACTTCTCTATTAGCCTTATTAAGGTATTAACTTGATTTAGTTAAAACAGCAAATCTATTTGTAAAGCATAACCAGTCAATCACCAGCAGATTGCAAATGAATAAAATTGGGTGGAGACCTGCTTTTAGGTTAAATGAATACGAATAATTACACTGACAAGATAATTTACTGAATGAAATCCAGTGTACCACAAGACATGATTACTTGTGAGGGGAAACACCTTTGTTTTTATCTACGGGACAGCATGTGTATTCTGTGAAGTGTCAATAAAAAATCTAATGAAATCATGAAAAAACAGGTACTGCTTGGAAGAAGAAAAAAATCAATAAATTCCTTGCTTTGTTTCCTCTCAGAATAAGATGTTCAATGTTCATTGCTGAGGCGTTAACTGAGCTTAGCAAAGTCCAGTTAAAACTTGCCCCGGTTTTCTTTACCACTTGATAATAGCTTCCTTATTTCATGAAGCGACAAAACCTGATACTAATAAAAGGACAGATGTTGTCACTAAGTTGTTAAATATCACAATCTTTAGAGACATACCTTTACTAGCAGTCAATGTGCATCACTCAAAACAACAAATAAACCCACAGTAATTGTCTGTATCTGAGGGCCAGTGTTAATTATTATCGCACCTGTTCAGAAACTGCGTTCAAGCCAGTCTCCACTTACGCCCGTTTCACACATACTCCGTTTGCGGTGCGTATGCGGTACAGGAGCAGCACGTGCTACAGTGCTTTCACATATGTTGCGTTTGCAGTGCGCTACTGATCCGCAGTTTCTGTGTGCCACAAAATCAAAAATGTATTAGTAATTTTGATTTTAAATCCAAACGTTAACTTTGACATTGTTTAAGACATTGAAACAGAATGAAAATTAATTTTAATCATTGTGATTCTTTGTTTTACATGTAGTTCGAGTTGTTGACAGAAGAAAAACTATCGCGCTATATCTTTTGCTAAGAAGGAGAAGAACGAGATGCATTTGGGTTCACTCAGTCAAACGAGGCAGGAGACAGTTTGGTGCTTGTCTCAGAACTTCGACTTTACAGTGACCGTGCCGGTAGTACTTTCGGATGAGTGCCGAACAGATGGATAATGTTCTTTCTCTGGTTGGAGCAGACATCACAAGGCAAACCACAACGTATCGTGTGTCCATCGAATCATATATGATGCCATTTTGCAACTTTTGGGACTATAATCATACTTTTTTGTTTTTCTTGACCATGTAATTTAGTAACTGTAGAACACATTAACTGAAATTACGCGTATATGATGAAATTATTACAGTTTCTTGACAATATATGTCTATTTTAATGTGAACAATGCGCTGTCACTTTAATTCACTGCGGTGCAGCAGCACAGCAAAAATAGACTCGGTCCGTAAACGATCGCTGCACTGCTGTATATACGCACCGCAACTGGAACGGATCGACGGACTGCATCCGCGTGCAGTGTAAAAGCTCTAACCTGTTAACATGGGAACGGAAAAAAATACGCACTGCAAACGGAGTATGTGTGAAACGGTCGTTAGAAAAACACTGTCAAGCTAGCCGCCACGTTGTTTAGTGGTATGCGTATACTAGCCATTACGGTAAGAGCGTATAAGAACTGATTTCAAAATAAAAGCGATTTATTTTCTTCCGGCGAACGTGATTTCACATGAATTCACTCAGTCTGTCAATAATGACTTAATGGAGATAAAAAATATATATAAATAACTACATAAAACTAAATTAATAAATATCAAACAAATAATAAAAACAACGCCTGCAAACTTAATAATAATTTAATATTAAATAAAACATTTCCAAAGACATTCTGACTTTTAAGCACCAAAATGACAGTCATTGAGCAACTTCCTGTTTCCAAAGACCAATTTCACTTCAGCATGATAGTACACCACCTCAGAGTGTCACTCACACAATGTCAGGGATGCTGGTGTTGAATTTCGAAATTAAAGCCCTACAACATATGTAATTTCATTGTCATTTACAGTTCCATTATTTTCAAACCTAGCCCCATGTTGTTTGTTACACTCTAACAATATTCTTTATTATTAAAGGGACAGAGATTGGAGGTGGAGTTTGTCAGTGTGATGCATTACATGTGTCACATGTCGGAGCGATAGACATCACTATAGAGTGAACTGTATTGCCAACTGTTTGCCCAAAAGGAACAATGAGGAAACCTGCAATGTCTGAGTGACAATAAAGTGTGATTATTTTTGTACTGCTGTGTTGCACTCTTGAAATTTAGATTTTTGTGTTTTCAGCAGACACTACTGAATCATACTGAGCTGAGTGCCTTTTTATGTAATTATAATCATAATAAATAATAAAAAATACTTTTTGCATAGCTCTTTTCAAAAGAGACGTCACAAAGAGTTTCACAAGACAATAATAGAAGATAAATAAAATAATTATAAAAAATAATAATTATTAAAACTGAGCATCCCAAAAAAATTTCAATGACAATATGGTAGTAAAGCAGTAAAAAAATTAAAGTAGGTGAAAACAAATAAATATCTATATGTATAAAGGCACATAAATATATATATATAACTATACTTCAACACAAAGGCCATTGGCATGTTCCAGGTCCTCGGCGTCCATGTCCAGGCACTGTTCATGGAACCACCGCTCACATGTGTCACACTGGATCTATAAAATGCAAAGGTGTAAAGTAAAAAATTACAAATACTCACATTATTGTAATTAACTACTTTTTTAAGTTTAAATCATATACTTTTACTTGAGTATATTTTAAGTGCTGTAACTGTACTTTTACGGCGCTGTTTTCCCTCCGGCTGTGTTCGCTACTTCCGTGTCCGGATTTTATTTTTATCTATCAACATGATTGCTAGGGAGAGTCTCGTGACTCCCATCCAATCAAATCACAAGTAAAAAACTTGAACGGCAGCTGCAGATCTGGCGCCACCTGTTATGGATGTGGAGAATGCCTCAAGCACAGTTTACACCTGAACATGTCGGCCACATCTGAAAGGGATCTGAAAGATGTTTATAGGAAAAAAGAGAGATGTCCTCGATCAAACATTTGAGTAGTTTTCTATATTTAGCCTATGTTTTACATCTAGAACAGGGGTGTTCATTACATCAATCACTCTAGCAAGAGCACCACTGGTTGAATGATCTAGATGAAATATAAAATATTTACTTTTTATTTCCTGAAGTTGCGTGTTGTTTGATTGACAGGCAGCTAATGTTTGAGCGCTAATGCGGTTACGCACCTAAATGATAAAATACACTTTATACTTCCACCAATGCCCGTCTTGGTGAGAATTAAATGTAAACGCAGTCGTTTATGTCTAAATCGAACTTTAGACAAAAAGCGTATTCGCATCAAAATGTCGGACTTTAAATGTACATGTAACAGAATTGAGCACTGTCTAGTATAGGCTATGTCATATAAAGGCTATTAATCAAACAACATTAATAAGGAAACGAGAACCACTCACTGCTTTTGGCTGAATAACTTGAGTAGCTTTAAAAGTATTCATGTAATAGAATAAAACAGTGAATCATTTTAGAAAATATTGTTCGTTTTTTAATAATACTAACCCCTGATGAAGAGAGTGTGTTAACTGTTATAATAAAGCACCAGGAAAGTAGAGAAGCCATTTCATCTGTCTATGACTTTCATGCTTCCTAACACAAATTAAGATATTTAAAAGAATAATTCAGCTCTGTAGGTCCATTCAATGTATGTGCAGGGGTGCCAAAATGTTGATGCTCCAAAAATCACATAAAAGCAGCATAAAAGTACTACATACAACACCAGTGGTTTAATCCATGACTTCAGAATTGATATGACAAGTGTGGATGAGAAACAGATCAATATTTAAGTACTTTTTTGCCAGAAATTCTTCTCTCTGCCCAGTAGGTGGCGATATGCATGAAGAATGTGAATCACCAAAAACACAAGAAGAATGTGAAAGTTAAAGTGGAGATTGACTGAGTAGGGAGGAGAATTAATAGTAAAAAAGGAATTAAATATTGATCTGTTTCTCACCACATCTCTCATATCACTTCTGAAGACATGGATTAAACCACTGGAGGCACATGGATTAGACTACTTTTATGCTGATTTATGTGATTTGTGGAGTTTCGATATTTTAGCACCGATTTACTTTCATTGTCTGGACCAAAAGAGCTGAGATATTCTTCTAAAATCTTAATTTGTGTTCTGCAGAAGAAATAAAGTCATACACATTCAGGATGGCATGAGAGTGAGTAAATTATGAGAGAATTTTAATTTTTTTGGGTGAACTATTCCTTTAAGCATGATGTAGCCCCTGTACCAAACAACTTTTTGCCATGCCTGCTGTACCTCCTCTATTGGTTAGGACATGACATTGGACAGTGATCCTACATATTTAGCATTTTTTTGCATTGTTTGAACATGTTTTATGCACAACAATAACACTGTTGGCATTAAGGGAAATTTAGACCCTACACATAAACTGATTTTAATGTAATTGTTTCATATATAATGATTTAAAATGGTGATCAGTGTATTAAAAATAACTTTTTATTCTTTTCATTTCTGTTATCATGTCTCCCTTTTATTTTATGGAATCAGATTCATGTAGTGTTTATCATAGATAAGTGATGTATTTTAAAAGTTGGCATACAGTGTTCATTATAATGGGGCAGAGGTTTTGCAACTCAGTACTCAATACTCACTACTCATGAGTACTTTTAAATGAGCTGCTCTTTTACTCTTACTTGAGTAGTTTTTAGGACAGCTACTTTTACTCTACTCACACTAAATTCTTGGGACGTAACATTACTTCTACTTGAGTATGATTTTTCAGGACTCTTTCCACCCCTGATAAAAATGACTAGGTGGAAATATCAGGGTACTCTCGCAAATTTATACCTGTCAGTATTCAGTCTTCATATACATTTGAATGAATATTAAAAGTATATATCTCAAAATAAACACACCAACTTTACCTTGCCTCACGGTCAAAAAAAAATGACCATGATTATCATGGCTACCCACAGCACCACCCTAAGTACAATTGAAATGGCTCCAACAGTATCAGCAAAATTTACTTAAATTATCAAAAGTAAAAGTACTCATTAATGCACAAAAACGGACCCTGTCTGAGAATGTGTTGATTATATATGATGTTTTGGGATTCAAATAGCTTGTGTATTACTGCATATGTTGCAATTCACTGCTGTAGATTTTTAAGGTTGAGCTACCTTTATATACTCTTGGGTAGTTTAATCTACAGAAATGCATCATATTCTATAACATCATAACATGTTTGTAGCATTGCTGTGTGAGAACCACTTATCTCTAAATAATTAAGGAGGAGAATTTCCTAAACCCATAAAGAAACACTAAATCCTTCAGTTTCTCAGAACACGTAAAATTCAAGATCACCACATTTGGAGATACATGGTTTTCTCTGGATAGGAAGGGTATGAAAAATTGTTATCTGAAAAGTAACTAGTAACTATAGCTGTCAGACAAAAGTAATGGAGTAAAAAGTACATTATTTGGCTCTGAGTAGTGGCCTTAAGGCAACATGTTCAATGACCAAGGAATTGTTATGTTGAATGTACACACAGTTTTATTGATCAATGATACAGAAGTTGTAAACATATTTACAAGTGTTGCATATTTCAGCTATATTTGTATTGCACAACTAAGATATTTAAGAATAGTGTCCACCACAGGTCAGGGATTTGTGTCCCCAAAACTATCTGTAATAGCTGGACATAAGGGCGAGGGGCATAGGAATAACAGTCTCTTCTGGGTCTTCTTCACAATGGAGTCTATGTACGTCTCCCACTTCAAGTGATGAGATAAAGCTCTTCCTGATGTGTCCTCTGTCATCTCCACTGTCTTGAGCATGTTCAGCTCCAAGTTGTTGTGACTGCACCAGACTACTAGCTTCTCAGCCTCTATATCATTTTGAAGTGAAACTGGTATGTGGAAACAGGGAATTTCCTTTTAATATCCATCAAAATTTAGAGGGAACACAGTGTATATGTGACATTTTAGAGGACTTTAATTTTGAAATTCAACATATTGTGTGAGACTCTCTGAGGTGGTGGACTATCATTATGAAGTGAAATTGTTCTGTGGCAACAGAGAAATTCCTTTTCATATCTATCTGAATTTAGATGGAACACAGCATATATATATATATATATATATATATATATATATATATATATATATATATATATATATATATATATATAATTCAAAATTAAAGCCCTCTAAAATGTCTCACACACACACACACATAGCTATATATATATATATATATATATATAGCTTGACTGTGTTTTTCTAAGTGGAGGCTGGCTTGCCTGGCAGTGTTGAGAAGTGACTTCCATAAAACTTGTGTTTTGACAATCATTTTCCCAAATACACTTTCAGGAACACACAAGGGGATAAAGGGACTCTTCTTTATTGACAAAAAGTATAAAATATTTCACCATATTGCATATTTATGCACTTTATGCAATATTATTGGAATGATCGGACTTCAAATGTGGACAATGGCATTTTACATGTGCAAGAACTGAACAGGTACAGACCTGCACCACCAGAGAGCACGTCTCTGTCACGTGACAGAGAACTGCTTCAGCCAAGCCACAAACATTAGCAGTAATAGAGCATAACTTTCTGGTTCTGGAAGTAAAAATCTCATTCATTTATCCCATAGACTAATTGATTTTCAACGATAACTTATAAACCATATAACCTGTAACCTAAAAAATCGTGTTTGATAGCGGAATTCATTGTAAACAACTACATTACCCATGGTCCAGCAGAGAAAGCTCCACCAATCATAGAATCGCATCTAACAAAACCAGCAAACCGTGCCTTTCAGAACATTACTGATGTAAAAAAACAGCACCATCACAATTTGAAAAAAGTCATTTTTGATCAAATCTAGACAGGCCCCATTTCCAGAAGCCATCACTCCAACTCCTTATCCTTGAGTAATCATGCTAAATTGTTAATTTGGTACTAGAAAATCACTTGTCATTATATCAAACACAGTTGAAAGCTATTTGGATCATTAAATGAAGCTTAACATTGTCTTTGTGTTGGTTTTTGAGTTGCCACAGTATGACTGGCATGTCTTAAGGTCAATATTTGGTCAAAAATGGCAAAAAAGAAACAGTTATCTCTAGAAACTCGTCAGTCAATCATTGTTTTGAGGAATGAAGGCTACACAATACTTGAAAAACTGAAGATGTCATACAAAGGTGTACACTACAGTCTTCAAAGACAAAGGACAACTGGCTCTAACAAGGACAGAAAGAGATGTGGAAGGCCAGATGTACAACTAAACAAGAGGATAAGTACATCAGAGTCTCTAGTTTGAGAAATAGACACCTCACATGTCCTCAGCTGACAGCTTAATTGAATTCTACCTGCTAAACACCAGTTTCAGGTACAACAGTAAAGCGAAGACTCAGGGGTGCAGGTCTTATGTGAAGAATTGCAAAGAAAAAGCCACTTTTGAAATAGAAAAACTAAAAGAAAAGGTTAGAGTGGGCAAAGAAACAGACATTGGACAACAGATAATTGGAAAAGAGTGTTATGATCTTAACCCCATTGAGCTTTTGTGGGATCAGCTAGACTGTAAGGTGTGTAAGAAGTGCCAAACATGGCAAGTGCTACAGGAAGTGTGGGGTGAAATGTCAACCGAGTATCTGGACAAACTGACAGCTGGAACGCCAAGGATCTGCAGAGCTGCTGGAGGATTTTTTGATGAGAACTCTTTGAAGTAGTTTAAATGTTTTTTTTTTTTTAAATAGTAAAAGTATTTTTCACATTATTAATGTCCAGGCTATACATTGTGATCAGTTGAATGCCAATTGGTGAATAAAACTACCAATTTCTTTCAATAAGAACAAAATCTCTACATAATTCCAAACTTTTGGCCGCCAGTGAATATATATACACTCACCTAAAGGATTATTAGGAACACCATACTAATACTGTGTTTGACCCCCTTTCGCCTTCAGAACTGCCTTAATTCTACGTGGCATTGATTCAACAAAGTGCTGAAAGCATTCTTTAGAAATGTTGGCCCATATTGATAGGATAGCATCTTGCAGTTGATGGAGATTTATGGGATGCACATCCAGGGCACGAAGCTCCCGTTCCACCACATCCCAAAGATGCTGGTGGCCATAAAGGGATGGACATGGTCAGAAACAATGCTCAGGTAGGCCGTGGCATTTAAACGATGCCCAATTGGCACTAAGGGGCCTAAAGTGTGCCAAGAAAACATCCCCCACACCATTACACCACCACCACCAGACTGCATAGTGGTAACAAGGCATGATGGATACATGTTCTCATTCTGTTTACGCCAAATTCTGACTCTACCATCTGAATGTCTCAACAGAAATCGAGACTCATCAGACCAGGCAACATTTTTCCAGTCTTCAACTGTCCAATTTTGGTGAGCTCTTGCAAATTGTAGCCTCTTTTTCCTATTTGTAGTGGAGATGAGTGGTACCCGGTGGGGTCTTCTGCTGTTGTTGCCCATCCGCCTCTTGTGCGTGTTGTGGCTTCACAAATGCTTTGCTGCATACCTCGGTTGTAACGAGTGGTTATTTCAGGCAAAGTTGCTCTTCTATCAGCTTGAATCAGTCGGCCCATTCTCCTCTGACCTCTAGCATTAACAAGGCATTTTCGCCCACAGTACTGGATGTTTTTCCCTTTTCACACCATTCTTTGTAAACCCTAGAAATGGTTGTGCGTGAAAATCCCAGTAACTGAGCAGATTGTGAAATACTCAGACCGGCCCGTCTGGCACCAACAACCATGCCACGCTCAAAATTGCTTAAATCACCTTTCTTTCCCATTCTGAGATTCAGTTTGGAGTTCAGGAGATTGTCTTGACCAGGACCACACCCCTAAATGCATTGAAGCAACTGCTGTTACTGGTTGATTAGATAATTGCATTAATGAGAAATTGAACAGGTGTTCCTAATAATCCTTTATGTGGACTTTGCAACGAGAGGGGCGAACGCGCTTGATCTTGTTTACACAAACATCCCAGGCGCGTACCGGGCGGAGCCCCGCCCCCACCTCGGCTACTCAGACCACATCTCTGTTATGTTAATTCCAGCATACAGACCGCTCGTCAGACGCACAAAACCGCTTCAGAAGCAGGTGAAAACCTGGCCAGCAGGAGCCATCTCAGCTCTTCAGGACTGTTTTGAGTGTACTGACTGGCACATGTTCAGGGAGGCTGCAACATATGGCGATTCTACCAACTTGGAGGAATACACAGCATCAGTGACCAGCTACATCAGCAAGTGCATTGATGATGTCACTTTCTCCAAGACCATCACCACACGCTCCAACCAGAAGCCGTGGATGACTGCGGAGGTGCGCACGCTGCTGAGGTCCCGAGACTCCGCCTTCAGAGCAGGCGATAAGGCAGCCCTAAGAACAGCTAGGGCCAAACTGTCACGGGCAATCAGAGAGGCAAAGCACGCACACGCCCAGAGAATCCACAGTCACTTCCAGGACAGTGGTGACACGCGGCGCATGTGGCAGGGCATCCAGGCCATCACCAACTACAGGACAACATCAGTTGCCTGTGACAAAGATGCCTCCCTTCCAGATGCGCTGAACGACTTCTACGCTCGGTTTGAAGTGCAGAACGACGTGATGGCGAGGAAGTCCACCCCTCCTCCCAACGACCAGGTGCTCTGTCTTACCACGGCAGATGTGAGGAAAACTCTACGTAGAGTCAACCCACGGAAGGCTGCTGGACCAGACAACATTCCTGGCAGAGTGCTCAGAGGATGTGCAGACCAGCTAGCAGATGTTCTTACCGACATCTTCAACATCTCTCTGAGCAGCGCCGTTGTTCCAACGTGCTTCAAGGCCACCACCATCATCCCCATGCCAAAGAAGTCTTCAGTGTCCTGCCTCAACGACTACCGTCCCGTCGCACTTACACCCATCATCATGAAGTGCTTCGAGAGGCTCGTCATGAGGCAGATTAAGACCCAGCTGCCCCCCTCACTAGACCCACTGCAGTTTGCGTATCGTTCAAACCGTTCAACGGACGATGCCATCACCACAACCCTCCATCTGGCCCTCACCCACCTAGACAATAAGGACTCATACGTTCGAATGCTGTTCATAGATTTCAGCTCAGCATTCAACACAATCGTTCCCCAGCACCTGATTGGAAAGCTGAACCTGCTGGGCCTGGACACCTCCCTCTGCAACTGGATCCTGGACTTCCTGACTGGGAAACCTCAGTCAGTCCGGATCGGGAACAGCATCTCACCACCACCACCACACTGAGCACTGGGGCCCCCAGGGCTGTGTGCTCAGTCCACTGCTGTTCACTCTGCTGACTCACGACTGTGCAGCAATGCACAGCTCGAATCACATCATCAAGTTCGCCGATGACACCGACCGTGGTGGGTCTCATCAGCAAGAACAACGAGTCAGCATACAGAGAGGAGGTGCAGCGGCTGACGAACTGGTGTAGAGCCAACAACCTGTCCCTGAATGTCGACAAAACAAAAGAGATGGTTGTTGACTTTAGGAGAGCACAAGGTGAACACACTCCGCTGAACATCGACGGCTCCTCTGTGGAGATCGTCAAGAGCACCAAATTTCTTGGTGTTCACCTGGCGGAGAACCTCACCTGGTCCCTCAACACCAGCTCTATCACCAAGAAAGCCCAGCAGCGTCTCTACTTTCTTCGAAGGCTGAGGAAAGCACATCTCCCAACCCCCATCCTCACTACATTCTATAGAGGGACTATTGAGAGCATCCTGAGCAGCTGCATCACTGCCTGGTTTGGGACTTGCACCGTTTCGGACCACAAAGCCCTGCAGAGGATAGTGAGGACAGCTGAGAAGATCATTGGGGTCTCTCTTCCCTCCATCAAAGACATTTACAAAAAACACTGTATCCATAAAGCAACCAGCATTGTGGACGACCCCACACACCCCTCACACAAACTCTTTACCCTCCTCCCGTCTGGCAAGAGGTACCGAAGCATTCGGGCCCTCACGGCCAGACTGTGTAACAGCTTCTTCCCCAAGCCATCAGACTTCTCAATACTCAGAGACTGGTTTGACACACACGTGTCCTGAGTTGCACTTTAATAACTGTCACTTTATAACCATCTGCTACCTCAATAACTGCTATGTGCATAGAACATTATCTCATAGTATGTTATGTTTACATTTTAGAAACTGTCATCTTTTTGCACTACTGAGTACTGGTCGGCGCTGCACTGTCTATTGTCCTGTTCATTGTCAGTAATTTGTTGTACTGTCCCGTACTTTTTGCACATGTTTGCACGTGCACTTTATATAGGTAGTTTATATAGGTATTTTATTTCGTTGTGTAGTCTCATGTGGTCCTATGTTGGTCCTTTGTTGTTTTTATGTAGCACCATGGTCCTGGAGGAACGTTGTCTCGTTTTGCTGTGTACTGTACTAACTGTATATGGTTGAAACGACAATAAAAACCACTTGACTTGACTTGAGGTGAGTGTATATATATATATATATATATATATATATATATATATATATTTAGGCTGTTAATCAATTATAATTTTTAATCCACTCAAGTACATTTACATTCATTACATTATGCAAAATGACAATAAAAACAAAATGGAGTTATTTGTAAATTATATTTACCCTTTGACATATTGAAAGCACTATAACTAAATATTACCTTATATATTCACCTTGTGAATTTCAATGCTTGTTTTTTTAATGTACAATAATTTCAAATCAGATGATTGCAACACACTCCACAATAGTTTGGACAGTCGAGTGTTTACCACTATGAAACATCATCATTTCTTCTAATAACACTTATTAAGCATTTGGGCACTGAAGACACAAGTTTAAGTTTAGAAAGTGGAATTTATAATAATCAATAATTTCAGCTGCACAATTGTTCAGGGTCTTCTTTGCTGTATTGTGCGCTTCATAACGCACCACACATTCTCTATTGGAGATGGTCAGGATTGCAGTCAGGCCAATCTAGCACACACACTCTCCGATTATTTGGCAGTATGTGGTTTGAAGTTGTCCTGCTGAAAATGCCAGGACAACCCTGGAAAAGAGGGTGTTGGATGGCAGTATTCTGCTCCAAATTTTTTTACATTTTTGTCTGCATTAATGGTGCCTTCACAGATGTGCAAGTTACCCATGCCATGGGCACTGACACACCCCTGGCCCATACAGACACTGGCTTTTGGACCTGATGCTGATAACAGCTTGGATGGTCCTTGTCCTCTTTGACTTGAACACGATGGCTGTGTTTTTCAAAAACTATTTGAAAATGTGGACTCATCAGACCAAAAAAACACAGTTCCACTGTTCCACTTTCCACCTAAGATGAGACAGAGCCCAGAGAAGTCGGCAGTGCTTCTGGACAGTGTTGATGTATGGCTTCTCCTTTATATAGTAAACACTTAACTTGCATCTGTGGATGCAGCCGTGAGTGGTGTTGACTAACAAAGGTTTACAAAAGAAATCCCAAGCCCATGTTCTGACATTCATTACAGATGAATGATGGGGGTTTTTTAAGACAGTGAGGTATGAGGGATCAGAGATCACACGAATTAAGTGGTTTTTGGCTTGCTCTTTATGCACCAACATTTGACCAGATTAACATCTCCTGTTTCGCATTGCTTTTTCAAATTGTTATTGGTCTTAAATTGCCTCGGTCTCAACATTTGTGGAGCAGGTTGCAATCATCCGATTTGAAATTACTGAAATTCACAAGGCTAAACATCATATAATGTGTAGTCGTAGCAATTGCAATTTAGCAAAGGGTGAATATAATCTCTAAACAAAAAGAAAACAACACTTTTGTTTTTATTTTTCATACTGTCCAACTTTTTTGGAATTGGGGTTGTATATGTAAATATAATTCAGATTGAAGTATAGTGCATTACTGTGGTAGACGAGTAAATCATTGATTAGACAATACAAAGTGTCTTTAGAAGTATTTACGTATACGTGTCGGGCGACAATATTCATTTAAATTATTTTTAGAGAATAGGCCCAAATTAACGTGTTAAAATCGACAGCCCTATTTTTATTTTTATTCCAATTTTGGGGTGAAATGACCCACATATTTCTTTGTGAGATCCACCTGTTTGTAGTTCACTTTTATCAGCACTTCTGATTCAAGCACATAGAAAGTGATAATCATAATGAGAAATAAATTATAAATGTACAGTAATAATCAGACTTGTACCATGATCTTTTGATTTGTGGTTCAACCTATAACCTTTGCCAACAGACAGGACCTAAAATATAAAACAGACAATGATTAAAACTACACCATGTTGCACCAAAAACATTTTATTATATAAAAGTGGGTAATCACAACTGTACAGGGGAAACTGACTTTAATCACCATTTCTCACAGTATCAAAAAGCTTACGTTTTCCTCACTGATCTTTACACACTTGTTCTGTACAAATACAAAATAATTAACATTAATTACTTGTTTTTTTATAATGATAACTGCATTGCACTGAGTAATATAGTACTGGCCCATAAGTTACTGCATTCAATATAAAATACCTATGATTCTGAAAGTTTAAAAGATAATTTTGTGATAACCACACTTGCACACATACACTCACACAAAACCCAAGCCCTATTTATGATTTGAGCATAAGGGTGCACTTTTTTGTTTTAAGTGATGAAAGCCAACATGCTCAGATGTCACATTTATGTCGTGGGTGCATATTTATTCATTTCTAAAGAGGGGGAATCTACTCTTAAATGAATGCCATGAAACACAGTCAGTTTAGAATGGAATAATCCCAATTTAGGATGATATGATGGGATATTTATATAAGGGCACAATACAACAGTTAGAATGAGGTATTCATTAACAGTTATTGTAAATGTATTTTTGTAATTAGAAACAGGCCATACATGTGCTACAAATGGCCGTGGTTGCACATGGAAATAGAATTGTGGATTATCAGTGCTTCTAGGCCATGTCTGTCAGGGCATCAACACTTTGGCATACTCACCAACTTCACAAAGGAAAAAAAAACCCTACTCTCCATGCAACACAGGTGTAAAACACATTGAGGGCTTATTCATAGGATTAAAAAAGTAAAAACAAAAAACACATTTTAAAAACCAACAAAAAGGAAATGAAAACATGAGTATTTCACATTGTCTAGTCATTGTTAAAAATAGAAATCCACCCGTTACATTTATTCAGAACTTCGTCGATTATATACAGTATGTACATTTATTCTTTAATTATTCATTAATCATCTGTATGTCTATGAACAGTTTAAAAAAGGATGACAATCAAATGCATATACTCTTTCTAGAAAGATGTGCTTTGTAACATTTTAGACTTTAAGCGAGAGAATGATAGAAAATCTGAAGATTGCATTGCTCACGGACCGAAGATCATGCAGCTGTTGCAGACATGCTCTTAACTCTCGAAGGCTGTAATCGAACAAGCAGTGTTTCTTAAAAAAGGCATAATAAGCACTCTTTATCAGCTGCTATAGCAATTGAAATTATGACAATGGCTATGAGTGCTAGCTTGAAGGGAGTAATAATGCATACGAGATACCCTCTCCTCACAGATCGGTGTTGACTGCACACAACATTTCATTACATCAATATCAAATAACATCAACAGCATTTGGGGGGATGGTGGGGGTATATTTGCATAATCAAGTGAACCCAGAGCATGAGTTGATACATGTTTTGTAAAAGTAATCTAGGTGCAAACATGGATTTTCAGGGTGCCTCACAAAACTAAAGAGGGCCCAACACTGAACCCCGAGGTACTCCGAAAACCCATTGTGCAAATTAGACTTGCACATTTACTTCAATTAAGGCTCTGATGGGCTAGAAGTAACAACATGTGCCTACAACACACCTCTCCTATTATAACTCTGATTATGTCTTTACAAATATGCAAACAAGTGTGCTTCTACATACAGACACACACCAATTTAGTAAGGTTACCCTTTCCCTGTGAGTTTTCTTTTGAAAACCTTTTTCACAGACTTTTCAAAGAATATTTGAAGGTTAGAAAAAAGATAAAGAACACTTTTGATTGATGTTAATTCAGTTAGTTGCCAATATTTGCATTAGCAAAATGACTATTGAAAAAGAACACAAATACTGTTTTTGTGCTAAATAATTTTTTTGGGGGGGGGGGATGCTCAGACAACAGATACTAATCAAGAAAATTAAAGTACTAAAATTCACAGTCTTGTCAGCCCCCTGCCTCTACTACACGTGTTAAAATAGATGGGTAAATAAGACAACAATACACCAAACTCCCATCCACGCACAAATATACAGACTCTAAAATGTACGTAGAGCTAGCTTGTGTGTACAAATTCAGGACAACAAAAAGTTCAGATTAAATGTAAGAATTAATCAAGGCAGCTGTCAATGCTTCTCCAACCTACTTTCTCATTAAAATTATCAAAAGTTATGGTACATAGACTTTTTTTGTTATCTTATATGAATTCTTTAGCTTCCTTATCTTTAGCGGCGACCCTTTTTCATACTTGTTTTTAAAAGAATCATCCTCAAAATAAGGAGGGGGGTGGGGGAGAGGGAGGGGGTAACTTCCCCAAACATCACTCTTTGCTTACAGCAGTGCTGCTTGCAGTTTGCCTTTCGTTTAGTCCCTTCAATAACGGCTAATATGACCAGGCATTGAGATGGCGGTGGAGGTCATTAGTGGACGGGTGGTTTGTAGCTTCAGGAAGCATGGCAGAACACAGTGAAAGTGTTCTGACCAAAACGGGTCACCATTATGACTGTGCCACCCCTTCTCCATATTCAACAAAGGATCGTCTCTGGAGACAGGGGTTTGGAACAGCGTTTGGAACCCTCTGGGTGGGCGTGCATCTCCTGAGGAGCAGGCAGGGAGGTGAGGGCCAGGGAGGGCGAGGCGAGTTAGTTTCACATCATAACGTGGCGGCGTCTGTGAAGCGCCAGGTGGTCGGAGCGGGAGAAACTGCGGTCGCAGTCGGTGCAACGGAAGGGCTTGATGCCAGTGTGCTTACGAAAGTGCCGTGTCAGCTCGTCCGAGCGGGCAAAGCGCCAGGTGCAGCCCTCCCAAGTGCACTGGTACGGCTTTTCACCTGTAGAGACAACAGTACTTCAGCAAAACACCCACATGACACTGAACAAATAAACCCGTTATTCTTAAAATGTCAAAAAAAGTGTCAAAGTAGGGCTGGGTAAACTATTGATTTTCCAATGCATCGTAATCTTAATTTGAATTAACTCAATATCAATTCTTAAATCAATTCAAGATCCATCTTTTACTCTTAGCGACAACCTTCACAAATACCAGTGAATATCAATCTGTTCTAATGCCATGAGCGACAGACAACCCACCGAATAGTTGACTATGAAAACACTTACCTGTGTGTATCCTGCGGTGGGCTTTTAGATGTGAACTCTTGGTGTAGACTTTGTTGCAGCCATCGTAATCGCACATGTGCACACGCCTTCTTTTCATTTCCGGAGAGTCTGGGTCAATTTGAATGTCCACATCCATATTCATACTGAGAACAAGATGAGACGTGTTGGTGATTAGGGTGTAGTTATATTTTATACCCAGATCTATCTGATAATCCAACGATTAAGAGAGCACTTAAGCATGTGGAGACAAGTGCAAACATTCAGCATCATCTTCATGAAAAAGACACATTAATCCATCTAACGTCCTTGGGATTACAGTGATCAAATTAGACAAGTGATGCAATCAAAAATATATTGCACCACACCTCTCACTGGTATTGTCTCACTGTGGCTAAATTATCACCTTATTAACTGTGCACTCAGTAATTTTCGCAAATGTAATTTTCAGCTGAAGATGATTTTGTAGAAATGTGCCAATCACAATCAGCCATGATTAATGTATTGTCTGTGATGTACGACAGGTTTGAAGTACAAAAGGTGTACATCAGGTCACTCCAGTCCCTATGCTTTGTACCTCTGGTGCACCAATCCTAAATGGCCACCTGGGAGGGCTAAAGAGCAAGACTGTACATGAATCCTGTAGTCTAAATACTATCCAGCTGGACAGCTTCCAGTTAATTGAAGATCTCTCCCCTTATCCCTTCCCACTCCAATCCCCCTCCCCCTGCAATGTTTCATTCTGCCTCTTTCTCCACTCCTTTCCTTCCCCCTCCCTCTCTCTCGCTCTCCCTATCCTCTCCTCTCCCTGCCTTCAAACCAGTCCACTCCTTTCTCCTCTTTCACCAAACTAATTTACATCTAATTCTCTCCTTCCCTGCAACCATTTCACCACATGTCCAAACAATTATACACGCTGGCAAAAGACCCTCTGCACTCTTTTATGCCCCCGTACCCAATCAATTCAGTCTCTCCTTATTTGCATTTTACTCTCCCTTTCAAAATGTTTAAAAGGTGTGATGACATTTCAAGTTATATAACATTGTTTACACTCAGTTTGGATAACCCTGCCCAGCAACTCACACACACCCAGCAGAAGAGTATGCACCCAGCATGTAATCAACGCAAAGAGCCACGGGCCTCCAGTGTGTTTGAGGTTATATAATATTCCAGAAGTGGTGCAGTGATGCCATTTGATTAGGATGGCAGATATTCTACCACACACATACATACACATCTATATACATACACCAATGCATGCGCGCGCACACACACACACACACACACACACACACACACACACACACACACACACACACACACACACACACACACACACACACACACACACACACACACACACACACACACACACACACACACACACACACACTGTTGATATTTTTTCTCACCCGCCGTCTATCCCTTGTGTGATAAAAGAGGCTGATCCAGACTCCGTGCCACTTTCTGCCTCACTGTCACTTTGAAACTCGACTGGAGAGGCTGAGCCTGGCTTGATACGCACTGAAAATACACAAATAGACAGATGTGAATAAAAGAATCAGCATGGTTCATTTAAAAACCTCAGCACAACAGAATGCACAATGTTTAAAAGTTTGGAATCGCTAAGGGGTATTTACACTTGGTCACATTATACATTTTTGTTCATTTGATAGCTATCCGATCATGAAAAGAACCAAGGCCACATACACACTTAAAATGTTGTACTCCTAAATAAAACTATTTTAGCATATGGAAATTTGGCAGCGAGTAATCATGAATGAGACACATGCATTGCATTTGTATATCACGCTGGAATGGAATGGGCATAACCAATCTGATAGCAAGCCGATTGATCAAGAAGCATGAAGTGAATAAGCTTAAAAGACAATTATGTTTTTAAAGAGACGGATGCTTCTGTTGACCAAGGTAGCATTTTAAAATTAAGAACAGTAATACTGTAAATTATTTTTACCATTTAGAGCTACTGATTTTAACACGTCAATTTGTTGCAAGTTAAAAAATATCAAGCGAAACTAGCGCCATCGAACAGAATTGCCAAAATAAACAATCAGCTTTCTGAATACTCTCATCGTCTGCAGTTGTTCAATCAGATGGCCCCATCCCCAACTCATGCCATTGGTTGAGCAACATTGTTGGGGCGAGTCTAAGCGGGTCTTTGAAAGAAATTAATAGTTTTATTTACCAAGTTTGCATTCTTGATTGTAAGACAAACAAATTTCATAGAGATTCCAACATTTTCAAATAGTGTGTAGGTCTGTTCACATGCTTGGATCATTTAAAAAAATCCCATTGAAATGAGATGTGCACTGGGGGCCATTTCTCAAACAAGCCACTAAATCAAAGAGGCTAACTGACTCCTTCCAGGAACTAATATGTTTCAGATCATTGTCTTAAATTTGTGAGAAGTCATCTTTGTGGTTTTTGGCCACCGCACCATTCTCAAATAGGGTCCATAATACAATGGAAAAGAGAAAAGACATTAAATATGAGAATATTATGCCTTAAATTCAGACTAAATATTGACACAGGGTGTGGACATATGAAAACTGGGCCAATTTCTCTTGATGTGACCTTTAACACCCCTTCCCCCCACAAAAAGAGGAGATGAATTGGAGACACTCCAGAGCATTCAAAGATTATCTCCTAAATGAAAGGGGGGTGGGGTGCAGCCCATTCATTCATTAATTGTCTCCTGCCTCTAACTCCAATCACTCTGCCCACATCACTTAACAGCAAAGAAACCAATCTACAAAACAAAACTTCTGTATGTAGATGGTATACAGTAATAACACAAGTTGGTATGTGCTTGTTCAAAATAAAATGGGTCCACCTCTACATTTTTCCCCACATATTGAGTACAAAAGAAACTGATCTACTTTACAATCTCTTTAAAGATGGTACCCACCCAAATTCACCAAACTGATCCTCACATTTTGGCCAATTGGGTTTAACTGCACTTCAGTGTTTAAAACCCAAAAGAAACAGAACTACCCAAATTCAGACTCTGAGGTTGTATAAGTGTGTTAAACAAGTATTAGACATTCTAACATTGTTATTTAGGTGGGATTCTCTCATTAAAAAACATTCAGGAAATTTTATTCAGCATTTTATTGTTTTAAAGTTCTTATTATGGTCCAAGGCCTGAACAGATTTTTTTTTAGATTAAAAGGGCAATGGGGGAAAAGAACACTGAAAAGAAGAGAAAATCTTTCAAAGACTGAAACTATAAGACCAATTTATTGAGGAATTCTATTTATTAACATCTCTTTGATAAAAGCCTGTAAGATTTGCTTCTTTACCTCCTTTAGCTAGTTTCTGCCACTCCCTACAGTCATCTTTTGTGACTTTTGTGTGAGTGTCCACATGTGTGGGAAGAAGCATCTGTGCACTGATAACTGAACAACACTGGCATTAAACTGTAAGAGGGCGAGATCAAGGGTGTGACCGCCTAAAGGAAACAAATGCAATAAATAAAGTAGGATAGATGATCAGCACTGCCATATGTCATATTACATAGAAAAGTATTACATACTTCGCTGCCTACTACCCACATAGGCAGCTGCCTTTTAAAGCCTCGTTCACATTGTCAGCGAATTATCGCCACAAATTGACAGGAGACCATAAGTTTTCAATGAGAGCTGGATATTTCCAGCGTTAGGAGCGACAGTGACCACTGGCGACAGAATGTGGGTGTGTCAAGAGATGCAACACAGTTGAGAAAAGTTTAAATTTATGCAGAGCGACAACTAATAGGTGTGAAGACGGTAAAGCTCTCATTATCAGTGTCCTGATATACTGGATTCAAGTGCAGGCAAAATAGAGAAGTTGTTGTCGTCATCAATTTCATTGTTCTATATAACTTGTCTGTAACCACAAACATGGATATAATAAAACAAGGATGCATGGAAAGCCATGTTAGAAATTGTATTGAGTAAGTTCGATTCATAAATTGAAAATCGTTTGTCATGTTAATGATAAGATGCACTGAGCAATACTGCCGTTTAAATAAAAACACTCCACTGCTGACTGTTCATTTTCAGAGGCAAAAAAATTTGACTCGTTCAACATCATCCACTGCCAAAGTAAAAATTTTACGTCAAGAGTTTCCCGCTTTAAGCTCGCGAAAGTCTGATGGCTCAAGAGAGTCGTCATTCTCAATCAACATGTGTTGTTTTGTTGGGCATGATTTTAATACAGTAAAAAACAGAGGAAACAAGTGTTTACAGTCTTTATATTTGAATGTGTCACTAGTCCTGCAAAACGTCACTGGTGTGATAATAAAGCCGACAAAGTCGCTGCCAATGTGATTGGGGTTAAAAGGCAGCATCCTAACCTTCATGGAACATCGTAAGTGACTGATTTGTAAAACTCTACATAGACAGCAACTCTGCGCGACACAAATAATGCTTGCACACATTACTCGATTTAACAATTTCAAGAGATTAGCATTAGCATGTTGCTAAGCTAACTGTGCGGATACTCTAACAAGCCTACTAATACATAGCATACACTGATATTGGGCAAAATAAGCAAATTAATTTACACTGAACTATTTTTATCGATACATCAGTATTGAATGAAGTATACGTTAATTTTCAATATGATATAAGTAATAGTCTAAAAAAAACTTCTTGTTTCGTAAGCTTATGATGCCTTAAATTCTGTGAGCAGCTCAATAAATTGAACTAAACAAATTCATAAAACATAACTACAAAACATTTAATCTTTTGGGCAGAATGTGTCACTTTACTAAAGTAGGTTTATTTGAGCCTTTAGCTCGGTTTCAAAACCTATTGTGATCCTATGAAGGCAGCATTTTAAGCACAAAAGGTAGGTACCTGTGAAAAGATTAGTGAACAAATAAGAACAAAGATAGCAGACAAAGCGAGAACATTTGTATAATCCATACAATTCTGAAAAGGGACACCCATTTACTGTCGGCACGACAGACGCTTTGCTACGGACACTTTCAGTGTAGACAGCATCATTGATTATAGTTGGGTTCTATTGCTTTTGACGCGATGCTTCGCCTAAGTCCGGTGTAGACAGTCTCATGTCACCTATATTGAAATCAATTGTAAGTTAAGTTTTCCATGCGGTTTGCATGAAGAGCTCTAATTGAATGGCATGGAATTTATGCAAACTCAGTCCTTGCATTATTATTATGCACATTTGCGGTAGCTTGCAATTTTGTATAATTTCAGCAAGTTTTCGCATAAACTGAATCGGAGTTAATCTGATCGCTTTTCTCCATATTTACAGCGGCAAAACTAGTGCTCAAAAAGCTTGAAGCCGTCGATACATATCAAACTGCACAGCCGCAACATTGCATCTCCTCCACGTATCCTCTTCTGCGTCACCGAGTGTCATTAACCCTGTGTGTACCCACAACAATCAAGAACATTTATCATTACACAAATGTTAAAGTGAAACTAGAACGTTCCGCTTTCACTATTGAAAGCCCTGTCTAAACTTTTAAACTGTGTGCATACATCAAAGCAACTATTTCATCTTTACATGCTCTTCAGCTGCTCTAAATGGTCCGAGGTGTGGGTTAGTGAAGTCCTCAGTTCATATGGAGTGCTCACATAATGCATTGTTGCATCAGAAAATGAGACTCAACATTTATGAGACTGTTTATGATTGGCATCTCTATATTTGCATAAAAATACCTTATTTGAATATTACAATGTGTTTAGAATTTAAAATGCTCAATTAAATTGCAGGTTAAATCAAATAATTGCAATGATGTAATAATCAAGACAGGTTAGGCTAATTCCTCATTTGTGTTTTTAGTTTACAGTTTAATTGTAGGTCTACTATTTTAACCTTACCAAAGCTTACTTGCACGGTCCGAGACAGAAAATGTTCATACAAAAGTAATTAAGGGTATTCCATTGAACTGATATTAGCCATATCACAGGTTTTACCTTTTAAATGTATTGTATTTATAATTTTTTTGCTTTCTAACTGCATATTCAATCATTGACTCACAAAAAACACACTAAAAAAATGATGCAAACAATGTCGCAATTTTTGAGCAAAGCCTTAGCAAATTCAGCCAATTTGTGCCACAATAATCAAGAATATGTGCAGCAAAATCCCGGTGGGACTGATTTCAGTCGCAATGCTTCCTTAGAAGGCAGGAGTCAGAGAGGGTAGGGTCTACCCTTCAGACGGGGTAGACAGACCCTTTATCCTGAAACTATTATGTAGATTTATGTGGTTGCGGAACTATAGCTTTTTCAGTTGAAAGGTCAGAGCACAAACGCCTGCTACCTGACACCAGTGCAATGTGTACTGTACTAAATTAAAGAACCGCATGAGACAGCTTCCCACCTGTTCCATCCGACCGGCCGTCGCTCCCAATGAGAGGTACGGTGATGGTTGTGGTGGTCACTCCGTCTGTGGGTACAGTTGTGTAGACCACCGGTAAGGACTGGACCACCACAGGGATGGTCTGCAGCTGCCCAACTTTACTGGGCATGCTCACGGAGGGTATGGTGTGGATGACGTGCAGGATCTGTTGACCTCCAACCTCTGTGGATGCCAGGATGGAGCCTGGTGAGAGCACAGTGGGAATGATGTTCTGGTGTTGCAGGTTTAAGGAGGTCGACATTGCCGTGGCAACTGGAAGGGAGGGGCGGGGCTTGTTGAGGGACAGGTCCACAGGTTCCGTCTGGTCGGCATCGGCTGGTTGGGTGCTGATCTCAAATAGCGGAGGTGGCGAGGATTTGATTTTGAGGTCTGCAGGTTCGGGAAAATCATCTAACGGCTCTTCTTTCTGTAGAGATGGATAGAATAGAGTTGTCACGGTAACAAGATTCCAATAGTGAATAGCAATTTTAATTTCACAGAACAAAATTATATTACATTTAGGAATATTTCAATATTAACTGAAATTAAAGCCAAGTTTTTCACGATTACAAAAAATATGGCTTCAAGTTTTTCCCAAGTATTCAAGTAAAGAGTAAGTAATAAAGAACAAAGAAACAAATTAAGAGCAGTGAGTGTTTTTTTTTTTCTTTTCTAGTCAATATTATTGTTTGAATAATATGAACATAACCAGCGGAAAGTCTATTAGGCTGCATTTACACTGCAATTTGTTCGAAATTCTTGTGAATTTCTATCTTCAGTGGAACACAAATAATTATGTTAGACAGGTTACTAGAGCTATCCTTCTGCATTCCACAAATAAAAGTCATATGGGTTTGGAACAACATGAAGATGAGATGGTGACAACATTTTCATTTTTGGGTGAGCTATCCCTATAAAAAGGAGTGGAGAAAGGTGATCAGTAGATGATTATGCAGCTTTAGTATGGAGCGCTCAACTGAACTGTACAGCAGCTCCACAAACACAGGAACAATGACTGGCTCGATTGGGCCTCCAAGCTGCAGAGGAGAAGGACTGAACCTGGCACGGGTCCAGCTCAACACAGCCAAGACAAGACACACACATTTATACGCATAAACAAAGCACTAGTCTAATCCGTGTTAGGGCTGCATGATTTGGACAAAAAGTCATATTGTGATTATTTTGAACTGCGATTATGATGGTAATGTTTTCCACAAAAAATATTTTTTACCACAAAACTGCAAAAAGGCTACTGGGGTTTTCACACTTGAGCCTCTTAAAAATAACCAAACTGAGACCTTTTTTTCCATTCAACCACAAACAAATAAATACGTAAACAGTGAAACAAAGTCTTCTTCATATCCAAATGTTACCATCCACCGTGTACCTGTTTTGATAATTTTGTGATAGGGTCTCAGCTCACAACTTGAATATTAGAGATGCTCCAATCAGGATTTTAACATTCAATTCCAATCTCCAATCCAGGGTTTCCGTTGTCCGGTAATTACCGGACATTGGCCGGTAAAAAAATTAAAATGTCCGACAAAATTAAATCTCTCCGGTCAAATTGTCCGATTAAAATTGCCTAATAATCCCGTCCCCCTAACACAATCTGAATTTCAGAATAAGCCTAAAATGTATAAAGCAAAAATACACCGATCTCTTGCTATGTTATAAAGGAACAGGCTCTATCGTTTGAAAGTTATGAAACAATATCGCATGCTGCATTTCAAATAAAGCGCACGCCTAAAACGGCTGCAATATAGACCTAAACAACGAACGATTGAGTGAGACGTTTCAAATATGGCCAGGCCCAGGCAGACTAGCTTTAAAAACTTTTTTCAGAGGCCAGACGATGGTGAATCAGGAACATCTCATTATAGATAGATCAGTGCTTCTAATCCGCGCATTCGTGCAGTTTTTTTTCTCTATCATCAAAACGTATCGGTTACCTAACGTAACCTCGGTTCTCTCTAGATGAGGGAACGAGTATTGCATAAGCTAGCTTACGCTACGGGAAAGATTCATCTTTTCTGAGATATTGAAGCCAAAAAATTATCCTTAATTTTTGTATCCATTGTCAACGCAGTGCGGCAGCTGCAGACCTTGAGCGGGCTAGCTAGCGAGCTCATAGGTTGCTCTGCGGCAACTGCTGCAGCCTATAGACGAGCTTGGGCGAACTCGCATCCAATGAGAGGCGTCCGGCGCTCACTGCAACAAAGCCCGCCAAAATGGGCATGACTAGAGTGCATATAAGCGTAGTTCGTAGGCTGGAACCCTGGTTTTCATTGACTGAAGCGAAAAGTCGCTCGTGGCGCGAGCACGGCCGGCTACGCAATACTCGTTCCCTCATCTAGAGAGAACAGAGGTTACGTTAGGTAACCGATACGTTCTCTTACGAGAGGTTCTCTTGTATTGCGTAAGCTAGCTTACACTACGGGAACCCATTGTCAACGCCGTGCACGCCAAGCATCCACTGTATGAGCCCCAGGGAATTAAGGGGGGACCCGGGGAGCCCTTATGAGTGGGGAAATAATATTTGGCCGGCAAGAATGCGGGTCATTGATTGTGTAATACATAAGCACATAGTGGGAAGGGAGCGACAGAGCGGCGGTGCCGGTCTGTGTGGAATGTGTCCCATCAGTGCAGCTCACCAGGGGAGCTGTAGCGTATTAAACCGCTAGTAGTTTTGCCTGCAGAGCGGGCACTTCCATATTGTAAAATCTGACAAAGGTGGAGGGAAGTCCATCCCGCTGCCACACATATGTCGTGAATGGAAATCCCGCTGGACCATGCCCACGAGGATGCCATGCCTCTAGTGGAGTGAGCCCTAATGCCCAACGGGCATGGCAGGTCTTTGGCGCGTATGCAGCAGCAATAGCGTCCACTATCCATCTAGATAGTGTCTGTTTCGAGCGGCGAGACCTTTGGTGCGCCCTCGAGCGAAACGAAAAGCTGCTCAGAGCGTCTGAAAGCGGCGGAGCGCGCAGTATACAATCTCAGTGCTCTGACCGGGCAAAGGAGATTGGCGTCGCGTTCGCTATCGGGTGCTGGCAGCGCCGATAGGAAATGACCTGTGCTCTGAAAGGAGTACCGATCACCTTGGGAACATAGCCGTGTCTAGGATTTAAAATGACCTTGGAGTCACTTGGTCCAAACTCAAGACACGCTGGCTGACAGACAGCGTGAAGGTCTCCCACACGTTTGACTGATGACAGGGCAGTCAGAAAAACAGTTTTGAGTGAAAGGTATTTCAAATCCACGGATTGAAGTGGTTCGAAAGGGGGATTTCATAGTTTCGAGAACTATAGAAAGATCCCAGATAGGAACCGATGGAGGCGCAGGGGGTTCATCCTTCTAGCTCCCCTGAGGAAGCGGATGACCAGCTCGTTTTTACCCCATGACTGGCCGTGCAGGGGTTCAGCTGAGCGCCACAGCGGCCGCCACATCACTTTGGCGTGGATGGGGATCTGCCCTTATCCAGCAGCTCTTGTAGAAATACTGAGCAGCGACGACACCCCACATGTCCGCGGGTCCAGGTCTCGGTCGGTGCACCATTTTGAGAACACAGACCATTTTGGCGCATAGAGTCTTCTCGTGGAAGGGGCTCTAGCGTGTATGATGGTGTTTATTACTCCTTCTGGCAGAGCGGCGGGTAGTCGTTGATCACCCACGCATGCAGCCCAGTGCTCTGGGTGGGGATGCCAGATTGTGCCGCGAGCTTGAGAGAGAAAATCTGCTCTCACTGGGATGGGCCGCGGCTGTCAGTGACAGCTGCGTAAGCTCCGGGAACCATGTCTGATTCTCCCAGCGTGGGGCTATGAGGAGCACCGAGTGACACGTTTCCCTGATCCTCTGCATTACCTGTGGCAATAGCGAGGCGGGAGGGAAGGCGTAAAGCGGGCGTCTGGGCCAGTCCTGGGCCAGCGGCGTCCTTGCTTTGAGAAAAATATTGGGCAGTAAGAGTTCTCTTTGGGCGCTAAAGAGGTCTATCTCCGCTCTGCCGAATAGGTGCCATAACGTCTGGACTGTTTGGCGTGCAGGGACCATTCCCTGGGGAATATTGTCTCTGGACAGTCTGTCCGGGCCGTCGTTCAGGTGGCCTGGCGCGTCGCGTCGCCCTCAGCGGCGCAGGTGGCACTGGGACCAACTCAGTATGCGTTTAGTCAGATGGAAGAGGTTCCTGGATCTGACACCGCCCTGGCGGTTTAGGTAGGATACCACAGATCTGTTGTCGAGCGGACCAGGGCGTGGTGACCCTGAATGACCGGGAGAAAGCGCATGGCGCGTACTCGACCGCTATCATTTCCAGACAATTTATGTGAAGGAGCTTTTCCTGAACTGACCATAGGCGAAAACCGGAGAGCCCTCGCGAGACCCACCCGTGTTGGGCGCGTCTGTCGAGATGACTTTTCGGCGAGATACAGCTCCCATTGTCACTCCCGCTGATACCATTCGGCCACTGTCCAGGGCTGCAGAGCTGAAATACAGGTCTGAGTCACCTTGATGGGCTGGCGGCCTGTGGCCCAAGCCCGGCGAGGCGCTGGTGTTTAGCCAATGCTGAAGCGAGCATGTGCAGTAAACCCAGCTGAAGTACTGCTGCGGCTGAGGCCATGTAGCCTAACACTCTCTGAAATTTCTTCAGAGATGTGAGGCTGTTCATCTGAAATTACGCGGCTAGTAAGCTGCACCGCGGCTGGCTGTGTAGATAAGCGAGCGTCATTGCCACTGAGTCTAGTTCTATTCCAAGGAAGGAAATTGCCTGACTGGGCTGTAGTGAGCTCTTGGTCCAATTGACTGCAAGGCCCAAACTGTTCAGATGACTGAGGAGAACTGTCCTGTGAGACAGAAGCTCCGTATGTGATTGTGCCAAAATCAGCCAATCGTCCAAATAGTTCAGAAATCGCAAACCCTGACTCCGCAGGGAGTGCGGCGCCAGCGTCCATGCACTTCGTGAAAGTGCGGGTGCTAAGGACAGGCGAGCGGAAGGGCGGTGTATTGATAAACCTGGCCGTCGGCGAATCTCAAGAATGGCCTGTGAAGGGGATTTATCTGAATCTGAAAGTATGCATTTTTCAGATCGAGAGAAATAAACCAGTCCCCTGGCGCATCATGCGAGGAGTTTGCTGGTTGTAAGCATTTTGAGCGGTCTTTTGCAACGCTTTGTTCAAAACCCTGAGATCTAATATTGGTCTGAGGCCGCCGTCTTTCTTGGGGACAAGAAAATAACGGCTGTAAAACCCCGACTTCAGCTCAGGGGAGGCGGCACTCTCTCTATGGCCCTTTTGCACAGAAGGTTTGCTATTTCTGAGCGAAGCATGCACGCTGCTTCCGTGTTCAAAGTAGTTTCGAGCCAGCTCTGAAGCAAGGAGGGCGGCGATCGAACTATAGCAAATAGCCCTGTTTTATTGTGCTTAACACCCATTCGGATATCCCTGGAATATCTTCCCACGCTTTGAAGCGTAATGTTAGAGGGTGAATGGCCAAATCGCTCTGATTGCCGCACACAGCACGCTGAACAGAATGTGTGGCGCTTACTGTGCTTATGCTGGACTGCTTCGCAGACAGCATGGACAAGCTGTTCTGTGAGTGACTTCCGATTGAGGTGAATGGGGAAAGAGTCACGTCTGTTAAGTGATGCGCAAAGCATAGCCACGAGCACGGGACTTACATACAGAGAAGTGTTTGCTGGCCGTGTGACAGAGCGGGCAGAGAATGGTAGCGCGCGCGTATTACGTGGCGCATTTATTGACTCTAACACTTCGAGTGGTTCAGTAACGGCTTTTGAGTGTGCTCTGATGGGGACACGGAGCGTGTAATGCTTGTGTGTAGAGGTGAACACTAGATTGTGGGCACATTTTCTACACATAAGGCTGGTCGATGTGACAGAGCGGCCAGAGAATGGAGCGCTAGCGCGGATTAGGTAGGTGCGTTTATTAACCCTAACACTCGGCGGGTCGTAACAGCTTTATGTGAGTGTGCTCTGATAGGGACACGGGGCGTGTAATGCTTGTGTGTAGGGGTGAACACTGAATTGTGGGCACATTTTCTACACATAAGGCTTTATTTTGAGTCGCCGTGGAAGCGGCGTTTGAGTGCAGGCAAGCGGGTAATATCACCGGCTTGTTGGCTGCTGAATCCACCACTGCAGTAGCCTGAGAGAAGGGGACTGACAGGGGCGTCACGGGACTTACATACAGCTGGCCGTGTGACAGAGCGGGCAGAGGAGGGGCGCGCGCACAGGCTCGTGGGCGCGTTTATTAACTAACACTCGAGCGGGTCGTAACCGCTTATGTGAGTGTGCTCTGATAGGGACACGGGATGTGTAATGCTTGTGTGTAGGGGTGAGCACTGGATTGTGGGCACATTTTCTACACATAAGGCATGTTTACTCTTTACAAGATTTCTTTGGGTCGCCGTGAAAACGGCGTTTGAGTGCAGGCAAACGGGTAGTATCACCGGCTTGTTGGCTGCTGAATCCACCACTGCAGTAGCCTGAGAGAAGGGTACTGACAGGGGGCGAAGCTTTGACGGTGGTCCGGCCGTGGCGGGACTGAGCCGTCGTTTTCTCAACAACGCTAGGAGGACTTCGGTTGCTCAGGTTTCAGTACAATCTTAGGCCGAGGCCCGCAGGGGGGCGGCGGTCTGCGGCGGCTGTCTGAGCGCGATCGAGGGCGGCCGCCCTGTCGACGCTGAGAAGTCTGGTTGTTGAGCTGGGCGCTGTGAAGAGGCTCGTGCAGGAGGCTGGTCACGTGGGCGGCCTGCAGAGGAGCTAGCGCGACGAGGCAGAAAGAGATTCATGGCTTGGGCTTCGAGTAACGGTCAACAATGCCACTCACCGCGGAACCGAAGAGACCGGACAGAGAGAGCGGCGCGTAGTGCGTTCAGCTTCTCCCAAGTCGGCTAGTCAGATCTGAAGCAGCCTCTGTCTGCAAGACGGCCATGGAATGCAGAGCAGATGCGGCTTGGCCGGCGGCGGTATAGGCGCGGCCAACACAGGCGGAAGTAGTTCTGCAGGCCTTAGACGGGAGCACCAGCACCATCTCGCGGAGGGCAGGCAAAGGTGCGGCGTGGAGTCTGTTGGGAGCCTGCTCAGGGGGCGGTGACCACTCGAGCCCGAGGCGGTCGACGGCCTGTGTGAGGAGGCGCGTTAGTTCCCCTTCGACTCTGGCGCGGGTCCTGCTGGATTCCTGGGCCGAGGAGGAGGCGTGTGAGCCTGACCACTCCTCGCTGTCCGAAGCCATGATGGAACAGCCCTTATCCTCCGCTTCTTCGTCTGAGATGGCAGCAGAGCAGCCGCTCGGCGGCAACTGCGCGTCCCGGGTGGGCGGAGAGGGTGAAGGCGATGCTCGAGGGAGGGGCTCCGGCGAG
The DNA here is from genome assembly GCF_025860055.1 of Xyrauchen texanus. Taxonomy (NCBI): domain Eukaryota; kingdom Metazoa; phylum Chordata; class Actinopteri; order Cypriniformes; family Catostomidae; genus Xyrauchen; species Xyrauchen texanus. The sequence goes on along the minus strand of NC_068309.1, from coordinate 27,752,143 downwards.
GCAATCGCTTCTACCACTGGTTCCGGCAGCCTTTGAGAGCGGCACTTTTACTGAGCGGCTGAATGGAAGGCGGCGGCGGCTTCGGTCCTGAGCGCCGAGTCGAGCCCGCAGGGGTCGACATCGAAGCTCCTCGCAGAGATCGCATCCGCCTTCAGTGAGGGCGAAGCTCTGCATGCCCCAGTCCCAGGCAGAGAGCGCAGATGACGTGGCGGTCTCCGGTGCTGAGAGGGGTGCGGCATGAGGCGCAAGTGGAGCGAGGCATCTTTAAAAAGACGCTCGTACTCTTTTGTGAAGTTCATAAGAACTAGCTTGCTTTAAAAGGATACGTCGCCGGATGGCGTAGCTCGCAGGACGGCTGAAGGTGGCGAAGACGGCCGGCTTCTTCGAGCGCTGTCCATGCTTGCTTGATGCCCCTCGAACGGCGACGCGGCTTCCAGTTCAGAGATGGGAAGAGCTTCGCTGAAGAGATGAAAATCAGGGTTCCAGCCTACGAACTACGCTTATATGCACTCTAGTCACGCCCATTTTGGCGGGCTTTGTTGCAGTGAGCGCGCGGACGCCTCTCATTGGATGCGAGTTCGCCCAAGCTCGTCTATAGGCTGCAGCAGTTGCCGCAGAGCAACCTATGAGCTCGCTAGCTAGCCCGCTCAAGGTCTGCAGCTGCCGCACTGCGTTGACAATGGATACAAAAATTAAGGATAATTTTTTGGCTTCAATATTTCAGAAAAGATGAATCTTTCCCGTAGCGTAAGCTAGCTTACGCAATACGAGAGAACCTCTCGTAAGAGAACTGAATAGCCTATGTTCATCAGTGCATGGTTACAGTCTATATCAAGCAGGGACACATTTGTGTGCATTTTATTTTGTGATTTCACCGGAATTAATAGAGTCTCCGCAACGGCGATAGATTGAAATCTAGTGAAGATTGCGCAACTCGCGCAGCGCGTCGTCCATGCAACTGATAGCAGCGGACACGAGCGCTCAGCTTGATTTCAAAAACAACAGATTTTAGCGCTAGATCTCTTATTTAATAACGGACTAAATGAATGATCTGCTAGTTAACTGGAGATGTTTTATTTATTTGTATTAGGTACATCCGTACCTCAATGTTTCAAAAAGTGAATGTGTGTGAAACCACAGTAAAAAACAATTGCCGTTGATTGACGCCAATCGGACGTTCATGTTTTTTTTACGTCTATTTGAAAGTTAAGCTTAATAATAATAATATGTTGCATTCTATACGGCCTGATTATGTCATTTTTTAAGTTACATAGACTGCCTCCAGTTTTCCTCAACTTGACTAATTAAGGAGGCGATATATTTGACCGGCATATCATCAAAATGTCCGTAAAACGAAACCTCTGCCGGTCACTTTGACCGGCACCATTTTTTTCTAGCGGAAACTCTGCTCCAATCGATGCTGATCATTTAACTTTTATCAGCAGCTCTGTCAAAACTGGTTTCTGCTCAATGTCACTGTTAAATACATTTCCCTGTTGGTAAAACCATAGTTGTTGCCTAGACTTTGCTGTCAAAAATAATGTTGGTTGATTGAATAATTCAGTATACACAAAATATCATTTTAAAATATAAATGTTACTCTTTATTCTAGGCCTTAAAAACTAGTATGCTTATTCTTTACTGTATATAAGATAGTCCTAAAGAATGGGGCTTAAATGTCAAACTCAAGTTGAACTGATAACCCATTGGTGTGATTCAAATTAGTGAAAATTTTGCATAGTTTGTCACAATTTCATTTAATTATTTTTATTCATTATATTTAATTTAGCAATGCATTATATTGTAGTACCTAAATATTTGTTGTAGATTTATTGTATGTATGTTCCTTCCTTTTCATTTAGTTATATTTGGTATTATTAGTCACGTGTTTCCGCAGCGAGTGTAATAAGGGCGACACGCTCTCTCGTGAGGTAAACAAATGACAGGAGAAGAGATAAAGAGATGTTTCTGGACACTACAGGTGTTACTGTTAATGCTTTTTGCTCAGCAATCATTTAATAAAGATGTTTGAATTATACCCCATCTTCTATTCTGCTTTATTATGAGACCTGTTTCTTGCGGAGACTGAGATGCTGCTACCGCACGTAATAATAAAAAACGCTTCACGCAGGACGCGCCAGTTTAGTGTAAATAAAGCATTTAGCGCACATAAGTTAACGGAACCGAACTCGGAGCACTTCTGTTACTCCAAGCATTAGGAGTTGTGGAGCACAGAACTGCTCTGAAAACACTGTAACAATGCTCTAACTTAATAGACCGGACAGTGCAGCGCAAATCAACTTTGAAGGGAGCAGACAATTTATTTATTTAATTCAAATCGCAGCCCTTCGCAATTTAATAATCGCACAAGGTCATATTGCGGTTTCGATTTTATTTTGATTAATTGTGCAGCCCTTATCTGTGTGAGTGTGTGTGTGTACAACCTACACCCATAACCAACCTTAAGGTCTGTGCATTGGATCAGACCTCTTATCAACAAACCACAAAATTTGGGGGGCAAAGACGCTGACTACCATACCTGGAATTGCAAATTCGAATGCTAAGTGACTCCAGTCCGGCTTCCTAAGTAACCGATTGGATTGGCTGCTAGGGTGGGTAGAGTCATGTTGGGTTAACCTCCTCGTGGTCGCAATAATGCGATTCTTGCACTCGGTGGGGCACATGGGGAGTTGTGCGTGGATGCCGCGGAGAAGAGCCTTCACACACACACTAGGTCTCTGCGGTAACGCGCTCAATAAGATGCGCGAATTGACCGTCTCAGATGTGTAGGCGACTGAGATTCATTCTCCGCCACCTGGATTGAGGCGAGACACTACACCACCACAAGGACCTAGAGTGCATTGGGAATTAGGCATGCCAAATTGGGGGGCATTTAATTTTTTTAAATTGAGGTATCCTTCACGTCCATAGCACAAACACTGCTGGACAAGTTATGCGTCTAAATTAAAGTTAGGACATTAGGATTAGGGAATTGAACAAACCCCTAAAAGGCCAAAGTATATTTCGGTTTTCCTTGGACTGCTACAGTCTTCATAATGAAAACTTCGTCATCAGCACAGTGCACACAGACAGTCTGTGCTCAGCCTAGTTTTTCTAGACACATGGACAGTTCTGGTCTTTCCACATTGTCGTACCACTTTGTTTAAGAGCATCACAAAGTAGTCGTAGTGTGCATGCATCGAACAAGTCTGTATGGGCTTGCGGTCAAAAGAGTATATATACATTGAAAGGCTAAGTGTTCAATTACCCACAAGACTCACAGAAAAAACATTTTTCCCTGGCCACAATCGGGTGGTGGAGGAGTGTGATGAGGAGGGTGTGGCTGGGCTGTGAGGGTGCACGGCCGGCGCAGAGTCACCTAATCAGCGGAAAAGATAAAGGGGAGCCAGAGACACCAGTGAGAGAGAAGCACACACAGAGTTATATTTGTGCCTGTCTTTTATGCTATGTTGAAGTTAATTTGCATCATTAAAACTTTGACTAAGCTGGGTCCCAGCTTCCTCCTTTCCAGACCAAACAGAGGTCGTTTACAAACATATTTCAAATCAGCAATAAAATCGGACAATATTGGTATCATAAATTGTGATTCTTTATATCATATTACGCTAAAAAGGAGCAATTCTCCTGGATTTTTTAGAGTTGATTGACAGGTTATGTTTGTACCTAAAGGTGATAGGCTCTTTTAACTGCAAGGCGGGTCTTCCTTTCTACAGCCGTTGACCGTTGGGCACTCAAGAGCTCCTTGGCGGAGCGTTCCAATTTCTCCCATTCAATATAATAGAGGTTGCCCATCTCTTAGGGCTGCACAATTAATCGAAATACTAACTGCGATTACAGCTGCCACGATTATGTAATCGTGAAAATTGATTATTACAGCGTTCAATTTAAGTCTGGTCCTGTTGAGTCAAGAGTTTCTATTTACGTGTTTTTGCAGCATTTAAGTATTCTAACCAATCACTAACATGTCTGTTGGGCAATGAAACGGCAATGGCCAATCAGAGCCGCTTAGATAAATCCTCTGTCCTATCAGTACAGACAACTGATCCTAATGCGCAAGTTTTAAACCATCTGAATGCCCAGATTCTGGCTTTATGTTCTTGCTCTGTTTGCACAGCACACGAAAATGAATACTGAAGAAATATCACCTGACACTTGAAAAGAAGCTGTAGAACAAGAGCGAAAAGAATTTGGAAATATTTTGGATTCATTGCATATTGCACCGCTCGCTTTGAACGTAGATGTTAAATACACTGCAAATGAGCAACACGACAAAACTAAAACAAGGCACAGACGTGGTGTAAATAATGGAGTTGTTCTGCTGATTAGACAGCTTTGTTTTTAATGAGAGCATTCCGCACAACATTCTGCACTATTGCGAGAGTCACCGAGCTCACGTCGAAATGCAGATCACAAACCGGAAAAACAATACTTGCTCCACTACAAACGCTATATAAACAAACTCTCAAAGTACTAGATAAAAAGCCATCAGGATATTACTACTGCAATATCATTCAAAAGCATAAACTTTTGAAAACTGTATGTGCTTTGCCAATGTTTGTTTAGTGTAAAAAAGTAATTAATAATCTGGCTGCGTCCCCATTACAGGAGTTCATAATATTGCTCTCAGATAGTCGGAGAACAACCAGGGCGACCAATAGAGGTCACTGTGCAATAGAGGTCAGACGTACTGAGTTTGGCAGATCAGCCTTCTCTATCAGAGCCTCTAAGTAGTGGAACTTAGTCCCAAATGAGATTAGAGACATTTGTACATTTACTAGTTTTAAATATAAAGTAAAATTATGGCTAAAATCTATACAATCATGTACCCATTAATCATAAATTCAAAAAACTCATTTTTTGTCGTATCCTAATAGTGTTTATTAATATTGCACTTTATTTTGTTCTGTTTTTCTGTTTTATTGTGCTTTAAGAATGTGAAATTTTGTTGTCTGAGAGGCTACTTGCGTGATGACGTTTTATGGTATATTTATATGGTTTGTTGGATTGTTAATTGTATGTTACTTTTTCCTGCCCAGGGACTACAGATGAAATTTAGCTTGTAGCTAATTCTGGTATGGCTGAGTGCCATACACTGTCCCTGTTAAATAAATAGTTAAATAAATAAATAAATAAATAAATCTGAAACAGTGTAAACCTGCAGTGAGTGACAGCAGTCATTGTAATCAGAGAGTTTGTTGCGTTGCTCGATTTGTGTACAATTTATAAAAATGTTATAACGGTTTTGTCATGTTAATAAGTAGGCCAATGTGAATTTGATTTGTACAAAATAGCAATAAAATAATTCAGCTTAACTGTTCTAAGTGTGTTCTGGAGGTGAAGCCAACATAAAGAATATAGCATGAATAGCATATTTCAGGAATCACCGTCATTGTAATTGCATCTGCTCTTATAAGACCCATTTGCCACGCAGCTGATATTTGTAGATTTAACATTTTCACGAATCGCACACACTCCAATCGCAAATGACTGTTTTCCAAAGTGCAACCAGAGGCCAAAAATTATCTAACGATGATCTTACATGAACAAGATCACCTTTGAAGATCTAACGGGATGAATGGTCCCCTGTCTAGCCTTAGGGCTTACTGAACGCAGTAACTTGATCGATTTAAATCAGCTGTTAATAAGTTTGAATACTGAATATACAATATTATTTACTGTACGTGGACTAATAATTTAACCTGTAAGTTAGCAATAATAAAATGTATTCTATACCACAAATATCAATTTACAATGATTCTTAATTTGCCTTACCTTAAGAAACATTATTACAATATAAAATACAAATGCTTAAAAGAAACATTTTAAATCGACATTAATAATCGCGATAACAATATCAAGAGCAATATCAAGAGCAATAATCGGCAATTAGGATTTTTGCTATAATCGAGCAGCCCAACAATCTCTGCTAAATATTCTCTGATAACATTCATCAAAAACAAAAGTAAATTCTCATGAAGTAAAACCAATAAAAAGTCCAGACAGGTACAGACAGAGGTTGTATAGCAGAGTTGTGTAACTAGAGGTGTTTGGAGCAAAATAGTGAATGAAAACAAGAATGAGTGGGCTGTGGTGGGAGCGAAACTCAGAGAGAAGGCCTCTGGTTGCCATGGAAACTGGGAGGGATATCAGCTGACTCATTTTTCCCTCTCTCTCGCGATCCCACCCACCTCACGCTTTCCTCTCTCCCAATTCTCCACCCTGCCACCTCACTGTCTCTGCATCCCCACCCATGATTGGCTCCACCTTTCTCGTCCTCTAGATGTTTTCCTATTGATCTAACCTAAAGAAATCCCCAAAAATTTTGCATTGGAGTCTGGAAAACGACATCGATAAGTGACCCAGTTATCACTAACGTGCAGTGTAGGTTGTTAATTGAGTGTGTTCAATCTCTTTCAGCAGTTGTAGGAAACAGTCTTGCTTGCGGCATTGAGTGAATGTTGAGATAAGGACAAGGCTTGTGGCTGCCATTATGAAATCCAGTTCTATAAATTTTGTGTTGAGGATGTGTGATCTTTCATGACCATGTTAATATTGGCTATGCATCTGGCCTACGTTAACTACATGCAAACAAAACATAACAAACGACAAGAACGACATATGCGCATCTTGAATTCACATCTTTTAATAAAATTAGATTTGTTTTGAATCTACAGTAAACGGGTGATTATCGTAAATTAAAAGGCCAAAAGGGCATTGAAGGACCCTGGCACAAAATAAATAAATGGACATATTTTTGCAAGAATAAAGAGACTATGGAGTTGTACAAGGGATATGAAACTAGCACAGATTTGTATTAAATTGGTTAGAGGTCATTACACAATAAACATTGCCATGACTGACCAATTGGAATCTAGTATTCTATAGAGCCGTGTAAAGAAACAAACAGGTATATCAGTGAGCACGTTAACATGCACAATCTTACACCAATTATGCTTAAGCTGACAAAGCGTTGAGTCATGTCAATGGCTTTCTTTTATCGGGGTATGATAAACAGTTTAAGCAAAAATTGAATTTTGGCAGTGTTCCGATTTCGCGTTGCATGTAAACACCTTTACTGGAGTTCTTTCTGGCTTTTTCAATGTGCATAAGTGTTGTGTGTTTATGTTTTGCCTTTAAAAGCAGAGAATAACCAGATGACTTCAGATCTCACGTAAATGTGGTTCTCTTGCATTCTCTGATTTTTGGTAGATATCAGGATATTGTTGTGCATGTAAATGCACTCAGTGTCTTGGTTCCTGTAAAGGATAACCAAGTTATCCTGCTTTGAATTTAGTTTTTTTCCTTTTTGAAAAACAAACCATCTATCCAGAAGTCTGCTTAAGACTCTTCGACGTCTCAGAAATGATGAGAGAAGAGAAAGTGCTCATGCTAAAGTTTGTCAGCAAGGAACCACTGATCCCTGTTTCTCAGTGTAGAAATGCAAAACAAATAGAGAGATACAAGTTCGAGAGAGAGCTTGGGTAACATTGGAACTCTTATGCGAGTTTCTGTTGGAAAAAATAATCTTTGGACTAATTTTGTTAGGAATGATGGATTAATGACGGCATGACTCTCCACTGTCCTTTCCAATGGCCATTAACAGGGAAGCTGGACATTAATAATATTCACAAGGGGTTTCATCAAGTTAACATTCTATCTCCCACTGAAAAATCTTTGTTGCAAATTAGATTATTAATCAATTACAAAAGACAACAAAACAAAGGCTAGAAAACAACTAGCCTATTTGCGCTGATAGTTTCCAGTCTCGGAAAATGACAGTTTTAGACGTTTATGGCAGCATCCCAACAAATTATTTTACAATTCACAAAAAGGCAGAAAGAGAGAGGGGTAAATCTACAATGAAAAAGTTAGAAATTCAAAGATAAATGACGATGCTGCAGTATGCAAAGCTAAATTGCTAGGTTTCATTAGGGTGTAAAATAAAAACACTTTCGCCACTAAATAGTAGTAACCTTTTTCCTTTTCTAATTATGTTGTAAATTAATGTTGGCATTTGCACTTTAAGCTGGAAGAATTTTAGATGGATTCTAACTCTTTCAGCTCTTTTTCATTTTGTCTCTTTTCAGGTAGGGATGTTTATGAGTAACTGACTAAACGAGTAATTCTGCACCAGCTAATCAACTATTAATAAACACTACCTGAATATTGTAAATTGATTTTCCTTTGCACATTTGCCTTGTGTGAGCAATGGCGAATTATACAGTACTTTTTAATCTCTTACCAAATCTTGCCATTACAATTGAGTCCATTGGTGGTGCTGTGGATGCATGTCATCGAAGTGTTGGGAGAAGAGAAGGAATTATGGTGCCGTCTTTAGACAAGAGTGAAGTGTGGCAATACTTGTAATATTTTATTGAATTATACTGTACGAGAAACTCTGAAGCTGATCAGACCAGTATGTATGTATGTGAATTAAATATCTGAACAGGGGCAGAGCGCATTTTTATAAAAAGCCAACTTACGTCTCCTCTATGTAGACTCTGAGTTTATATATGTGCATCACCCTAATGCCATCAGTATTGGTTTCTTTTTAAGATCTGGGTGATTGCAAATGTTTGCGTTTTTTTTTTCCCCTTCTATTAACGCATATTGCTCATTTAATTTTGTATTTTAAAATTATTTTTTATTTATTTTTCAAAAAGAAAATCATAGTTTGTTGAAGTTTATTTGGAAATGTTCTTGGTAATATTTATGTATAAAACTAAATACAAATTTCACATGTGTGTTATACTTGTTATTTTTAACTTGCATATTAACTTAGGAGTAATCAATTACTTGATTTTTATTGGTTATAGTATTAGACTACAAAATTACTCGAAAATGCCCATTCCTATGTTTAGGACACCAGTAAACTGTGCAGCAAAGGGCAATCTAAAATGTTACCAAGGGTTGCGGTCTCTGACGCTTTGTCTGTCAATATTTTTGCCCGTTTTCATAGTACTGTATGGCTTCATGCCATTTTTATGCCATGTTGTTCATAACAGTTGAAAGATGTGCCGCTATTTTGCAACTGGTAGTTTTTTGACAACAGTTTCTGCACAATGGCAGACTTAAAGCTAATTTGATTGATTGGTGAATCTCTCTTCAAAGTTATGGGTGGTGTAGTTCTGCACTGGGAATTCAGCTATTAAATGATTTTATAAAATTTTTATCTTGAGGCTACTACAGAAGGACATAATCTGAATCTTAGAGCTCTTGAAATATTTATGTTTCCGTTGTAACATAAAATCAATGTGTATGATGCAAACATTTGAGAGATTTTTACTTCCGGAACCCTACTGCTTCCCTCTATTGGCTGTATGGGTTGTATTCTTAATGAATACATAACTCGCAAGCAAGAGTTTCTGAATGCTAGTCGACTTTAGCCACTGTTCTTATCGCACTGCAGGTCTGGGCTGTTTTTTAGTCAGGGTGGTTGTTTGTGACTTGCACAGGCCATGTCTGCAGGGTGTGGCATGAAGGCAGAGATATGGATGATAAAATGTAGGGGAGAAGCAAGATGCTAATATCACACTCAATTACTGCTGTTTGAGAGGGCCCTGCCTAGCATTTGAGAGGGTGTGTCACGTAACCTCTATTACAAACAAGATGCCAACCAACTGCCCGTGAATATGATGGGTTACACAATGTCATGCTGTCTTTAAGGACTAACTTAATAAACAAACATTGGCGTGTTTGAGCGCAGAGCTCTGGAATACCTGGCACCAGCAGCAAGCCCCTTACTTCCTTTTCACAACCGCCTGGCGTATCGGATTGCGCAGGTGAAATCAACAGCAGAACTTAATGGCAGTCAGGCACTGGTACACTGAGGTACTTTTTCAAAAGCAAGGATAGAAAAAAAAAAAAAAAAAAAAAAAAAACAGTAGACCTCACCGAAGAACTGCTTTAGACTTTTTAACCAATGTTGAATAATTCTGCAACTAGTTCTTCCTCGGAAGCACACATTGTAGCAGCCAGTTACCTTGCAATTTGACTTTGTTTCCAGATAAATAAACACCCATTTATGACTTTGTCCAGAATTATAGTGAAAAAGTTTACCAAGCTCTTCTTTTGGAGGTAATGAACTACATATCCCATGAAGCATTGCACATGAAATAATCAAACAAAAACATGGTTGTTGATTAAAAGTATAAAAACAATATATTTTATAGTATAACAGTGGCAAAGCTTTTCACAAATAAACAGCGTTTGAGAGTTCTGAGTCTTTATGAAGCTCTGGCTGGGTAAACGTGCATTAGACGCAGACAAGGCTGTGATTGTGTATGTGTCAGAAGAGGAAGAGGATGAACGGGTGTGTGGCAAATTTTGTGCACGAATGCTCCCGATAGCTCAACAGTGGGTGTGTTCTTGTGTGTATATACATAAGCATTGAGCATGCGAACGTATGGTGTGTGTGTGTGTGTGTGTGTGTGTGTGTGTGTGTAAATGTGAGTTTGTGTGCCTGCGTGTGTGACTGTACCCCTGCAGGTATATGGTGTTGAGTGTGTTTTATGGCTTAAGGAGTGTATTGTGAGGGAGTGGGAGGGTAGTAAGGGGGTGGGGTATAGTGAATGTGTGTAAGAGTGTGTGTTCGTTAAGGTGGACGGGTGTTGGGTGGCTACATCACAGTCGTTCCAACTCCTGCCAGAGCCTCGTTGCCATGACAACAGCAGAACGGAAGCCTCCCTCAATATATCCTATTAGGGCCTTGACGAGACTTGGTAGGAAAGATACAGAAGGACAGAAAAAGAAAGGTACAGACAGAGATGAACACAAAGTGGGGGATAAGAGCACTAGCGGAGTACATATATTATCTCCTTATTGGGTTGAACTTTGGTCTGCAAAGATGGCATCACAGTTATTTATTCCACTCATGTGGAGGGAACGGTCTGTAAACGATGCTTCCATTTCCAAAGATATTCCAAGCAATGATTCTTAATTTTAAAAAATGGCCAATGAATCTCTTAAATCTTGAGAAATGTAGCTTGACAAGTAGACACTTCTAGCAGTCTACAAAAAATGTATTTAGCCTTTTTCTTGTTTCAGTCTCCGAAGGTACGCCCATGTGCTGCTCACATATCGTCTGGTGCATATTGTATACAAAAATGACAAGATATTTGAAAAAACTGCAAGCTCCACTTAATTAATTGGGGTACACAGGTTTTCGTTGGTCCGCCAATAAATAAAGTCCCAAATAAAAGGTACCAGGCTGTTTCAATGCACTTTTTCTGAATTGGACAACGCTTGTGAGATTCATAGCAGCGATTAAATAAAAAATAAAAAAAAACACTTATGTCACTCAGGTGGCATTGTCCTGTCTAAGTGGGCGTTTCTTGATCAGAACAAGCTGCAAACAGACCAGACCTTTTGCCGATATTCACAAGTCCCATCAAAAGTTGAAAATCTCTGAATGCACAGAGAATCAAAGTATATCATAAATCAAAGAGACATATCACAAAACTAATATTTAAGCATTCACAAAATAAACATAGTAAACAAAGTAAACATTGGCCAAACCTTTGGACAAGCCCTGGCCTTATCTAGAGAGATAGATTTCCCCCTCTAGAGGAACCCTAAATACCATGGACACCATTTCCATAACACTGTGACCACACCCCTTTCCAATAATTCTGTTGTCCCCGCTTCCTCCCTTACATGTCTCCTTCCCATGAAGTTAAACTTGTAGACACACATTACACATGACAAAAGCCCACTCACCACCACACACTCCACCTCCTCTGGTTCCAGCTTGATCTGTATGGATGGCATCTCCTCGGCCGGCTCAGAGGCGGCTGCAGTGGATTTCTTCGGACTCGTCTGACACTGCGAATTAGAAAAGGAGAACATTCAAGAGCTAATCATCGAGAAGTAGTCTTAAAATTGTTCAAAGTGTTAGCAGAACACTAAACTCCAGATTATGAAATCTACAATAAATCACTGTAAGCAACCAGAGATAAAGTCTGCAAAAAAGTTTAAATTAAAAAGAACAAGTGAGAAAGGTAGTTAATGAACACCACCATACTGATGTGAGGAGAGTGAGAAGCTAGTTAGACTTTAAGCACGAGTTAGTTGGGGGGCAGAGATATCAGAACAAAAGAGAGAAGATGATGATTAGCCGCAGAGTGGAAATCAAGTACAGGTCAATCAAATGTGTGGAATGCATGAATAAGGACGAAGAATTGAAGACATCAAGGATGAGAAACACAAAAACAGTCAAGATATCAGACCTAGACTAGACTTGATACTAAAACTAGTTACCTTAAGGAACAAATAAACAGAGATGCCAAATTCCTACTAGGTTTAGAAACAAAAGATGTAGCCTATCCTGGTTCTAACGCTGACCAGCTGAAGAAAGAGCGAGTGATCTAGAAGCAGGGAGTGTTGGCCAGCAATCCTGTTTCTCCTCCCTCTTTCAGCTAAGCAGAGTCACACCCAGTTCTTTAAGAACGAGTAGAGAGAGAGGCCAGTCGTTCAGTAGACCAGCAGTATTAGCAGAGAGAGAGAGAGAGAGAGAGAGAGAGAGAGAGAGAGAGCGCAATGTGGTATTGCTTAGGCATGGGGGTGGGAGTCTGTAGTCAAGAGACTGCAGCAGATTCCACAAAGAGGTGTGGCCCCCCCATAAGATGGGGTGTGGCCATACTCAATTTGGCCCCCCGGTAAAGACATACAAAAGGAAAACACATGAACAAACATACATTCTGTACTATAAGCTGCTAATGTTGTCTTAGAAAAACCAGTGCAACCAAATGACCCAGACTCCGGCTGGACAAAATATAGAATATTCACAATATATTTGTGAAGATTTTGCTGGCAATATAAAATTAGCACACATTGTGAATGCAACTGCAAAGATTTTGATCCACTTTTTATTAAGCCAGTACGCTTCCAAAACATGATGGTGCTTTAGTGGCGAAGATTACTGAGTAAAGTAAAAATTACAAGAAGAAAGTAATATGAAATTAAAGTCATATTATGATTTTAAAGTCTGAATGTAATGAGAACCAAGTCGTAGTATTATGAGAAAAAAAATTACAAAATCACAATATTACGAGAAGACTATAAATCTATTAAAAGTCTGAATTTCAGATGGAGCTCCAATTAAAACTTCAGTAGTAAAAATGGTGTTTGAATTGGCAGATTTGATTCATTTCCATTAATCGCTTCAAGTGTCCCTTTTGAAATTAATCAATTCAAAATTCCAAATAAATGTTTTTTTTTTTACTTATCACGACTGGGAAATGTTGAAGAATGTCCCCAAATGCCATTTTTCAAGTATTAAAATGTAGTAAAGCAAGCAGGAAAAGGTTTGGTTGAAAAGATAAACACACTTTTAGCCTTTTTACAACACACAAACATCAAGATCTACACAATGATGTATACCGGTGTGAAATCACTCTGTGTGTGTGTTTATGTAAAAGCTCCCCAAGGAGCTTGTGCTGTGGGTAGTTCCAGGAATAAAAGAGGGTGGGGTGGGTGTGACCCCAGCCCCTGTATACCCCAGCAGGAAGTTATGGAGAGAGGAGGGGGCTCTCATTACCGTGAGAGGCAATGTCAGGGATTAGAGAGAGAAGAAAGTATGAAGTAGAGTGGAGAGTATAGATAGAGAATAGAGAAAGAAAAAAGAATGGGGAAGAGAGGAGAAAAAGAGAGGGAAATGAATGGGGGTGGGGAGAGAAGGAACCATCACAATCTGGGTCATTGCGTTCGCTCCCATGCCCCCGTGGCAAAGAGTCCCCGCCCCAGTGCAGCATGGGTAGCATGGCTGTCTGCATTGCATAGCTCACCATAGGGCTGGCGATGCATCAAATACCCACGATATAATCGCGATGATTTTGCTGACGATGTAAAATTCAACAATATTGTGAATATCGCAAAGATTTTAAGGAGCCTTTTATTTGGCCATTAAGTTTCAAAGAGTGCATCAACAGACTAATTTTCACAATCCTTCAGGGTTGGATAATTAATAAAAAAAAAACAAAAATGGGGATCTGATCATGTGATAATTTAACTGGCAAAGGCTGCGATTAAAGACAGATAAACATGGTCTGTGCGCACTTCAGAATGAACCGGCGATGCATTGATCTGAGTTTACGCTTGGGGGTGGCTGAGGCTCATGTTTTTAGCGCAGTTCACCTCCATTGTGAAGTATTTCAAGTGCAGTAACCGCTATTAAGTTATTATACAAATCTACAAACACGGAACAGTAAAGAAGAATTTGACAGCGGTTCACAAGATGCGAAACTCATAAATATGTGAAAAGAATTATGAAAGATATATATAGTATATTGTCAATTGGCGGAAAAATATCGGGGTATAAATTCTGAAGCCATATCACCCAGCACTAGCTCACCACATACGCCCTTCTGTCCATCCCTCCTACTACAAAAAAAAAAAATTCACTCAACTACTCCAATAAAAGAACAATACTAACATGGCATTTTGATTTTGCTAAAAGTCTGTATTTTCTACTGGGTGATTATCACGAAACCGGTAAAGAAAATGTCAAGGCCTGATGTATAAATGTTCATTTTTATAAATCCCGATGTGTGCAATGCCCATTTTGTGCATATGCAATTTCCCATGCACACATTGCAAAAAATTTTTGTAAAAATGAACTGCGTAAATGTTTATGCGCCGTCTGCACACTCTTGACTGTGCATACATACTCTTTTACTGGTGTATTAATTGGCAACAACAATTTGACTTTAGTAATGAACTGAACAGATGGATTATAAACTGGTTTTCGAATAGAATATAAACCCCATTTCGAATAATAGTAGCATGGATTTCTGCACTCAAATCAAAAGTAACTTATCCAGCCAATATTAGGCTATATTATTATTTTACATAACTTTAAAAAAAAAAAAAAGTTTTATAAATAAGGCCAGTGTTGAGTGTAATTTGATTAAAATTTGTAAAAATATAAAACATCTTAAATGGCCCTAAATATATGCATACTTTTCTTTATGCAAAACATAATTTTACATTTTTGTTTTGATTTGGTGTTAAATATGGTTTTGGAAGAATCAGCCTATGGTATGTGACTGTAAGGCGTTTCCTGTTGGTTTCATAATGCTTAAAGGAAAATAAAATTTACTGTGTACATTACCTTGACCTAAACCAACCCGATCAACACAAATACACCAGTGCCAAGAAATTTGACAAAATAGCTCTCAAATGCAGATGCTGGTCAGGACACATTTAGGAAAAAAGTTGTTCTTTCCCAGTTTCACCTTAGTCTCCCCTCCCCCTGGATAGTTTGGTCACCATTTCTGTTCACTCATGTTGACAATTAAATTTTTTAGGGGTGAACTAAAAGGAAGCCACACCAAAAAAAATTTAGCATTTGATTTGTTTACAGAAACTGTTAGCCATAAAAACCCAGCCCTTATGCCATGACACATTATATATCTCTTGGGTTCTTCCGGAAAAATATCAAGGGCTTCCAAGTCCTGATAACTTCTAGTTCTTCAAATTTGACCCTCAACAGAGTTGGAACCTTGTTATAAATCATTGCTCTTTAAGGTTAAGGTCATTCAAAACTTGAAGGTAGAGGAACATGAGCCTTACTGGAACCAGAAGTGGATAAACTCATAATACATGAGGCCCCGAGAAGGAAGCTAAAGGACTTCAGCTCTGAAGGGCCAAAAGTGTTCAAAGCCGCAACGTTGCACAATCATGTAACCTGAGGTTGGTTCGTGCTCCATACCACGGCTAGGCCTGACTGGACCACCCTTGGAGGAGTGGTTAAGAGGGTGCAGCAGGGGTATATGCAGAGGGGGCAGGGAGGTGTGGGTCATTCTCTGAGGGGCTTCCCTGTTGTTGTGTAGTTGGTTTCTCTGACCCCTGTAAGTACACAAGTGAAACCTTTTCCCAAATTCCAAATTCCAAGCTGCCCCACTCATAGACCTCGTCTTTTTTCATGATGATGGTGGCAGATAGAGGTAGGAGTGAATTATTTGTGAGCAAGAACTAGGTGAAATATCAAATTTTCACGATATATAATTGAGGTGATTTTGCTGGCGATATAAAATTAAGTAATATTGTCAATATCATGATGATTTTAATGCACTTTTAATTTAGCCTCTATTTAGCCTCTAGCATCATTCCACCAATTTCACAATCATTCAAGAAAGGACAATTAATTAACAAGATATGGATATACAGAATAAAGATATGGGCATATGCGATTATTAAATCACAAAAGGTAGTGACTTTAGTAAATGAACATAGCGTCTCTGGTGCACTTCATTGTGAACAGGTGCCGAGCGGTTCCGAGTGCACGTGTGTGCCTTGCGATACACCATTTCCACAGCGATTGGCGCATTGTTGGATCTCACATTCGTGCAATTCCAAATTTGTAACTGCTATATAAATGTAAAAGTAAAAATACAACAAAAAGGAAGAGATCACCAGATTTGTAATGAGCAACATTATAAACCGTCAAATACACACTGCATTTTCAATTTTCCACCAAAATATAGGCTCCAGGTGCAGGAAATACAACAAAAATATATTAGGACAACAGAATTCAGTTTTATAATAATAAACTTAATGATTTTCCACAATAATAATTCAGTGTTATATAATATTGACAACTCTGTTCCAAAAAAATAAGTGAGAGAAGTTGTAGTTTTTGCAAACCCTGTTCACTTAAAAATGTTTAAGGAAAAGTACACACAAATAATTACATTTATTAGGGTAGTATGTATTATTAAAAGTTTTGGGTGAACTATCACTTTATGCAGCATAATTCAAAATCAATAGTTTTCAGCCATGATTTATTTAATCCAAGATTGAAAGTGTCAAATAACAGGGTGCTTACTGAGATTAAGTTTTTACATGGTCATGTGATCCTAACATGGCAGCCCCCATGAGGGGACCCTCTCCATGTAGAATAAAACAGCTTTAATAAGTCTACATCTTAGGGCTAAACGATTAATCAAAATAAAATTGAAACTGCGATATGACCTCCTACGATTATCAAACCTCAAATGCTGCGATTTAATTAATGATATAGTCTGTACACGCTGCTCGCTGTATGTACGCAGCGGTTTTCTGTAGTGGATGACACATACTCAAAGCACATGTAAGGCCAATGAGCTGAGCAGGTTAAAATTTACAGCGCTCTAGAGAAACTAGTGTAATTCCAAATATCCTTGTCCACTAAAATTGAAACATGTCATTTGTTTACAGAAGATCTCTTGAGCACTTCTGGAAAAATATCAGATGTGAAGTTGTCCCTTTTGCACCTCTGTTCACTTGTAAATATTTTAGTAAAAATATATTGTAAAGCAGGTAATAAGGGAAAGGAGGCGCCGAGAACCGGCTAGGCAATATAAATAAATTTTTAATAATAAACTGAATGAAAAACACACAAACAAACACAGAGAAGCTCCATGGCATTCTCTCTCTCTCAAACCGCTGTCACCAGCCACCTTTATCCCTCGCGCGCCCCCATCAGGCTGATTGGGGACCGGGCGTGCGTTGTTCCAGCCCGGCCCTCCTCTGCTCTACATATATGCAAGTAAATAATGATTTTTATTAGGTTAGTATTACTGTATACTGGTGCATATAAATAAACATGATTAATTATCATTCTTCCATGTGTTTATAGACATGACTTGATTATTTTTAACTACATTTAGATTTTGTGCATTAAACATTTTGAATCTAATTTGCAACAATATTTGTACGAACTAATGGTTCCTCATAAAAGATTGATATATCGATTATTGATCGGCATGTTATTTTATCAATATATTTTTGAGGCATTGATATATTAAAATTAGCCGGGATTTAAATGAGAAGCCCAATTGGTGTACTTTCCAACCCACTCAGTTGGCCTCTGTTTAACGGTCTGGCGTAATAGCGTTGGAGACCACAAGAGGACTATATACCATTTACTGAAGCCAGTTCCAAAAACAAGACGTCTTGTTGTCAATGAAGTTGTACTAATTGAGAAAGACAAGTGTGAACATGATTCCAACATAACATTTGTGAAATCACAAGTCCAACAAGCATCAACAATATGTCTATGTTTATGTTCTCAATGACAAATAAAATAATTTTTTCCCCAATAATGAAAAGTGAGAAACTGGTATCCAAGTCAAACAATATGTGGATATGGCAACATTGTATTCCAATGTAATATCAGTGCTACAAATGGTGTTAGTTTAGATACTCACCCAAACACACATTGCACAACGTGCATCCAAAAAAAATAATTCTCAAATCAATCAAGCTTGACATTATCCAACTACCTCCTGTTTCAGGTTTAGCAGTCTGGCCTAAATTTAGTACACATATAAACACAGAGAATAAATAAAGGGGAACAGAGCTGTCTTAGCCTACTCGGCTCATAAACAAAAATTCACACACATTGGCCTAAAGTCTAGCTATATAAGTCCAGACAAGAAAATACATCATGTGAGATCTGCTTTCTTCATCTCCTACAGAGTAAACAGAGGAGACTGTGATAGAGGAAGCTACAGTGAGATCCGTTTTTTTGACATGTTGCATAGCAAAGCTACAGAAAACAAAGGTACTGATGTAGGATAGGGTCTTCCAGGATTCTCCTCACTGGACTGCCTGATTTTTACAATTCTTTATGATTGTTGGTTGTCAGACTGTGCGATACAAATCGTAGCAAAGACTTTGGTCCCAATAGTCAGCATTGACTGGGTGTTTTATCCCATCTGGCCATCGTAGAGACAGTCACACTGCACGACTGTGTAGCAGACAGTTTCTGACACTGCCAGAATTTTGTTGGAGGCCAATATTCATCGGCAAGTAATAGACTGTGGGTGAATGTCACACGAAGCGATCAAAGACTACCGACTCTGTCCTACAAGAAGATAAATATTTTACAATCTCTAAAATTTGTCTCGGATGACAAAATCATGGCAACAATCATAAAGAGTGAACCCGGCTTATGGTCTTTCCATTATAGTCTGGCATATACCCCAATGCGTGTAGTCAAGTGCACTTCAGGAAAGTTAAAGAGATTATTCAGGTGTCTGGATCACAGTAGTGGGGTGAAGCTCTAGTCCCGACAGAGTGTCAGATCGCGGTGGTCTGCTGCATCCTCCTCTAAATACTGTAGTGCTCAGAATCAGCGCCCAAGATCAGAATTGCATGCGCAAAGTGCGTTCAGTAGAAATGCTGTAGCTGCGTTTACACCGTTGCCTGATCTGCATAATTTCTTTTCGTGAATCGGGTGCTAAACCAGTGAGCAAATAACCGCCGCTTTTACAGGGTGCAATTCATTCTTCGTGAAAGCGTCTAAGCCTTGATTTTTACTAAGCTCCACCAAAATATAAGAGCTACACATCAGATGGGCCTGGTCATAATTTTTAAAATAGGATTAATTGCAAATGATTTATACTTATTTGCTGCAAGTATTGCATCCTGTTAAATAAGTTGCGACATGGGGGTAAACTCATCCAAGTTCCAAGTAGTAACTGACTGAAAAGTAAACTAGCTTTTTCTTTTCTCAGAGCCGCTACATTAAATCTTATGCACGGTCAAATAAAGCCAGCATCACACTAGCAGACTCCAAACAAAATTTTTGGCAGAGGATGTCACACTTGCAGACTGTTTTGTTGAGATCTCACTCTTCAGTCGGAGGTATGTCACACCTGCCAATACATATCAGTGTCAGACATATCAACTCACCTTAACTCTCTCGGATTCTGTCACGTGGAGATCGCAGAAATAACAACAGGAGTTCCAAGTGAACAAACAACTGTAATATAGATATTCTTAGAGTAACTTAACCTTGAATGTGTGTGATTTTATCCACTCGAGGCTTGCTGTAGAAGCGTATGGAAATGTACAGCTAAGCATGACATCTTGTCAGTCCATTAGAAAAAGAAGCAGCTATTTCATCACTTTAGGAGAGCACAAAAGCCCACCCCAGCAACAGAACAATTTTAACCATTTTGATGTGCTTTTCCAGGTGCTGGAACCATTAAATCAGCATTAATCCTGACGATCAAGGGATTAACGACCTCTCGATGGCAGATGCTAATGCGCAATCAGTCTCTCACCTGTTGACCGGAAAAATCCAAGTAGGTACAGCCAGGGTCCGAAATTAACTTTTTAGCCTACCAGTCAAGGTGGCTGGTAGATGAAAAAATAAACTACCAGCCAGTCCAATTTTTTTAAATTCTCTCATTATTCACTTTCCCTGATGCCATCCCAGATGTACATGTCTTTCTTCAGTGGAACACAAATAAAGATTTTTAGAAGATAGAGCCCTATTAGGTCCTTATATTGCAAGTAAACGTGCGCTAATACTTTGACAGTCTAAAATTCACATTGAGGCATCATAAAATCCACATGACTCCAGTCAATCAATGAATGTCTTCTGAAGTAAATCGATGTTTATGTAAGAAATAAGTCTATAATTAAAATGTTTTTAACTTAAATCGGCGCTTCCGTCCAGGGCTCTGATGCGGTTTGAAATGGCCAAAATCTCGCATGACATTAGTTGTCAATAAGCACCACTTCTGAATTCTCATGTGAACTTGCCGATATGCCAATGTCACGTGATGCTAAGTGATGCGTTTTTTTAATTTTTTTATTTGATCCCCTTTTCTCCCAATAGGGAATGCCCAATTCCCACTACTTAGTAGGTTACAGTGGTGGTGCGGTTACTCACCTCAATTCGGGTGGTGGAGGACAAGTCTCAGTTGCGTCCACTTCTGAGACCATCAATCCGTGCATCTTATCGAGTGGCTCGCTGTGCATGTCATCACGGAGAGTCACAGCACGTGGAGACTCATGCTACTCTCCGCGATCCACGCACAACTTACCACGTGCCCCATTGAGAGCGAGAACCCCTAATTGCGACCACGAGGAGGTTGCCCGATGTGACTCTACCTTCCCTAGCAACTGGGCCTATTTGGTTGCTTCGGCAACCTGGCTGGAGTCACTCAGCACGCCCTGGATTAGAACTTGCGGCTCCAGGAGTGGTAGTCAGCGTCAATACTCACTGAGCTACCCAGGCCCCCCTGCAAAAAGCGTTTTTTAAAAGTTACTAACATTTTTATTAACAAGTTAATTTTTAACCAAACTTATTTATTTGCTTTAGAAGGCATTCACTGATCATCTAGAGTCATTTATGCTGCCCAAGTGCCTAAATGTGACTTTTGGGTTGTCAATGTATTGGCACCAGTTTTCTTGCATTATAAGGAACTGACAGAGCTCTATCTTCTTCTAAAAATCTTTGTGTTCTAATGAAAAGACTGGAATGGCATCAGGGGAAGTGAATAATAAAATAATTTTAATTTTTGGGTGAACTATTCCTAGTACACATAACACAGTAACAGTTCTTGGTTTATTTGGAGTGAGATAATTCAGTCAGCTCAAAACGATTCTTTGATTCACTAAAAAGAGCCGGCACAAAAGATGGACCAACAGAATTTAAATATTCTTCTAAAAATCTTCATTCGTGTTCTGCCCAAGAAAGAAAGTCTTAAAAATCTGGGATGGCATGAGGGTGAGTAAATGATGAGAATTTTTATTTTTGGGTTAACTATTCCTTTAATGTGTTCAAAAGGCTAGCTACTAAATCAAATTAGATGCTCCTTTACACTTCACACAGGAAGACAGCCTTTTCAACACTTGGTGGGTAATGCTCTTTTGAAAAGAAAATAAGGTCTTGGTTGTGTATGTATGTGCATCTGTGTGTATGTTTATGTTTGCCACTGCTGTTTAAATATGTCAGAACAGTGTAATTTTAATGCAGTCTGTTTGGGCCTGGGGCACATCTTGTTCCGTGTACCAGCCAGTGCTGTCACTGCGTCCCTCCATGTAATCAACTCATCGGTCCAAGAGCGAAAGAGAAAGAAAAAGACATAGTGAGAGAGAAAAAAAAAATGGAGAAGGGGAGGATACAAATATAAGGTCACAGCTGTGTGGGGTGTTTTGAAGGGGCTGTGGTGCAAAGATTTGGTCATTCCCCTATGGATCTTTCAGTTAGTCTCTTAAAGGTACAATATCTCTTTTCGGCCAAAGATCTACCAGAGTTCAAGGCCATTTAAAGCACTGTATCCTTACAAAATCGTACTACAGCATTACCATGCTACAGTGAAAGTATCAGATGGTAATGCTGTACTTTGTCTTGTCTAGATGTTAGTCTTTTGTAGCCAGACTTTTAACTACTCTGTCATAAAATGTGGGCCACGTTGCAGCTTATTCAGGAAGCACCAACATAGACAGTAAAAGATCGTTTGACCGACATGCATCACAGCAAATCAGTTTGTTTTGTTTTTACATGCCATTTAGGTGCGGGTTTATCTGAAATAGAACATACTACAATAACAGACCAGCATGGAAACAATAAATGCGAAATACGTTCACAAATTCATTGTAAGGTTTCTCCAAGTCTGTGTTGCCCAAAAGCTGAATCTATGCATTCTGGTCCTAAGTGATGTCTCTCCTCTTTGCTGCCTCCACTCTACCAGCCCTTCCTCTTCAGAGAAATGTGACAGACAGAGCAGTGTCACCCTCACACACAAAAGTCATACTGGAACAAAAGGGCTATACGAGACATGCTGGGCAGGCAGCTCTGCTGAGAGTGCGAAGAGGAAGTGAGCAGCCTCACAGAGAAAAGAGGAACGTGGGAGTTTTTTGAGGTGAGAGTTGAGGAGACAAAGAATCACTTGAAAAGGTAATATGGCACAGTGAGTGACTGTAGCAGGTCATACATATAGAAGAGAGACACAGGGCCTAAACATACAAACTATTAGAGCTGTGTCGATACAATAAAATCTCGATATATCGCGATACATTTTCTCACAATATTGAATCGATACTTAGATCCATGTATAGTGATATTTTCAGTGCAGTCCGAGATGCTTTTTTGAGGCATGAAAGAGACTGAAACTGATCCTGCAGGATTCACGTTTCTCTCACGGACATGCTGGACTTCTCTCACATGTTTGGATCTAGGGTAGGGAAAAAAAACATTCATTTTCTACTTTATTTTAAATTGTACCATCCCAGTGTCGATTCTTAAAATACCAATATTGTCGTTTCTTTCCGTCTAAAACCCCAACAATCAGATGTGCATAAATACTTTTTTTTTTTTCAGATATGTAGCTTTCTTTAAACTGATAGATCCGTAATTTAACAAGTTAGAAGGTCCACTGTATAATAAATAAAAGCATTAGCTGGAAGATAATTTATTTTGTACTGCATGCAAGCAAAATTGACATTATAACCGAACCCAAATGAATTGAAATATCAATTCGCAAAATATCGCAAAATCGAGGGGGGCCTGGGTAGCTCAGCGAGCAAAGACACTGGCTACCACCTCTGGAATCCAGGGTGTGCTGAGTGACTCCGGCCAGGTCTTCTAAGCAACCAAATTGTCCTGGTTGCTAGGGAGGGAAGAGGCACATGGGGTAACCTCCTCGTGATCACTATAATGTGGTTCTCGCTCTCAGTGGTACGCAGGTGCACGGATCGACGTGGATGCTGTGAAGAATAGCGTGAAGCCTCCACACGCACTATGTCTCTGTGGTAACGCACTCAACAAGCCACGTGATAAGATGCACGGATTGATGCACAGATAAGATGCACAGTCTCAGATGCAACTGAGATTCGTCCTCCACCACCCGGATTGGTGCCAGATGGGCTGCTTTGAGTATTTCTGTATCTGCTGATCTCCTGGGATTTTCACACACAACAGTCTCTAGAATTTACTCCAAATGGTGCCCAAAACAAAAAACATTCAGAGTGGGGCAGTTCTGTGGACAGTAGGACTGGGTATAGAGTTTGATACATTTTAGGCACTGACTGAATTGCCTCTAAATTATCAAAATTTAGTATCAAAAAAATGTCTTGTCGTTTGGTACCAAATTTCGATACTTAAGGGGTTAATCTAGTCAGTGATAAGCATGTAGCATGCTAGATGTGCCCAAATCTAAAAGTGTCAGTGATTGGCTGTGTTTAGGCATCAAGGAAAAACACTAGTTTACGCCGATTACACCCAGAGACGTGGCTCACACGTGAGGCTGTAGTGTGTATGCGGCCTGACAACCATAGATGTAAAAGATGTGGAAAAGATCAAAAGTGTGGCTAAATTTCACCATGCTCTATGCCAACAGAGCGCGCGCGATACAATATTTGCAGCAACATAATTGCTGCCAAGACCGGCAACACAACAAATCTGATGAAGCACTCGACAGTGCACGGAATAAACTTGCTCTGGAGCAGAAAGTTGCTCCGTCTTCGACTCCAAGAAGACCGAGCTGGTGCTGTCATCCCCTCAGCGTGCTCCTGCCACAGAGATTCCTTCAACATGCCCACCACGAGTCCTCCTCCAAAACTACTGATGAATGCAGCGGCGCCATGACTGGGACTCCGACAGGTAGGTTAACGTTTAGCAAACAAACCAACAAACAAAATTGGCTAACTTGTAGTGGTACACGCTTGTGTACTTGTAAAATTAACATTTCTGTGCACAGTGACATAGTCCTATAAACTGGGACCAACGTAACTTTTGATGGATGGCTATAGATAGCTAGCTAAATCGATGCTAAAAATGCTTTAAAGTTGACAGTAACTGATCAGGTTTAACTCATTAAACTAGTTATCTTGTTAAATTGTACTTATCCTTAAGGTTGGCTGAATTAACAGTTTAGCTTTCTTTTTTTGCTTTTTTTTCTCTTCACATTAATGTTATAGCCTCTGCCACTGCCGACCATGGCATGAGGTAGACCAGAAGTCTTTGTGTCTGTAAAAAAACAAAACAAAAAAAAACAAAAAAACAACAAACTGAAAAAATAAAACCAAAGTTTTTTTGAGGTAATGTTTGTAATCTTGGTAAAGCGGATTTAATAAAATTGATATCGAAAAAAGTATTGTTTAGGAACCAGTATCGAAGTCAAGATATCGGTATTGATATTTCAATTTTTTGAACGATACCCAGCCCTAGTGGACAGAAACACCTTGTTGATGAGAGCGGTCAACAGAGAATGGGCAGGCTGGTTTGAACTGACAAAGTCTACCGTAACTCAGATAACCGCTCTGTGCATACGTGGTGAGAAGAATATCATCTCGGAATGCTATTCTGAGATGCAGGTTGGCGCCGTTTTGGCAGCACGAGGGGTCCTACACAATATTAGGCAGGTGGTTTTAATGTTGTGTCTGATCGGTAGAGGAAGTAGACCTTAATGGACTGCTATAATTGACACTTTATGATTAATTAATTGTAGCAGCTCTAGTAATTACAATCGTGGTTATTTATTCAATTAATTGTGCAGCCCTAGCTTAAATGTAATTTTTTTTTTTCAAAGTTTGTAGTCTCAGAAGTCATATGATCATCTTTAAAAAAAAAAAAAAAACAACATCATAAAAGAACAGTTAGAGCTTCAAACTCAGTCACTATGAACGGTCATAGCATGAAAAGGGGCTGTGTGAAGATTCTTTTCAATTTCTCCTTTTGTATTCCATTCATTTTGTATTTGTATGGAACGACACAAGAGTACCTACACAAGAATACCTACACTATAGCTGGCAGTCTTTGTGTACTGACTGCAGATAAATTCTAACACAAAGTAAAACACACACTTAGGACATTCTCTTCATGGTTGGCACACTCCCCATAGCAGTGAACTCCCTCTTATCTCACCACACCCTTCTGACGCAAACTCTGCCGTTACTTCCCACAGCCCTCCTCTCTCACACACACACTCACACACACACACACACACACACACACACACACACACACACACACACACACACACACACACACACACACACACACACACACACACACACACACACACACACACACACACACACACACACACACACACACACACACACACACACACATCATCATCATTCCTTTACCCAGATTTCATTTACTTAATGAAAAGGCCTGCCCTGCCTATAATTTCTTCATATGATAGCTAGGTGAAATGATGGTTCTTGTGATTCAAACCTTAAAATTTCACCTCTTGACTGAGAGCAAAATTAGCACCCAAGACCGGAAGAATGAATTATTTTCTATTCCAAAAATGCACCTCATGTCTGCTGCAAAGCTGCATTGACAAAGAAAAACAGAGCGAGAGCCGGAGAGATGGCGATGTCAACTTTAGAGGCAATTGGGCAGGCTGCTATTCCAGAGCGCATACCTGAGTGGATAATCTATACTTCCATTTCCCTGTAAGAATGTGGTTGAAAAACAAAATGTTACGCCTCTCTCTTTATAATTAAGCTACAGTGCCAGGCTAATGCAAATGTCTACCATTTGCATGCGTTTAGATGTGGGCAACACAAAGGTTTGTATCTAGTTTTCCAAATCACATAATTTCACATCCTGAGCAATGGGCTTGCATGCTGTTTCCAACATCAATAGGCACACACTCACATTCAGACACACCCTCCCCACCCTGAGTACCCCACCCCCCTCCACCTCCGCTCCCCCTTTCATTGCAGACAGTTTGGCAGAACTGCAGGGGTTGCTATGGGGACGGGATTCTTTCCCTGGTTAGTGATTGTGCTGCAATGGTAGGGGGTCATTCTGTCACATTGCCTCTAATCTGGGGAGACACGGACAATGTCCTTACAGCCCCGTACCACACACAAACATACTCAATCCACAGCTCCAGAGCCCCCACCCATCCAAAACCTCACCCGCACCCATTCCTATATAAAGCTGCACTAAATAAGATTTTTTTGCTTAATTAACAAATTGCCATTATTGAACGAATACATCAACAAAAGTTGTTTACCTGTTATAATGCTTGGATATGTTGTCTGGTAGGGTTGTTGAAGCCAATTTTGATTGTCATGCTTGTATATACTATACTATATAAAATGAATGGTCGACCGATATTATCAACAGCCAGTTTTTTTCTTGAGGGTGGCGGAAATCACCAGCTTGCATGTGAAGTGACTGAGACATGTAAATGACCAGTCACGTTTCATTTTGTTGTTACATGCCATTGTGTTCCTACAATAGACCGATTTGCAACACAGTGTCATTTAAATGGTCCACATATCAGAACAGCGGCAGACGAGATTGAGCTCAATGTTAAAGTGCTCGCCTGTTTCATTCTCCCTCTCACTCCTCAACAGTTCCCTGTAACATTTAACTTTCTTTTCTAATGACAAAAGGCAAACATCAATAAAACTTCTATTATATTCCATCTGCAAATATGCAGATATCTCATTTAAAAAGATGCCATTCACAAACCTCACGAAAATCCAGCGTTTTCTTCCCTTTGACCATTTATCTAATATCTTCCTCTGAAGCGCATATTATATCAGCCAGAATCAAAACTTTAGGATCAGGATCAAAAGTTCCTCGGATTCACAAATCATGATGGTCAGTCCATGACAATCTAAGCAGGCGATGCAGGCGATCCAGGCCATTTAAACTGTCAGGAGATTGCTGCTCGTGCTGGATCCGCACAAGCATGCAAGAGCAACCAAAGACTTTCTAGCAAGTCAGTCCATTGTCGGCCATGTTTGGAATGCTCTTGGGAGGCCATTTCCAATCATGACAGTGCAGCTCCGATCAACTTGAATGGGGAAAGACCAAGTTCCAGTAAAATCAGGCTGAGTTCAGCAGTAAAATCTGACAACACTGGTTTTATAAAGGATGCATTTTTACTTCAGATTATGCCAAAAAATTCAATTTTCCCAGCTTTTTTTTATTGACCGGCTATTTCTAAAAAGTGATTGACACTTTTGACTTTTTTTTTTTTTAAGAAAATACAATTGCTAATGTGGACATTCCATCCATGATTGGTGGACTACTGTGTGTACCGTTATATCCTTTTTCCAAATATATAAATTTCTTCATGTGCAAATAAATTACTAAAATTTAAAGACTAAACAGCTATCAGAAGAAACTGTCATCAACCATTTAAAATTTTATTTTTTATTATAATTTTATTTTTAACTTTTTACAAAGTTCAAGTTTTGTGTGAAATTGAGAAAATATAGTGCTAAATAAGAGTTTATAATTTTTAAGCAAATTTTTTTTTGTTATTAAATATGTTAAATATCTGCATTGCACCCTGCTCTCTGGATATTGGCATCGGCCATTAAAAAACCCATATTGGTCAACCACTAATAAATATAAACTCTTCTGTTGAACTTAAATCAGCCATATCACGAGTTTAACCTCTTAAATAGAAAATTGTAGTACAATTCAAACATTAATAGTAGATAAAACACATGAATCATATTAAGATATACTGGTGGTGGCTGAGGAGAAAAGAGATTTTAAGTGTTAAATTCATTCATTAATTTTCTTTTCATCAAAGCGAGTAATATTTCCGTTTCAAATATTTAATCGTATAACATACGATATAACTCTGGCTCACGTGATCACCACACATAGTTGATGTCCAGTGTGGCAGGGCGGAGCGCGGGGCCGGGTCGTGATCCTACACACCCGGTCCCATATTAGGCTAATCAAGCCTCCAAGGTATAAAGGTCGATTGCAGGGTGTCGTGCGGGAGAGAGAGATCGTTAACGGACATGTCCGTCACGTGTGCGTTTATGTGGTCTTGAGTTTATCATTAAAACTATAATTTATATTATCAAGCCGTTCTCGCCTCCTCCTTTCCATTAATCCCTTTACATCCTGGTAAGCTCAAACTGGGAGATTCATCAGCCAGGGGAGCAGTGCCAGAACACAACGTAATGTTTTCTTCCGCAAATTGTTTCAAGATGTCGCTTGAGAGCAAAAAGTTACGTAGTGCAGCTTTAAGGGGAATGGGGTTAATTCCCCTTAAGGGGGTACTTTACTTCCTCAACCCACATAATGCTGCCCATTTAACCTCCCTCATTTTCGGTCCAATCAGTACACTGGTGTCTCACATCCTCTAGACTCTGTTCTTTCTCTGACATGGAGTCCTCCTCGGGCAGCTCCCACAAAGTAAATGCAAAAAGAGCTTCACTGTATCGGTTTGCTTCTTCCACCACCTATAACACTCAACGCACAGACCTGACATATACAAAGTCCAAAACATTCTTAGGGATTCAAGTGAACTTTATATGTCTTAAAATCAATATGAAATCAAAATGTACCCCATTTACCTTCTTAAGGCACCTAAAAGTCAGAGAAAGCTGCAAATTAATTGATTTCGATGGGGACAATTCGTCAGAAGGACGGAGAGAGAAAACGCAAGGGTTTGTGAGAGGGAAGCTCAATTACGTGAACAAAAGTTGAGAACATTTTAACTTTGCCATAACACACTCTGACGTAGATATTTGTTGATCAATGAGGATTGCTCCAAGACATGATTCCAGTTGCTCTAGGAAATCTAATTTGCTGTATGCCCTGCTTGAATCCACACCCTCCAAATGTGGATCATTTGCATTCCCTTTGGTCTCATAAATGTTCACACCCCTTTCATAATTTATAAAGTACAGTATACATATAGTAGTGCATTGCCTTCTTGAGCATCCATTAATATTTGCACTTTGTGTAATAGTTATGTACAAGTCCCTCAATTGTCCTTTAAATTGGTTTTAAACTATTGCCTTAGTCTTTCTTTAGTGTTACCGGATGGCCCAAACACAGACTACAAGAGTGCAAATTGAATGAAATCCCATATACAGTTTATTGTGCTTCTCCAATCTCAAATCAATAATTATCAGAAGAAAAAAGGGGTACACAATATGGGACTTTTAATTATAAAGAAGCACCAAATACACAATGGGACTCTTATTTTGAAATGTATGCACTCCCAGTTGTGAGCTCAGTGATGGCTGATTCACTGAGAACGTGAACCTGATTCAAACTGCTAACTTGAGCTCCTGAGTTCAAACCCTTGGTTCTTTTCAGGTGTTTCATGAAAAAGATACGGTTCAAAAGAGTCATTTGTTCACGACTATCTCAGCCATCACTGAGCTCACAACTGGGAGTGCAGACGTTTCAAAATAATCCCATTGTGCTGGGTTTGTAGCTGCGTGCCTTGCAGCGAGCTCGTCAGAAACAGAACGGGTGAAAAGCGACTCGAGACACACTGGTGCGTGCTCTAAAGATGTATTCAATAACTCACAAGATATCTAATGAAACTGCATATGAAAGCACACCGAAGGATGCCAAAGGTGACTAGATTTTAAATAATTGTCTAAATAAATTATTTTTGGTCAAATTTGCAAACATTTTTGCAACCATTTCACAGTCTGGAGCCCTGTAAAAAAATATTTTCTTTTGAATATATCAGAATATCCTGTTTCACTCAGAAATAAATCATATTAATGATGCTAAATGAGTTGTGAACACCATTTCAGGCTGACTTTAAAAGTGGAGAACCAAAAACTTGAGCTTCAACTTGTCCATTTTCCTCACTAACTCAAAATTGAGGCTTCGATTAATGTGCTTTGTGTTCAGCCACTGAGCTGAAAATGATGGATAATACTATAAAATATACACTTATGTGAAACACTTATGAGAAACAGAATGGAATGAATGGGCAGATGACAAAATTGGAGTCAATGGTCTTAAAATTGACATTTTTGAGAGCACGAAAGAGGTCTAGTTTATTGAGAGAATGTCATTTCCTTTCCTCAAGAATATATTCATACACACGTTTAGGCCCAAAACCATTATAAAACCTGCTAGCAACCTAAAGGATTTGCTTCTTGAGGCACCTTGCTAAAAGCCAATACACACAAATGTATGCTACCTTGTAAAAAGAAAAAAAAGTGAATGTTTTCGTTTTATATTTTTGTCAATTGAATGATGCTAGGGTGTATTTTACACAAAGTTAACTTAATGTGTGTGTTAAATTTCTGTTGACAGACAGTGACTGCTTCCTGGAAAGCTTTGGTTAAGAGTGTTTTTCACTTATATGTTAAAAAAAGATGCAAGACAACTACTTATACCAACAACAACTGTCTACTCATCCTCCACATATCCACAATCTCCTTTAACAGCAAACCAATGAATAACTACAATAACTTTAGATCTGCAGGTGTAGATCTGAGGGGTTTTACACCTGACTGAGTGTGAGAAACTGTTATGGTAATGTCCCACCAGCATCCCACTTTATTCAATATAAGGCACAACCTAAAGGTGTCAGAGGCCTGATGTTGTCTTGAGAATAGGGACAATGGGCTTTTAAGACTGGGAAATGGTCAAGAAAGACTATAATGTCCATTGACACCACATTGTTGACCTAAGTGAAAAATCTAAGGGGAAGTGCCCAACTTCATATGATGTAATCATAGTTAATCAAGTTTATACAAAAAAGAACTTTGACAAATTTTTTGCTCTTTTACAACAAGGATTTAGTACAGGTTAAGGGTGTGGTAAAGACACTAAAGTGCAGTCAACACGTCTAAGGACGATTTAAGAGAGGGAGCGAGGGAGATGGGAACTGCAAGGCGTGCACCGCTGCTACCCTGCAAAAACATAACCTTGGTCACACCCAGGGTCGACTGCACCCTGCTCCTAAAAATAACGGTGTGCTTTCAGACAGCAAAAGTCCCTAACTGTCTTAACACCTAAAAAAAGAGGCACTCCACATCATGCCCCCCCCCCCGGCTAGCTGGCTCGATTAGGCTGCCAATGGATGCCTCAACCTACAACACACTGCCATAGTGATGTCATCCTGACAAAACCCAAAGGCTGAGACATGAAGAGGGTGGCTGAGTTTTTAACTAGTTTGACCCAAGTTTGTCCACAGCAGTTAATGATTACCAGCTGTCTGACACACCCTGGGCAGAGCACTCAGTGTTCCTCCAATGATAATGTCTCACTCTGCTCACCTCCACCAATATGTCTCCACCCAAAAATGTGCCCAGAGCTCAATTACAGAATAAACCACAATAACTTATCCATAGCCAAAAGGTGATGTCTGAACAGTGATACAACACATTTCTGGGTTGTCCTGTTTCACTGCCCTCTCACAGTCTTGATTAGGTATGGAACTTATTCAGAGTAAATCTGGTCGCACACTGGACAAGAAGAACCAAGCCACGTGGTGTCACGAGTAGACAAGGGACAGGTATCGCACAGAGAAAGCATTGGTGCAGCACATAGAGGTGGCAGTCCAAAACAATTCAACTAATCACTGTACAGAGTACAGACAAAAGTAACATTCAAAAGTTTATTGAAGTGAATAGAGGAGTTTGCAGGTGGTGTATGAAAAAAAAAAAAAGAAGAAAAACAGCGCAAAGTAAAAGATCAGAGAAGGGGACATTTACTACGCAATTTCTTTATTTGAAAAGATAAACTTGTTAGAGAAATTGCCTATATACACAATGTTTCTTCTAGCCTAAAGCCAATATATGCTCCTTCATAATGTTTTGGGTCAAATGTAATGAAATTTAATGGAAACTATGCGAGTGGCACTAGACGGCATGGCGGAATGTTGAGTAGCCCTCGAAGTAATAGCTGAGTTTGTACACTGAATGTGCCAGGTAGACAATTTGTGTCCTTAAATTTGAATTCATTGTTATCAGTCAGAGTCCAAACTCCTTAACAACATATTTTTATTTTTGACAGGAATCAAAATAGCCTCTTCTCCAATATTGGGCCAGTGCGAGTCAGGACTATTAACTGGCCAGCCGGGGCCAATAGCCTCGGACCTTGAGATCAAAATCGATCTGCATACCCACCATCGGGCCAATAACTCACGCCCAAAATATGCCCTTAGTACACAGCACATCCCGCCCATTTCACAGGCTAGAGGGAAGCTCAAGCTGAGGTATTACATTATCTATTTATCTAGAATATCAAGTTTATATCGAATGTAAACAGTAAGATTACCTAGCGTTGCCAACTTACCGACTGTAACTTCCATAGTGTCCAGAGTGGTTTCTCCACTAACAGCGGGAACATATCCTAGTACTCCATCTATGAAAGTTCACCGGACCATTTAAAGTAATTTCTTTGGAAACTGCGTTGTCCATTGGACGTTTTAATGGATTTGTACTTTGCCCGCATTTTTTTTTCCCTCTTTGAACCTGTACAGTTGTGCGCTAGACATACAACCTGGGAAGTTCTGCGAATCTCCGCCTTTGCCATAGAGACCGCCTCAGTCCCCATTTGGCCCAAGGGTAATCGGCAGGCCAAAGGTCCTGAGAAAGCCCAGAGGAAGCACAATAAAGCCTCAGAAGTGACAGTGGGAACGCAACTGACTCTGGCGCACCTTAACATCCCCTCATTTGGCCCATTAGTGAAAACACTCCAAATGAGGCTGTGAGAGATAGACTTGGACTATTCAATGGCTTGCACTCTATAAAGCTGTATAAAGGTCACATATCACATATTTTCTAGAGTTTTTCCAACAAAAAAAATTAAATAAAATTAATTCTAATGTTTCGGCAACGAAAAACAATAAAAAAATAAAAAAAAACTATTTGAAACAACAGTACAACCCACTGAAAAGAATGAAAGGCCATACAAATACTTCATGCAAATACGCGTATGCAGAAGCGAGCACTTGGCCACTGCATTGCCAACGTGTGGTATGGTTGAACATAGACAAAGTGTGTCTTTGCATTCCTGTAGCAGTAACAAACCTCAGTACTCAAGGTGGCGATAGCTTGAAGTTACCTTCAAAAGTCTATTATTCAAGTAAGGTGCTATAAATATATTGAATTAACCTTACTTGCTTAGCAATATTTTCTTCAATCTGATGCACCACCATGATGGTTGTTAACTTAAAGCAGAAAACTCACATGAAACGGACAGTTAAAACTAATGTCGGCTATTGTGGCAACGTTGAGATTGCTGCTTGTACTTGCATTGTTGTTATAAAATTGCGGTCAGATACAAATAGAACTTGCATAGCTAGAAGTGTCTCTGTTCATGGACTTGTTTTGGTCTTAAGTCTATCCTTTACAGCTTTTTTTTTTTTTAAAAAGGAATATTCTAGGTTCAATGCAAGTTAAGTTCAATTGACAATATTTGTGGCATAAAGTTGATTACCACAAAAAATACGTTTGACTCGTCCCACCTTCTCTTAAAAAAAAAAAAAAAAAGCAGGTTACAGAGAGGCATTTACAATGAAAGTGAATGGGTCAATTTCTGGAAGGTTTAAGGTGAGAAATTAATTCTTCTGTTAAAATTCATGTATTATTTGAGCTGTATAGTTGTTTAAATTGTCATTTTTACATAAATTTTAGGGTTTGTTGGCAATACATCATCATGGCAATAAATTAAAATAGAAAAGGTTAGTAATTTTATCACACTAAAATCACGTTAACATGCATATTGTTTACTTCTTGTGGCTATACTTTTGAAATATTTAGTATTTTAATGTTTTCGGATTGGTCCCATTCACTTCCATTGTAAGTGCCTCACTTGGAACCCAGATTTAAGCTTTTTTATTATTATTATTATTATAAAAAGAGGGATTATTGTGGTAATCAATATTATGCCTCAAATGCTGTCGATTGAACTTAACTTGAACCTGGTACAGAATTAAAATCCTGTAACAAATTAAATATGGCACTGCTCAGAATAAGGACAAGATTTAATAGGCCTTATTTACAGCAGCACCATGCTTGAAATTTGACAGAAGGAAGGATGTGAGGGATAGACATACAGTCTTTTTCAATGGGTTGTAAAGCTGTTTAATGTGGTTTGGATCGTTCCACTGACGAAACATTGAAAAATATCTTTCCAAGAAAATTCACAAAAAAACAAAAAACTACAGACAACATGAGTCGTGGAAAATTAGATGTGATCTAGGAGCTTTTTGACAGCTTTATACAGTGCATGTCATTGAAGAGATCACTCACAGCCTTGTTTTCATTCCCAAATTTCCCATTAAAAAAAATATCAAAGACGGCACAACAGCAAATAAGGACTAAATAATGCTTCTCTGCCACAAAAAAACAACTACAAATGCAGTTAACAAACCTGAATCCCAACTTACAAGACATTATGGGAAGGATATGACTGGTTTTTTATATATATAATAAAGTCATAGTTTTGGGTAAAAACAGGCAATGGCCTCTTATCAGGAAATGCAGTGCAACAAACTCACTGACAGCCCTTTAATAATTAGTGACTAACAGAGCAGCTCAAAATGTTAAATAAGATAGCATCATAACGGACTTGAATTTCTTTTTCCCATATAAATGAGAGAGGCTGCGGTCACTTTAAGAAAGCAGCTAAGATGGTGTCACTTCAACTAGCTGCATTTGGCGCGCTTCCTTCCTGTAAATACCGCTTTAAAAACAGCACTGCAGATAAGGGACGAGTCTGACACATATGTACCACAAAGACTTTGATCACAAGTTGAACAAGTGTTTAAAATACGTCTGCGTTATCGTCGGGAGGCTTCCGGGTGAGCGGTGACTCAGAGACGCGCGCACTGAAGGCAATATAGTGCAAGAGTGAATAAGAAGCGCGCTAATCAGCCAGCTCAGACATTATCGGCTCATTACGGTTAACGGAGAGCACACCGAACCCAAGCAACTGCTCATAAGATGAGGAACTCTCATATGACAGCCATGCAGACAAGAATCCGGGCCGCGGCAGTCGGTTCGTAGACAACATACATACCGGCGGTAGCGAACGTAAAACGGACTTACTTTTTTATTCCGAGTCTCCGT
The DNA here is from genome assembly GCF_025860055.1 of Xyrauchen texanus. Lineage (NCBI taxonomy): Eukaryota > Metazoa > Chordata > Actinopteri > Cypriniformes > Catostomidae > Xyrauchen > Xyrauchen texanus. Next base: position 27,716,563 of record NC_068309.1, on the reverse strand, counting down.
GTGCATCTCGGTAGCTAAGCGCTGGTGACGGGGTGAAGTGTATGATCGGGTGGGGTGATATTTGAATAACAGTGATCTCGATGTCAATTTTTCCACCTCAGTTTCAGAGCAGAAAGGTGCGCTTGTTGCCTCGGTAGATCACAGAAATCATATCCCCGGCGTAGAGAAATAAACCCTCTTTCCGTGGCCCCGGCTGTCTTTCAGTGTGAGTGTGTTTGTTGCCGTGTTTCAGGGTAGGGCTCGAGCTGTGGGAGTCTGTCCTCCGCCTCTCCCTGCTGCTGACCCCACCCTGCGTCCCCACCCCTTCACTGTGTCAATCAGAGCCTGTGTGTGTGTGTCGAACAGCAGCTGCGCCCAACGCGATAATAGCATTCAATATCATCATCGTGGTTGTGCGCGTTACAGTTTTAGTGAACACAAGCCGTGTGACCTCACCTGATGACGTCAGGCTGCACCGGATGTTCTTAGCTGCTCAACTGTTTTGTGGTCTGTTTGCATGAACGGTACCTGAGATAATCCTCCATGTGTGATTCACCCAGTCAATCATTCACATATTTTTGATGACGTTTAAATCCACTTAAAAGATAGCATTGCATTCACTGTTTGCCATGGCTTTTGACTTGTAACTGTAACCAAAGTCTGTATTTGTGAAACAGAGAGACAGGAGTGAGGGGTTGGGGATAGTGGTTTGTGTGAAAACCAATATAGGCCTACACAAATGTTTAAAAAGAGGTCAGTGCTTTTGTATTGATTTGAAATTATTTTGTGTTTTCTACTTCAAACAAGAAAGTGAAAAAAAAAAGTAAAGGTGTTATTTATTTAGCATATTTATTTGTGTTTTTTTATTATTTAAATTATATGTACATATTTTTATTGTTTTATATGGTAGCTTTATTTGTTAATTTTTATACATGTATTCACTTGTTTATTTTATGATATAACAGACTGGATCTGCACTGTACATCCCCAGTAATGTTTCTTCATTTAAAATAAAAGCATAAAAATTATTCCTAATACAAAATATGAAGTTTGCTTAAAGTGGATTAAATTCTTATCATTTGTTCCTTGTGACTGCATAATGCGTTTATACGGATTCATTTGTATGTGATGTCTCTTGACAGAAAGGGGCCATTAGAAATGGATATTGTGACTTTCTACAATTTAAAACTTTGAGCAAATTGAAAGAATTAATCTGCTTCCTGGAAAACAAACCTAAGTCTTGTTTTTCACTTATATGTATTAAAAAGGAGAACAACTTGTATGCCATCAACTATCAAATAATCATCAAAAATAAAATGTGCACTCTGTATTACTCTTGATTATTGCTTACAGCATTGATAGAGATGATGATTATGAATTGATGCATCTAGTTAAATTTTATATTTCCACCACATCACCCTACTGTGTCCTATTATGCCTCGCTGAAAAAAACATCACTCAAATGATTTATGTGCAGACCATTGAGATGAATATCTAGAATATTTGTTTCCAACTACATTTCCCATAATCCTTTTAACATACCCTTACGTCCTGTGAAAACAGGAAGTTTGTACAATGGGAAACATGAAGCGGTTAGGGACAAATATGTTGATGTCTTTCAAGGAGTTTGCTTCGCTAGTTTAAGCTTTAAATATGTAATCCTCTTTGCGTGTGAAAACAAAACAAAAAATACTTACGGATTGCTGATTTTCTGTCGGGTGGAATATTGTTGGAACAACTCCGTCCTTTAATATCAGCCTCTTTGCGAAGCCTGCATTAAATTGTGAGCGGTTCACAAAACAGCCCGGGATGAAATGTGCCGAACAAACCAGTAGGTTCGAACTGAAACGAGCAGGAACCTCCTTATAAAGAAACTTCAGCCACTCGTTTCTAATGCTGGGATCCTTTGGAAGGGCATGCAGAGTTGCAGATGAAATCCTACAGCCAGGAATGGCACAATGTTTGATGTATTTCCCACACAAATACTTATCAGCTGAGTTGTTAGTATCTTTTGGTGTTTCCATGACGAGGAATAACACTTCTGCTTTATCGTTTCACCGGGTCTGGGCGGGGCATTAATGTGGGCGGTCTTATGTTTATATAGATTAAATTACTCTGACGTCACACGGCAGGAAACCGTGCTCCCGGGTTCTTTCGAGCTGCAGATTTCAATGGTGAAGTTGTAATCATCTTTTAAGCTCTATAGAGTGTAATAATGTATTTTAATGTTAATAAAAAATTATTATAAATGGTTTATATATGTTTCCAGTGAAGAAATTATGTGGGTTCTTTTCTGAAATTTCTTAAACAGCAAAACAAGTTGGTTCAATGAGCCTGTATGATTGTCAGACATGTAACGTTGATGAATATACATCCTCACGTTTAACACACTTCTAAATCCTAAGAAATGTGTGATATCTAAAAATAAAAACTACCATTAGACATGCAATATGTGTTTACTGCTTAACTTATTAACCCACATACAAAAAATTATATTCTTACTTCAATATGATCATATTCCATATCAAAACTTAATATCAGCTGTTTTCAAATGAACAATACTGTATTCAAAATAAATGCAAAGACATAATTTAAGCAGCATGACATTATTTTTATTCATTTATCCTTTCAGAAACATTATTAGAACATGTTCTGTGGTGGTAGAGACAGGATCAGGGGCCAGTTGCACCAGCTATACATATGTTACAACTTAGCCTATTTGTGGCAGAAACGGGCACTAAGTCACAATTTACACACTACTAAATATTTGAGTGTTGCACCATTAAAGTTATGGCACTTTTCCACTGCATGTTATGTTACGGTTCGACTCGACTCCACTCGCTTTACTTTTCTGAGTTTGCTTTTCCACTGCTGTTTAGTGCCGGCTCAACATGCTGTCATCATAAACGTGAGACAAACATTACTGAACATAAACAATAAAACGACCGCTAGCTGTTAGCTACTAACTATTGTGCTGCATAAAGCAGTTGTTGCGTGGTGATATTACAGAAGTGTAACAGTTAAATTGGCCTGGTTGTTTTAGAAGCAAGATTTCCAGTAGCTTTCAAGCAGAGTACAGAGTTAACGTAACAAAATGTACCATCCTCCATCATGGACTCCAGTCATGGCTGAGTCCAGGGCACTCTCACTCCCATTGCTCGCCGGTCTAGATGGCGTCCATTTGGTCGAACCACTTCCACTCTTCCTTGATGGATCTTTAGTCACTTTTAAGTTTTTATTTACTATTCCCTACACTGTTGGTAGGTCCGGTGGTAGCCATGTGCGGCCAACAGCTGAGACAATTCCTGAAAGACTTTTTCATTTTGTTCGTCATTAACGAGTGGAACGTCAGCACCTTGTTTATTGACCATGGCGTGGTTTTGCGCACAACCATTTCTTTTTACAATTCAAAAGCCGTGTGAAAAAATGATACTGCTATCGCTGTAGCTAACTTTAAAACTAGAGGGTTGATGTCCCGTGTTGAAAATCCAGTGATGCTGGTAGTGACAATTCTCTCTGACCAATCAGTGATCGGCAGGGTTTTCAAGTCACATTTAGTATCGGCTCGGCTCGCTTGGAACCTCGACCTTACTAGGTGGTACTAAAAAAAGTACCAGGTACTATCCACTGCGGAAAATCCACAAAAAGTGAGCTGAGTCGAGTTGTACCGTGCAGTGGAAAAGCCCCATTAGGTAGGACATAACCCTACATATAAACTAAATATTTATGGAAGCCTCCAACCAGGAGTAACAGATGGAATAAAAAAGCTGACTCATTTACTGACATCAATGAGCTCATGTTTTGATTGACAGGCTTCAGTACTTTTGGCATACATTATGATGTTGGCATTTACACTCGTTTACTTTTATGGGAGAAAACATGTTAAAAACGTACTACTTAAGCATGAAACCGATCTAATGGTGCACTTTCCTGTGTACTCCACCCGGTGTCAAGTTTCAAAATAGATATTAAAATGATTAGATATATTGAATATTTTTATTTACAAATATACCATTAATGAAATTTTGTTTTATTATGTATCATATTTCAATGAGGATATCATTTATTACAGCTGACAGTTACATGAGCAAACAAGGTTTGAACAAAAACTGTATCAAGATCAAACTGAAATTTACAGCTTTTTAACAGTTCTGTGCACAAATTTCAAGGCTGCTTATTGGATAAATACAGGGAAATGTCATATTATGCGACTACACATTACTTTACAGAGAGTTTACGAACTAGTTAAGTCTTGCAATAAGAACAGGTGATGCAACCAAATTAAGCACTGACTTAGTTACAAACTAACTATTAGTTACTAAGCCTTTAGTGTGAACTTGCTGGCATATTACAATAATATAATACTTATGTTAGATTTAAGATTTTAGAAATTCAAAAGCTTTTTGAAAAGAAAATAATAATAAAGCATATAAAATATTGTCACTACTGGGTATGAATTTCTGTTGCAGTCCCTCAAATTAAATGATTATGGTGATACTTATATTAATAGTAAAATATTACAGATTCATTTGGAACACAATTAACCTTGATATATATATGGCATGATATTTTATATATGTTAGGCAGGATTGCCCAATCTTTCCCTTGTTTATTTTTGTTACAGGATTATTTTACAAGTATTATTTAAGTAGCATGCATGACCATTTAAAAAACATAATTTTTTTTATTCATAATCAAGCAATTTTCACTTGCATCAGTGTTAAAACCTAATCTGAAATAATGTCTCTTCGAGAATGTCATGATTTTATATTTTTCTTAATATGTGGTCTAAGTGATGCTGTTTAGTATGTTAAGTATTTATATAATAAAACATTTAGTACCTAGACAGCGATTAAATTATTCTGGAACTAAAAAGCATTTCTATATCTGTGATTTTATACAGATTTATTTGCTAGGATTCTCTGATGAGGAAGCTCAAGGTATATTTCTCTTTGTGTATCCTTCACTTTCTCTTTTTGTTAATGACTGTAGAGCAAATAATCAAATATTCTTAGATTTTATTTGAAAAACACAAATAAAAAGCTTAAAATGCAGTGCTTTGTATTAGAAAAGTTTTACATTACCTGCCCCACTAAAAATTTTATTTTCTTTTTTATTTCGAATTGTATTTTAACTGACATTCATCTTCATCTAGAAATGTTATTATTTACTGAATAAGTTGCTGATTGTGTTATCAAAGTTTCAGCAGTCCCTTCTGCAAACTGAATTTTATTGTGATTTTTGTATTTCTTGTTAAATGAGAAAGCAGTGAAGGGTTATAATTGTGGTGGATGGTGTAGTTTTTTTGTGTTAAATCCCATAAATAAAAAAAACATGAGAGCTGTATTAAAATATATAATATGTGTTTAATGACAAATTCAATAGTTTCAACTTTACTCGTTTTTGTTATTTAAAGGGTAACTAAACCCTAAACCAACTTTTTTTAGTTAATGATCTGTAAGCATGGGGCTTTATTAGTACTGGTCATTGATTCAAGTAATTTTTTTGACATTTGTGTAGAAAGTGTTTTAATTCTACAATACAGGTGAAACTCGAAAAATTAGAATATCGTGAAAAGTTCATTAATTTCAGTAATTCAACTTAAAAGGTGAAACTAATATATTATATAGACTCATTACAAGCAAAGTAAGAAATTTCAAGCCTTTATTTTATATAATTTTGATGATTATGGCTTACAGCTTATGAAAACCCCAAATTCAGAATCTCAGAAAATTAGAATATTGTGAAAAGGTTCAGTATTGTAGGCTCAAAGTGTCACACTCTAATCAGCTAATTAATCCAAAACACCTGCAAAGGGTTCCTGAGCCTTTAAATGGTCTCTCAGTCTGGTTCAGTTGAATTCACAATCATGGGGAAGACTGCTGACCTGACAGTTGTGCAGAAAACCAGCATTGACACCCTCCACAAGGAGGGAAAGCCTCAAAAGGTAATTGCAAAAGAAGTTGGATGTTCTCAAAGTGCTGTATCAAAGCACATTAATAGAAAGTTAAGTGGAAGGGAAAAGTGTGGAAGAAAAAGGTGCACAAGCAGCAGGGATGACCGTAGCCTGGAGAGGATTGTCAGGAAAAGGCCATTCAAATGTGTGGGGAGCTTCACAAGGAGTGGACTGAGGCTGGAGTTACTGCATCAAGAGCCACCACACACAGACGGGTCCTGGACATGGGCTTCAAATGTCAAACGTCTTACCTGGGCTAAAGAAAAAAAGAACTGGTCTGTTGCTCAGTGGTCCAAAGTCCTCTTTTCTGATGAGAGCAAATTTTGCATCTCATTTGGAAACCAAGGTCCCAGAGTCTGGAGGAAGAATGGAGAGGCACACAATCCAAGATGCTTGAAGTCCAGTGTGAAGTTTCCACAGTCTGTGTTGGTTTGGGGAGCCATGTCATCGGCTGGTGTTGGTCCACTGTGCTTTATTAAGTCCAGAGTCAACGCAGCCGTCTACCGGGACATTTTAGAGCACTTCATGCTTCCTTCAGCAGACAAGCTTTATGGAGATGCTGACTTCATTTTCCAGCAGGACTTGGCACCTGCCCACACTGCCAAAAGTACCAAAACCTGGTTCAATGACCATGGTATTACTGTGCTTGATTGGCCAGCAAATTCGCCTGACCTTTGCCAAGAGAAAGATGAGAGACATGAGACCAAACAATGCAGAAGAGCTGAAGGCCGCTATTGAAGCATCTTGGTCTTCCATAACACCTCAGCAGTGCCACAGGCTGATAGCATCCATGCCACGCCGCATTGAGGCAGTAATTAATGCAAAAGGGGCCCAAACCAAGTACTGAGTACATATGCATGATTATACTTTTCAGAGGGCCGACATTTCTGTATTTAAAATCCTTTTTTTTTATTGATTCATGTAATATTCTAATTTTCTGAGATTCTGAATTTGGGGTTTTCATAAGCTGTAAGCCATAATCAACAAAATGATATCAAATAAAGGCTTGAAATATCTTACTTTGCTTGTAATGAGTCTATATAATATATTAGTTTCACCTTTTAAGTTGGATTACTGAAATTAATGAACTTTTGCACGATATTCAAATTTTTCGAGTTTCACCTGTATATGGTGTAAAAACGTCTGAGTGCTGCCCTCTTCAGGTTGAACGGTGGCTACTGCAGTTGAATTTTCCTATTGGCTGTTGCGGTACTTCGTGACGTAAGCGGTGACAGCTGACGTAAGCAGGTTCCAGCTCACCACGCCAGATTCATGTACATGTCGTCTTGCGACCGTGTGAGGAATAATAATAACATAGAGTCTGACAGCAGCTGTCAATTAATCCGTCACTACGAGTCTCAGGTAGTGTGGAGGCAGCGGTTAGTTCCCGCCTCACCCATCCGCTAATTTTGGGTACTGATTGGCCGAATTTTAGAAATTTATTGGAGGGAGTTTGTGCGGATGGGTCCTGCATGAAAGTGAAGAGATGTGTGACGTGCGATGCTTTGGCGGGGGAGGCGGAGCCGGAATCCTCGGCTGCTCCGAATGACGAGGGAAGGGGCGAGGTTGTCGCCCCTCCTCTCAGGGAATTCCCGGAGGGGGACTTCCCCTTGGAGCAGTCGCGGGATGAAACCCTTAAGCACGCTTTTGACCAAGTGAGAGTAATCGATGGTCAACAACTCCGGCCGGGTGTCGCCGTTCCATATCCATATTTTTCGCTTATTAAAGATCGGTTGTACAGAGTGATGCAGGACGCTCAAACAAAGGAGGAGTTGACACAATTGTTGATTCCACGGAGCCGCAGGGAAATGGTTTTCAAGGCGGCTCACTATAATCCTATGGCCGGTCACCTAGGGGAAAGAAAGACACTTCTCCGTCTAATAGCCTGTTTCTATTGGCCAGGCATTGGCGGCGATGTCCGCAGGTGGTGTGCGGCGTGCCGCGAATGTCAGCTCGTAAACCCACCGGCCACCCCAAAAGCGCCATTGCGCCCCCTTCCATTGATCGAGGTTCCCTTCGAAAGAATTGGAATGGACCTCGTCGAGCCATTAGCACGGACGGCACGCAGACATCGCTTTGTCTTAGTCCTGATGGATTACGCAACGTGATATCCGGAAGCAGTGCCTCTGAGCAACATCTCAGCACGTAGTGTTGCAGGGGCACTCTTCAAGATAATCTCCCGGGTGGGGGTTCCGAAAGAAATCCTCACCGACCAAGGCACTACTTTTATGTCACGAACACTTCGCGAACTTTACGAACTCTTGGGCATTAAGTCGATTATGAGGTTAAACGTACCGATAGAGGGGGCGCGCGTCAAATATATCACCTCAACCTCCTGAAATTGTGGAAAGAAGAGGCGGCCTCTGTGACGTTGGCAACGGTAGTTCCGGAGAGGGCGGAACTCGGACCGGAGGTAAACAAAGCCCGCAATCTCAACACCCCAGTTCCTTGTGGAGACCACCTCTCACCGCGCCAACTCGCAGAGGTTTCTGAATTACAAAAGGAGCTTGCGGACGTGTTTTCTCCTCTACCGGGCCGCACAAACATCATACATCACCATATCGAGACCTAGCCGGGCGTGGTGGTACGTTGCCGCCCCTATCGCTTGCCCGAACATAAAAAGAAAGTAGTTCGAGAAGAATTGGACGCGATGCTTGAGATGGGAGTAATAGAAGAATCCCACAGCGATTGGTCCAGCGCGGTTGTCCTTGTTCCCAAGAGCGACGGGTCTGTACGTTTCTGTGTGGATTATAGAAAAGTCAACGTGGTGTCTAAATTTGACGCGTACCCAATGCCCCGTGTTGATGAACTGCTCGATCGGTTAGGTACGGCTCGATTTTATTCGACCTTGGATCTAACGAAGGGTTATTGGCAGATCCCCTTGACACCAATATCCCGTGAAAAAACGGCCTTCACCACGCCGTTCAGATTACACCAATTCGTGACGCTTCCTTTCGGTTTGTTCGGGGCACCGGCCACGTTTCAGCGTCTCATGGATAGGATCCTCAGACCGCATACTGCTTACGCCGCTGCCTATCTAGATGACATCATCATTTATAGCAATGATTGGCAGCGGCACATGCAACATCTGAGGGCCGTCCTGAGTTCGCTGCGGCGGGCGGGGCTCACGGCAAACCCGAAAAAGTGCGCGGTTGGGCGTGTGGAGGTACGGTATCTGGTGTTCCACTTGGGTCATGGCCAGGTGCGTCCCCAAATTGACAAGACCGCGGCGATTGCGACTTGCCCTAGACCCAAGACCAAAAAGGGGGTGAGGCAGTTCCTGGGGCTGGCTGGCTATTACAGAAGATTTGTGCCTAACTATTCGGATGTCACCAGCCCGCTGACTGACCTCACTAAAAAGGGGGCTCCAGATCCGGTCCAATGGTCAGAGCAGTGCCAACAGGCGTTTACACAGATTAAAGCTGCACTTTGTGGGGGGCCGCTTTTGCATGCACCTGACTTCTCTCTCCCTTTTGTTTTGCAGACAGACGCTTCAGACAGAGGGCTGGGGGCCGTACTCTCGCAGGTGGTGGAGGAAGAGGAGCGCCCGGTGCTGTACATTAGCCAAAAGCTCTCCTTGAGGGAGACTAAGTACAGCACCGTAGAAAAGGAGTGTCTGGCCATCAAGTGGGCGGTCCTCACCCTCCGATACTACCTGCTGGGGCGGACCTTCACCCTCTGCTCGGATCATGCCCCACTGCAGTGTCTCCACCGCATGAAAGATACTAATGCCCGGATCACCCGTTGGTATCTGGCCCTCCAGCCTTTTAAGTTCAAGGTGGTCCACAGACCGGGGGTGCAGATGGCTGCCGCTGACTTCCTCTCCAGAAATGGGGGGGAGTGGTAGGCAGGCCGGATGACGCCCCGGCCTGAGTCGGGCGGTGGGGGTATGTGGCAGCAGGGGCGTGGTCAAGCGCCCGTCTGGGAGAGAAAAGCTGTAAGGGCACTCACACCTGACCTAAATTATGTCTAACACCTGTCTCTAATTGCAGTAGCATGAGAGAGAGTGGATAAAAGCCAGCAGCCACAGAGTATCGAGAGGGGAGCCTGACAACAAGGCCGAGATTACTCGTGTGTCATAAAACATACAGAAATTAAGTTTAAAGAATAAAGCTTACCCCTTAAGCTGACGCCTGTTTCCGTCCCTTCCTTGGTCCGTTCCACAGTGTTTTGTTTAAATATAAAAGGCAAAAAGGATTTTACAGCCTGTAATATAATTATGAGATATGATATTTATTAGGGCTGTCAATCGATTAAAATGTTTTAATCAAATTAATAACATGGTGTCCCGATTAATTAATCGTGATTAATCACATATACAAATATCTGCTGAGAAAGCCCCTCATGTAACAATAATTCAATATATAAAGATTATACATATTTAAATATATAATTATACATAGTTATATTAAAATATTTAAAATCATATTTTTTATATATAATACAAAATATTCAGATAATTAAAATGCACTCTTCACTCACAGAGCGCAACTGCTAATGATGTACAGTACACATTTCTCAGTCTCGTGCACAATAATTTTTGACGCATCCTGCAGTGGCCGCTAGATGGCGTCTATGTGCCTCTTTGTAACAGGGCTTGTTTAAGAGCCCGTCAGTTTACACCTTCGTCAGACATGCTTGTGTAGCGTCTTGGGTGTGTTGCATCACTGTGTCAAGTTAAATATAATTTAATACTCAATCTTTAAACACATCTTGAGATCCCTTAGTTCGCATATGCGCTCCTTCACCTGTTTTGAACACAAGAACGTGACACATGTTTGTGTTGTTCTGCCTACTGAAGTTTTTTCTTCACTGTATAAACTGCGCGTTGCTCATACGACTGAAATTTCACTTACTGCCCTCTGGAGTAAATAGGTGGTACTACAAGCTTGAATTTCTCAGGAATCTTCCTTATTATGGTCCGTGGCAGTGTGAATAATTGCGTACATTTTTGTAATACCTTTTTTTTTTGTAAAATTAATCGCACTGAATTAACACGTTAAATCGAGAGCCCTAATAATTATACATAAGTGGCACATGTTTCTCATAATTTCTTCTTGAACTCTAGCACCAGTTAATTTTTTTATTTTATGGTTTTCACAATTAAAACCATGTAAATGTATAATTTACTTTTTTTATGTATTATTCTTTCATGTAAGGTTGTTTTAACTACATTCCCCATAATCCTATCTGCTTCTTTCCTGCTGTAACCAGACGTTTTTGGTACAATAGGAAGCATGGCATGTGTGTGTGTGTGTAATTGACCTCTGTATTGATTCTACAAAAAATATATAAAAAAAGCTTACAAGTCGCGAGTTTGCTGTCAGGTCAGATATTGTCGGCACTCTCCCCTCCTTCAATAAGAGCTTTCTTGCAAAGCCTGCGTTCAATTGTGGCAGATTCACAAAACAATCCATAGTGAAATGTGCAGAACAAACTGTTAATGTCGGACTGTAATGAGCAAGGACCTTAGTGAATAGAAACTTCAGCCTCTCGTTTCTCATGTTATGATCCTTTGTAAGGCTGTGCCTTACCCAGATTCAATCCAATAGCCAGGAATGGCACAATGTTTGATCCTTTCCCCCCACATCTAAAATAATAGTGTTTTTTTCTGCTGGTGTGTAGGATTAATAGTTCTTTCATAATATAGTTTACCGTGACTGGGCGGGCCATAGACTTGGGAGATCATATGTTAATGTACTCATGGCTGTGATGTCAATACCATGACCTGTTGTTGCAGCTTTAAGTAGGCATTCTGTAAATGGCTGGAGAGGGAGTGTCTAAGACAAGCTGTTTTATTTCAAAAGCAAGAAAAATTAGGTTTCCATGCATTTGGCCTTATGAACGATCATCAGGAATTTTATTTGTGAAATTCATAAGAACGGAAATTAAAAACTGTGTTTCAAACTCAAAATACATGTTGAATGTCAAGCTTAAGTTGATAAAACGTCTCCGGTTACACATGTACCTTCGGTTCCCTGAGATGAAAGGAACAAGACATTGCTGTAAGCACTATGGGAAGTGTCCTTCTTAGATGACCTTGTTGAAAACCCTTATACAATCATGCTAATCCTCTGATTGGCAGTGGTGTCTGACCCCACCCCTTCAGGGTTGGCCTATAGAAGCGGGTTGGCCTATAGAAGCGGGTGCTCCGTCACAATTTCTTCCGAATTTTCTTAGACAAGACAGAATTCGACAAGGAGATTCATTCTGTCTCCTAGAGATGAACATAGTTTGGTGCAAAAAATGCAAATCAATCCCAGAACAACAGCAAAGGACCTTGTGAAGATACTAGAGGAAATAGGTAAGTATCTATATCCCCAGTAAAGCGAGTCCTATATCAACATAACCTGAAACGCTGCTCAGCAAGAAAGAAGCCACTGCTCCACAATCACAATAAAAACGCCAGAATACAGTTTGCAAGTGTACATTGGGACAAAGATCTTAATTTTTGGAGAAATGTTCTCTGGTCTAATGTACAAAAATGTAACTGTTTGGCCATAATGATCATCGTTATGTTTGGAGGATAAACGGTGAGGATTGCAAGCCGAAGAACACCATCCCAATCGTGAATTATGGTGGTGGCAACATCATGTTGTGGGGGTGCTTTGCTGCAGGAGGTACTGGTGCACTTCACAAAATTGTTGGCATCACGAGGAAGGAAAATTTTATGTATATTGATGCAACATCTCAAGACATCAGCCAGGAAGTTAAAGCTCATTCACAAATGGGACTTCCAAATGGACAATGACCCCAAGCATACCTCCAAATTTGTGGCAAAATGGCTTTAGGATAACAAAGTCAAGGTATTAGAGTAAAGCCCTGACCTCAATCTGACAGAAAATTTGTGGGCAGAACCATATGGTATGATGGCAGATGCTGCCGCAATAAAACTCAGCATTCTCTGAAATGACATCAGCGGCAATGTTTTCCCCAGTCTGAACTGAGACAGACACCGAAGAATGGTCTGTACGTGCTCGTTCGTGAGGTGTGCACACATTCTCACGGAGTCAAGACAAATTCCTAAAAAGGAGATTTGCTGGCTGTGGAATAGTGTGTACACGATAAGATCTGTTTCTGAGAAGCCTGCCGTTTTCTTCGTAATGAGAAAATAACGTCTGTAAACCCTGCAGTGTGGGTCGCAGTTTGGGACCATCTCTATTGCATTTTTTTGCGAGAAGACTGTGAAAAGGGCTCTCGTAGACGACTGTGGCTTCAAGACATCAACAGAGCTGACTGAACTGAGGAGATAATTTCAACTCACTGCGTTGCAGCAAACGTATAAAGCAAACATTATTACATATATGTTATTAACTTATTTCATTGTAATAAATGTATAGCTAAGAATATTTGTGTAATTATGAGGGTTTTATGTCGTGCTTTCGTTTAATCTTCTAATCTGTCAAATCTAACACAGACAATTGACTTTCTGCCACCACGTACATGCGCGTGCACTGAAATTGCATTCAGATGTTGGCTCCGGAGCTGGTACAAAGACCCTCCATCCCCCGGTGGAGGGCCGGGAGGAGAATCCTTGTTTTCCTTATTTTCCTTTGCCGCACCCCCACACACATTCTCAATAAAAGACAGATTTCCTCACTCCCTGGGTCATATAGCCGGTGCATGCCATTCTCACAGCACCCCGGCTCCAAAATCCTACAGTCCCGGTTCCCTGGATGCAGTCACTTCGCCTCCGGACCCGCGACTGCTCAGCCCCGGCATGCCAGCGCTGACCTTCGGCCTGTCCCTGTACCCTCGCGTCTTCACCAAGGTCGCAGAGGCAGCCCCTGCCCTGCTATGGGAAGTGGGCATCCGCATACTCAATTACCTCGACGACTGGCTCATTCTGGCTCACTCTCGAGAGTTACTATGCGCTCACAGGGACCAGGTGCTCAGGCACCTCAGCCGCCTAGGGCTTCAGGTCAACTGGGAAAAGAGCAAGCTCGCCCTGGTTCAGAGCATCTCTTTTCTCGGCATGGAGTTTCAATGACAGCCCATCTCTCGAGTGAGCATGCGCAGTGCTCAGGTGCCTCGCTCTCTTCAAGCCTGGCACAGCGGTTCCTCTAAAACAATTCCAGAGGCTCCTGGGGCATCTGGCATCTTCAGCCGCGGTCACACCGCTCGGGTTGATGCATATGAGACTGCTTCAGCACTGGCTTCAGACTCGATTCCCGAGATGGGCATGGTGCCGCGGCACATACCGTGTGATAATCACCCCCTCCTGCCATCAGACTTTTAACCTCTGTTTTCTGTGGACAGGAGTCCCCCTACAGCAGGTGTCCAGACATGTCATGGCCACCACAGATGCCTCTCAACTGGTTTGGTGCACTGTGTGCAACAGGCATGCTGCCACTGGCTCCTGAACAGGGCCCCGGCTGCGTTGGGATATCAACTGCCTAGAGTTGCTGGCTGTATTCCTTGCCTTGCGGAGGTTTCTCTCGCTGATTCGGGGCAAGCACGTCTTGATCCGTTCAGACAGCACCGTGATGTAGCGAACAGAAATCGCCAAGGCGGCGTGCACTCTCTCTATGTCACAACTCGCCCGCCATCTCCTCCTTTGGAGTCAGCTCAGGTCGCTGCGCGCCACTCAAATCCCTGGCAAAAGCAACACGACAGCAGATGCGCTGGGATAGCACTGTGATATGTGCTCTGCCCCAAATCAGCTGGACCACATGGGGCTGGAGCCTCCACTGTCCACCTCCACATAAAGTCACAGTTGCGGGATATAAAGTCACAGTTGCGGGATATAAGGTCACAGTTTTGGATTATAAAGTCACAGTTACAGGATATAAAGTCACAGATGCAGGATATAAAGTCACAGTTTTGGGATATAAAGTCACAGATGCGGGATATAAAGTCACAGTTTCGGGATATAAAGTCACAGTTTTGGGATATAAAGTAACAGTTGCGGGATATAAAGTCGCAGTTTTGGGATATAAAGTCACAGTTGCGGGATATAAAGTCACAGATACGAGATATAAAGTCACAGTTGCGGGATATAAAGTCACAGTTATCGGATATAAAGTCACAGTTGCGGGATATAAAGTCACAGTTGCGGGATATAAAGTCACAGTTACGGGATATAAAGTCACAGTTGCGGGATATAAAGTCACAGTTGCGGGATATAAAGTCACAGTTACGAGATATAAAGTCACAGTTGCGGGATATAAAGTCACAGTTACGGGATATAAAGTCACAGTTGCGGGATATAAAGTCACAGTTGCGGGATATAAAGTCACAGTTACGAGATATAAAGTCACAGTTGCGGGATATGAAGTCACAGTTGCGGGATATAAAGTCACAGTTTTGGATTATAAAGTCATAGTTACGGGTTATAAAGTCACAGATGCTGGATAGAAAGTAACAGTTGCGGGATATTAAGTCACAGTTACGGGATATAAAGTCACAGATGCAGGATATAAAGTAACAGTTGCGGGATATTAAGTCACAGTTACGGGATATAAAGTCACAGTTGCGGGATATAAAGTCACAGTTTCGGGATATAAAGTCACAGTTTTGGATTATAAAGTCATAGTTACGGGATATAAAGTCACAGATGCAGGATATAAAGTAACAGTTGCGGGATATAAAGTCACAGTTTTGGGATATAAAGTCACAGTTACGGGATGTAAAGTCACAGTTTTGGGATATAAATTCACAGTTACGGGATATAAAGTCACAGTTTCGGGATATAAAGTCACAGTTTTGGACTATAAAGTCATAGTTACGGGATATAAAGTCACAGTTTCGGGATATAAAGTAACAGTTACGAGATATAAAGTCACAGTTGCGGGATATATAGTCACAGTTGCGGGATATAAAGTCACAGTTATGGGATATAAAGTCACAGTTACGAGATATAAAGTCACTGTTGCGGGATATAAAGTCACAGTTGCGGGATATAAAGTCAGTTTTGGATTATAAAGTCATAGTTACGGGATATAAAGTCACAGTTATATATAAACTGTTTTGGGATGTTTTGGGATATAAAGTCACAGTTGCGGGATATAAAGTCACAGTTTTGGATTATAAAGTCACAGTTGCGGGATATAAAGTCACAGATGCAGGATATAAAGTCACAGTTGCGGGATATTAAGTCACAGTTATGGGATATAAAGTCACAGTTGCGGGATATAAAGTCACAGATGCAGGATATAAAGTCACAGTTGCAGGATATTAAGTCACAGTTATGGGATATAAAGTCACAGATGCAGGATATAAAGTCACAGTTGCGGGATATTAAGTCACAGTTATGGGATATAAAGTCACAGTTGCGGGATATTAAGTCACAGTTATGGGATATAAAGTCACAGTTGCGGGATATAAAGTCACAGTTTTGGATTATAAAGTCATAGTTACGGGATATAAAGTCACAGTTTTATATAAACTGTTTTGGGATGTTTTGGGATATAAAGTCACAGTTTCGGGATATAAAGTCACAGTTTTGGATTATAAAGTCATAGTTACGGGATATAAAGTCACAGATGCAGGATAAAAAGTCACAGTTGCGTGATATTAAGTCACAGTTATGGGATATAAAGTCACAGTTTTGGGATGTTTTGGGATATAAAGTCACAGTTGCGGGATATAAAGTCACAGTTTTGGGATATAAAGTCACAATTTTGGGATATAAAGTCACAGTTGCGGGATATAAAGTCACAGTTACGGGATATAAAGTCACAGTTTTGGGATATAAAGTCACAGTTGCAGGATATAAGTCACAGTTGCGGGATATAAAGTCACAGTTACGGGATATAAAGTCACAGTTACGGGATATAAAGTCACACTTTTGGGATATAAAGTCACACTTTTGGGATATAAAGTCACAGTTGCGGGATATAAAGTCACAGTTGCGGGATATTAAGTCACAGTTATGGGATATAAAGTCACAGTTGCGGGATATAAAGTCACAGATGCAGGATATAAAGTCACAGTTGCAGGATATTAAGTCACAGTTATGGGATATAAAGTCACAGATGCAGGATATAAAGTCACAGTTGCGGGATATTAAGTCACAGTTATGGGATATAAAGTCACAGTTGCGGGATATTAAGTCACAGTTATGGGATATAAAGTCACAGTTGCGGGATATAAAGTCACAGTTTTGGATTATAAAGTCATAGTTACGGGATATAAAGTCACAGTTTTATATAAACTGTTTTGGGATGTTTTGGGATATAAAGTCACAGTTTCGGGATATAAAGTCACAGTTTTGGATTATAAAGTCATAGTTACGGGATATAAAGTCACAGATGCAGGATAAAAAGTCACAGTTGCGTGATATTAAGTCACAGTTATGGGATATAAAGTCACAGTTTTGGGATGTTTTGGGATATAAAGTCACAGTTATGGGATATAAAGTCACAGTTTTGGGATATAAAGTCACAATTTTGGGATATAAAGTCACAGTTGCGGGATATAAAGTCACAGTTACGGGATATAAAGTCACAGTTTTGGGATATAAAGTCACAGTTGCAGGATATAAGTCACAGTTGCGGGATATAAAGTCACAGTTACGGGATATAAAGTCACAGTTACGGGATATAAAGTCACACTTTTGGGATATAAAGTCACACTTTTGGGATATAAAGTCACAGTTGCGGGATATAAAGTCACAGTTGCGGGACATAAAGTCACAGTTACGGGATATAAAGTCACAGTTGCGGGATATAAAGTCACAGTTACGGGATATAAAGTCACAGTTTTGGGATATAAAGTCACAGTTGCGGGATATAAAGTCACAGTTTTGGGATATAAAGTCACAGTATTGGGATATAAAGTCACAGTTACGGGATATAAAGTCACAGTTACGGGATATAAAGTCACAGTTTTGGGATATAAAGTCACAGTTACGGGATATAAAGTCACAGTTTTGGATTATAAAGTCATAGTTACGGGATATAAAGTCACAGTTACGGGTTATAAAGTCACAGTTTTGGGATATAAAGTCACAGTTACGGGATATAGAGTCACAGTTTTGGGATATAAAGTCACAGTTACGGGATATAAAGTCACAGTTACGGGATATAAAGTCACAGATGCAGGATATAAAGTCACATTTACGGGATATTAAGTCACAGTTACGGGATATAAAGTCACAGTTGCGGGATATAAAGTCACAGTATTGGGATATAAAGTCACAGTATTGGGATATAAAGTCACAGTTACGGGATATAAAGTGGATTATAAAGTCATAGTTACGGGATATAAAGTCACAGTTACGTTATATAAAGTCACAGTTTTGGGATATAAAGTCACAGTTACGGGATGTAAAATCACAGTTTTGGGATATAAAGTCACAGTTTCGGGATATAAAGTCACAGTTTTGGATTATAAAGTCATAGTTACGGGATATAAAGTCACAGTTGCGGGATATTAAGTCACAGTTACGGGATATAAAGTCACAGTTGCGGGATATAAAGTCACAGTTATGGGATATAAAGTCACAGTTGCGGGACATTAAGTCACAGTTACGGGATATAAAGTCACAGTTGCGGGATATAAAGTCACAGTTATGGGATATAAAGTCACAGTTGCGGGACATTAAGTCACAGTTACGGGATATAAAGTCACAGTTGCGGGATATAAAGTCATAGTATTGGGATATAAAGTCACAGTATTGGGATATAAAGTCACAGTTACGGGATATAAAGTCACAGTTTTGGGATATAAAGTCACAGTATTGGGATATAAAGACACAGTTACGGGATATAAAGTCACAGTTACGGGATATAAAGTCAGAATAAATTTGTTTTATTAATTTATTTACTCCGTGGCAAGATCGATCCTCACTAGATGTAGACTCTTCTGTCGCTGATTTTTTCTGTTTTCTATCTTCAGATGAAGAGTCTCGGGTTAGCCAGCAGAGGGCGACATCTGCCAGTGCAATTGACACTTTCTTTAGAGACTTTCTTCATGAAAACAAAAACTTTTTTAAAAAGAGTTTTCTGCTGCCACAACTAAAATCTTGCAATGAAGAAAAAAATTGTCACTAATGACCGTTCTAAATCATCATGCTTTGATACTGACCAAACTGTCTCAGTCTTTGACTCCAGTTTATGTAAAGACGAGCACAAATGCCTGGAATCAGACCCTATGTCAGACACTGTCAACCAAACACAGTTGTTGTTGTTGTTGTTGTTGTTGTTGTTGTGTTTTTTATTTTTATTTTATTATATATTATAACAGATGTTGAAAGTGCCCAAGCAACTCTGAGCCTGTTAAATGGATACAGACTACTTAAGCCTCCAATCATTGAGTTTGATAGTGAGAGGTGAAGACAGCAAAGACTGACGGATCCTCTGTAGATCCCAACACCACTAGAACCCTAGAGGATGGACAATCTTACATAGAGAAACCTTCCTAAATAAATAGTTTTAATTTTTGCCTTTATTAATGCGGTATATGCTGTTTACATGTAAATAAATTCACATTGTGAATCTCTATTCCTATTTTGTATTTAAACAAAGAGGCATTTGTAATTCTTCTGTTGACCAGCGGGTGTCACCATTTCTTTTTTTAAATACTGCACAAGCTCTGAGAAATAGAGCTTGGTAAACGTTCTAATGTTACTGCAAAAACTTAAAAAATAAAAGTGATCTTTCGAGAGTAAGTAAAACAGATGGTTTATAACAATATTAGGAACTACATCATTACATTATGTAACTCGAATTACAACTAATCTGTTCCTCGATTTGAAATCAAAGACACACAAATGTCTAATAGCCTAAAGAAAACCGAAGAAAACGTAAGTTTCACGCTTGTATATTGTTACAAATATGAATCGTCCGAAAACAGCAAGTAATCTCAAAGGACAAAATATACTTTTATTATATAATTATCAGAAATACATTTATCAGCAGCCTTTCAAATCTGAATGAATTGTCTATTTTCATGAGGATTTAGTTCTCTACATTGCTGATTCATGTTAGAGAGGGAATTCAACTGCAAGAGGATGTTACAAATAGTAAAAAATATATATATAATGTTTGAGTATGGCTGATGTTAAAAGAGCAGCCTTCGGTCTGCGTGCACGTTCATACACAGTGTGCTCACGTGTCAATCAAACATGCGCGCTCACAATCTCATTTGAGAGTTACTCAACACGCTGTGAATCTGTCCAATCTCTTAAAGATCATCAGAGATGTGTACTCATGACAACAGCATTTACATGAAAAAACAGTTCCCTTTCGATTATGGTTCACTCAACATTGTGGTAAAGACTTTTGGGGAATTCCTTCTACAGCCCTAATTGAAGCCCTTGTATAATAACGACAATCATATGATTGGCAATGGTGTGTGAGCTCCACCCCTTTAGGCATGCAGTTGGCCTATATAACAGGGGGCTCAATCACCAGTTCTTCAGAATTTTCATCCTTCTAGACCGTCATCGTCTCGTCTTGACTATGACTACATCGTCTTGAAACTCAATCTTCACTGTCGACTTCAAATCAAAATCAAATCACTTTATTGTCACACGACCATATGCACAAGTGCAACAGTGGGCGAATGTTTTGTGTGCAGTTCCGAGTAACAGCAGTCATGACAGTGACGAGACATATACCAATTTACAATAAACAACAGATTTACACAACACAATTTACATATCTAATGTACACATAATTACACAACACAATAATAGTATACAATGTACAGTAAACAATACACATAATATGGAATACACGTACAATAAAAAAAAAAGTATATAAAGTGTATAAAAAATATGCAGTAGGTTACACCCTTCACTGCAGACGCAACAGGACAATTCATCAACTGACTCTCTGCACCTGCAGCTAAAGACTCACCCGCCATCTACAGTGTTCCGGCAAAGATTCTCTCTGCCGGCAATGGGTTTTTCGCTTCAGATGCTTGTTGCTTGACAACAGTGCCTCAGCGAGACTCCTACCTTCTGGCAGGAGCTGTATCCTTTATATACAAATCTGTACCTAATCTGTTCTAAAAAGAGCCGCTTGTGTCTATGTATCTTTCTCAAGACGTCGTTCTGCAAATCTTCTGCATGCGATTGACACATCGCTCCGTCATATCAGCATGAGATCCCACACTGAATCAGCTCTCATGGGGACAGATTGCCCTCCTGTGAGAGCCTGAGACTCCGGATGCTCCGCTTGATGGTCGCCCTGGTTCTGAGGGACGATTCCGCCTCCCATGCCCTCCCATCCGCCTCCTCTTTATTAAGTTCTGAGGGGCCACATGAGGAGGCCCGATGGGGCCGCAAGGTAGAGATGGAAGAATCCAAGGAGATAAGCCCCACTAACCCCTCAATCTTCCCATGCAGCATCCTCACCAGTGCAGTATGCACATGATGAACTCTGGCCCTCTATTGGAGAGCACAGTCTGGTCACATTTGGCGGCTCTGAAGGCAGAGTGATGCCATGTCCCTCACAGCATCAGATATGGGCAAATGGTCCACGGATGATGTTGCCATCCCTTCCCCAAGCGAGGGCAAGGAAAATGCATTGGCCACTGACAGAGAGCTCCTTCGCGTCCTCACACAGGTGACTGAGGAGCTTTGTATCGAGTGATCCCCTCCAGAGGAGCCAGTAAAGTCCCGCCTGGATGAGTGGTTCCTGCAGGCAAGGCGTCACCAGCAGACTGCGGCCCAGAAAACTGCACCATTTTTTATGGAGGTACACACAGAGCTCACGAAGACCTGGCACACGCCCTACTCGTCTCGTGTCCAGATCGGAGGAGCTGCAGTTCTGACAAAAGTGGACCATGCAGAGGAGAAGGGATATTTGAAGCTTCCACCAATTGAAGAGGCTATGGACATCCAACTATGGAAGTCCCACCCCTCCAAGCCATGTCGACTGACGTCCACATTGGCTGGACGAGCTTATGCAGTGGGCTAGGCCGGTTCTGCATTTCATAGCATATCGGTGCTTCAAGTCTTCCAGGCCAAGCTTCTCAAACATATACATGAGCAAGGCCTGAACCCTGAAGTGTTTAAGGAGCTCTGCACCACCACAGACTTGGCACTGAGTGCTACAAAAATCACTGTGCAGGCCAAAAAAGCTTGGAAAAGCGATGAGTAATCTGGTGGTTTTGGACCGGCATTTCTGGTTAACGCTCAGGGAGATGAATGATGCAAAAAAAGCCACCTTCCTCGACACTCTGGTGTCACCTGACAGCCTTTTCAGCAATGCTGTGGAAGACATCTTTGAGCACTTCATCATGGCGCAAAATCAGTCACAAGTGATAAAGCTTCTGCTCATCTGGCCCGCTCTGCTTCGAGCCAGCGCCCGGCGAAGAACCCAACTCCCGCCGCCTCAGCAGCATCAAGAGCCGCCACTGAGCCATCGGTGAGACCACGTACACCGTGGCCCAAGCGAAAGCCTCACCCGCCTCAGCGCGAAACTGAAGGAAAAAACCTTCCCGGGCAGCAGGCAGGTACTTCCTTGTTTTGATTATACATGATCAGAGGCTCTGTTATGCAAGCATGGAGACTTGATACTTCACCATTTGAACAGCCTAGGTCTCAACGTCAATTGGGTGAAAAGCCCACTTTCTCCCAGCCAACAAATCTCCGACAAAGACTCAACACCGTGAGCATGCACGCGCACCTCATGAGTGAGCATGTTCGTACCAATTATCAGTGTCTGCTTCAGTTCAAACTGGGAAAAGCATTTCAGAGAATGCTGGGTTTTATGATGGCAGCATCCACCATCATACCGTTAGGCCTTTAACACGTAAGAACTCTCCAATGCTTGCTCAAACATCATGCACCATGGCATGCCGGGCACCAAGGAAGCATGCACATCACTGTGGCTTGCCGCTGTCTGGCTGCTCTAGCACCATGGAGAGCTCCAACCTTTTATCAGCAGGGTATTATGCTGGGTCAGATTTTTAGGCAAAAAGTGGTGACCATGAATGCGTCCAACACAGGCTGGGGTGCGCTGTGTGATGTAAGTTCGGCTTTTGGCACCCGGATAGGTGCAAAACTGGTGTGGCACATAAACTGCCTGGAACTGCTGGCTGTCTTCTTTGCCATGAAGGCTTTTAATTCTGACATCGATGCAAATCATCACTTTCTGATCCGGTCATACAATATGTCAGTAGTGATGTAAATAAATCCCCAGGGCAGAACGCCACCTCATGTGGAGCGAGTGCCATCTCCTTTCCCTGCAAGCAACATATGTCCCGGGCCGCTTGAACTGTGGAGCGGACGTGCTGTCATGCCAGGGACCTATGACGGGGGAATGGAGACCATCCGCAGATGGTTTTGAGCATTTGTGATGTATTTGGCAAAGTGGAAGTCGACTTATTCGCCCCCATTGCCCTCTTTAGTAGTCCATGACCCAAGCCCCACTGGGGGTGGACGCCTTGGGTCACAAGTGGCCAGCGAAACACAAATATGCAATTCCCCTGGTATGTCTCCTTCACTATGTTATCAGCAAAATCCAAGATGACAAGGAAACGGTTTTGTTTGTTGTGCCAAAATGGCCCAACCAGTCCTTGTTTCTGGAAATAACGGAGATATTAGACGGCCCTCCATAGGAAATACAGCTGAGGAGGGATTTCCTCTTTCAAGCACAGGGCATGATTTGGCATTCCCAGCTGGAGCTGTGGAACCTACACGTGTGGCCCATCAAGGGAGCACAGCGAACAAGACAGAATTGGCTCAGTTGGTAATAAACACCATTTTGCATGCTAGTGCACCATCCACAAGATACCTCTACACACTAAAATGGTGCGTGTTTGCAAATTGGTGCTCTTCACGTGGAAAGACCTAGTGAATTGCTCCATAGTGGAAATTCTTACATTCCTTCAAGAGCAGCTGGATGCAGGTTTTACTCCATCAATGCTTAAGGTCTCTGTAGCGACAGTCTCTGCATTTCACGCCCCAGAGGCTGGATCCTCTGTAGGCAGACATGATCTGATCATAAAGTTCCTTAGGGGAGAGAGGAGCTTGAACCCTCCTCATCCTGCTACAATCCCAATGTGGGATTTAAATCTGGTGCTGAGGGCACTTAAGAGCTGTATGTGATGTTGAACACTCATGGTGTTTGTTAGTTGACAATCACAATGACAACAGAACTCATCTATATCAGAAAATCGAACTTCTACACCACTTAAGTTTAAAATTATTACTAAAAGGGATAGTTCACCCAAAAATGAAAATTATCTCATCATATCCTCACCTTCATGCCATCCCAGATGTGACTTTCTTTCTTCTGCTAAACACAAAGATTTTTATATAGCTCCAAAAAGCACATAAAGGCAGCATAAAAGTAACCAATATGACACCAGTGGTTAATTCAATGTCTTCCAAAGTTATATGATAGTTGTGGGTGAGAAACAGATCAATATTTAATTTCTTATTTTACTATAAATATACACTTACACATCTGTAAGTCACAAGTGGTGCCTGTTTAATTTCACTTTAACATCTAAAAGTAAACAACAACAAAAAAACCCAAGGACTTAAATATTGATCGGTCTCTCATCCACAGAGAGAGTGAGTAAATGATGAGAGAATTACAATTTTTAGCTGCTTCATCAGTCCTAGAAAATGTAACCAATAATTTCTGGAAAAATATTAAGATATTTTATTCATTCAGCTTGAAGTCATACATAAACATTATTATTTTGCCGGTAACTGAACATAACCTGTTATTTTCATGAGATTTTAGAATCAGACTGCAGTCCCATTAAAGGAATAATCCAGGTTCAATTCAAGTTAAGCTCAATCGACAGCATTTGTGGCATAATATAGATTACCACAAAAATGTATTAAGAATTGCTCCTCCTTTGGTTTAAAATAGCAAAAATGTGGATTCCAGTGAGGCACTTACAATAGAAGTTAGTGGGGCCAATCCGTAAACATTAAAATACTCACTGTTTCAAAAGTATAGCCACAAGACAAAAACAATATGCATGGTAACATGATTTTAGTGTGATAAAATCACTTGCTATCCTGTTTTGTGCAAAGTTATAGCCAATTTTAAATGGTGTATTGTCAACAAACCCTAAAATGACTAAAAATGTAAACAACTTTACAGCTCAAATAATACATGAGTTTTAATAGAAGAATTAATTAAATATATTAAATAT